>NC_052057.2:21203789-21537122 GCF_903992535.2 Arvicola amphibius | reverse complement strand
ACTGGAGCTGGAGTTACAGATAGTTGTGAGCTGCCATATGAGTGCTGGGACTCAAAACCAGGTCCTCTGGAAGAGCAGTCAGTGCTCTTGACCACTGGGCCATTTCTTTAGCCCCAATTTTAATTTCTTTGATAAATATTCCAATGGGTTGGCTTGCTTCATATGTCTATATATCTTATTTTATATGCTTATAGGCATTATTAGGAAAAGTCTTCAGGTTTCACCAGACTGCCAGAGTGATCATAGCACAAAGACGTGGGAACTTTACAGCAGGTACTGTGCCCAAAGGAAGAGTGCTCCATCTAACAGCAAGTGAAACTCTTGATTAGCTCTTGTCTGTTGCCCAGGACAATGAACCAAGGCCAAGCCTTCTGTACAAGACCCAGGGGTTATGATCTGAATGCATCTGTTTAACACTTGGTCCCTGGATGGTGTTAGGAGGTGCTGTAAACTTTAGAAATGGAACCTAGCTGGAGAAAGTGGGTTGGTGGAGGACATGCTTTTGAAAGTTATATCTGGTCCCCAGCCACTTGATCAACCTGCTTCCTATCTACCATGAAGTGACCAGTGTCCTCCTCTCCATGCTTCTACCACCTTTCCCACAGGACTAGGATCAGTGCAACCCATGACCCCGGACTGAAATCTCTGAAATTGTAGGCAAAATAAATAGTTCTAGCTCCCTTTAAGTAGTTCTGCTAAGCGGAGTGTTAAGGGATCCTTTTACATCAAAACAAATCTAGAACAAGACAAAACCAAACAAAAACGTAAATTTGCATACTGAGAGAGAAAAACATGCTACCTTATCAGGGAGTGTGATGACTGCGGCACCCAGCAGAAAAGAAAGACAGCTAGCTGGCTTGGTAGCCTCAAGAGATAGACTAGCCGTGGTTATCTGTTGACAGAAAGAAGGTAGAAAAGAGGATAAGGCAGGGAAAGCAGGAGAGAGGACCCAGAGGCATAGACGCCACTCAACCTGCAGATCACAGACAGGGAGGGAAAAGCAGGAGCTGTAGGACAAAGGCATTGGTGTGCTTTACTGTGTATATTCACTGTAGGTCACCTTCCGAATCCAGTCCTGCTAAGCTAGAAACCAGTTCTCTGGAACCAATAATCTGCACTCTCCCTAAGTGTTAGGGAGAGTCATGTAGAGAGGACTCTCCCTAAGTGTTAGGGAGACGTCCTCTCTACATGACTCTGATAAATTACCTGACCGGAGAGGTTGCCTCTTCTCACATAAAACCAAAACAACGGCTTAATGGTAGAGAAAATTCATTTTGTGCTCAACAAGCAAGTTTGGGGGCATCCCCTTTGTGGTCTTCAGTTCCCTACCCCACCAAACCCGTTTTCCCACCGCGGCCATCAACTGTTTTCTTGCCATTTCCCATCTTCGTTCTTGCCCAACCATCCTGCCCTTCCCCTTTACACACACAGTCTCTGTCTTTGAAGGGCACAAAGCTTTCTACATGAGAGAAAACTCCAGCATCTAGCAGTGTTTGCAGCCGCTAGCAGCTTTACATATTTTCCTGTCCCATACTTGGGTGAGTGCTTTCTCCATGAGCCTTCCAAATCCAGGCAAGGGCTTTTCTCTCACTTCAAGGGGTCTCTTAAATATTAGTACACATCCACATGGGAAACACCATATAAACAGTTAAAACTGTCTTTTCAGGGATTTTGGTCCTTCCTGGTCTTAAAAGGGAAACCGGAGGTCTTTTATTTAAAATACACATATGCACAGTAGTTAAATGTGATTTTTACCTTAAATATTGAAGAGTTTATGTCAGCCACGCTGAGAACAGTCATTCAGTCTGTAAAATGCCATTAGAGTGAGGGCAGCCTGTTGCCTCATTCTTTAAAACAAAGTTTGCTTGCTAGCTGCAAACACTGACATCACATGAGGATGTCAGCACATTTCTTTATAAAAGCAGAATGTATGGAATATGATACACCAGTGCAAAGTCACATAACGCCAGTAAAATATACAAGATACGATGAAATAAAGGAAGCGTGTGGTTCTGTCTTGGGTTCTTTCAGCAGTCGTATTGCTGGAAAGAAAATGAAATTTACATTAGGCTATGATCTGATGTGGGAGAGTCTTCTGTTTGAGTTGATTTCATTGGCTAATAAAGAAACTGCCTGGCCCATTTGATAGACCGCCCCTTAGGTGGGTGGAGTAGACAGAACAGGAAGAGGAAGTGAGGTAGAAGGATCAGTAAGATGCTACGCCTCTCCTAAGTTAGACAGACTGCCATGCCTCTGCTCAGGGAGCCAGACGCTATGAAGCTCCAGCCCAAGATGGACGTATGCTAGAAACTAAACGGTAAGGCACCACTTCATGGTGCTACACAGATTATTAGATATGGGTTAATCAAGATGTGAGTAAGAGGCTGTAAATAATGGGCCAGGCAGTATTTAAAAGAATACAATTTGTGTGTTGTTATTTCGGGGTATAAGCTAGCCGGTGGCTGGGAGCTGGGCAGGATGAAAAGCAGGCCTGCCAGCAGCTCATCACTACAATGATCAGCGTCAACACATGGGGGGAGTCTGTGTACTTTGCATCCCTATTCAAAGCAATCATAACACAGAGTGACTGCAATTTTTATCGAAACCTAGCCAACCACACCTAGAGCTCAGACAAGGCTCACCAAATGTTTCCTAAACAAACCGAACCCACTTTCTTTCCCAGGAAAGCTTATAGAAAGTGTTCATGGAAAACTGCAGGATATTGACACAGAATTGACTTGTAGTGTGTCTGTGTGGGTCTCTACTCTGGAGGAGTAATTTAAAAGGACGTCATGGGAACTTCCCACTGGTGTGGGCTTACTGTGGGTCACCTTTCCTATCAAATGCTACCAAGCTGGGAGGCAGCTCTCATGGATTAAATACCCTGTCCTGAGACAGCATCTTTTGTCATGCACATAAAGGTAATAGATCCTCCTAAATGTTAGGGAGAGGAGCCCATTCTACAGTGTCTCCTATGAGGACCCATGCGCTTGCCTACAATTCAAGAGACTACCTCTCCTCACAAAACACAGAACCAATTTTGTCCACCTGACTCCTTCTGCCTGTACCCCAAATGCACGGAAGTTGAGCAGTAGCTAAGTTTATGCTCTGCTTCCTATGAGTTTCAAGGGTGAGCAGGGGTTTTGTATTTAAGAATTACTCCCAAAGGTTTTATTCTATTCTCCTTCCCCTCAGTTGCCTGAAAAACAACGCTGTTCTGAAGTTTTCCAACTTGGCTGTTCTCTTGGAAATTTGTCAGGATCCCCAAGGAATTCTTAATCTTGTGATACTTGCCTGGTAGGGAAAGCTAGAAGTTTATTCTAAATTCTCAGAATGCGTAGAAAATTCCTGTATATTTACAGCCAGGGTTTTCCTGGTAGCAGTGACTTTTGGTCTCTATTAGGGTTTTGTTTTGTTTTTTGCTTTATTCTTAAAGAAAGTCAGAAGATACAGAATTAGAGGGATAAATAGAATGGGATCTAAAATATAAATAAAAAAGTTTGCTTACTTCACCTTGTTTTAAAGAATAAGACATTGGACAGTGACTTCCCAAAATGGGCCAGATCTTAACTTCCAATTGTTCAATAATAGATATTTTTAGGAAGAGAAAGAAAATAAAACTTTCTCCATGACAAGCACGTGGATATTTGACTCCTAAGTCATATCCCCAGGAAACCAGAGCTTCCTGGCTTTCTCTCACATAGAAAATTTCTTTCAGAATGCTACTCAAAAGCTAATTGTACTCCAGGCTTACTGCATAGGCATTTTTGTTATTCCTTATTAGGGCAGAATTACAGAGAATCCATCAGGATAGGAAGTACAGCGTATATGTTAAGAGGAAGGGCTTGGGCGAAGAACTGAAGTCTGTTACCTCCTGCCTAAGGGATCTTGAACATCTTGTTTATTGCTTGAGTCAGACTCATCTGGAGAGTGAATTTGGTGTTACATCGGATGGAATCAATTTTGGTTACTATTGATGTGTACTTAGGAACGTGAAGGCAAGCATCTCGGACGTACCTATGTAGCTGTAACCAGAGCGGGGTGAGTGAAACATACACGGATTGACTTGAAAGAGGTACCGTGTCTATGGGCAAGGGCTCCTGCGCCCACAGAGCCATCTGCAAACCAATATAACGGAGTCTATGAGACTCCTTACCAAAGCCAAAGTGAATAGATAAATGCAAAGATGAAGTAAGAATAAGTGCGGGTAGGTTAAGCGTGTCTGGTTCTGCCTTTTCTCTTTGATGGGAAGAATGGTGCCTTGTGGCAACTGAACACTACAGGGCTAGGCCTCGACGTCGCCACACGAGTTCTCACCTGTTGGTGGGAGCAGCAGCAGCCACATATGCCACCGAGCACTTCATTTATGACTTGAGTGAGACACAAGATGAATTCAATTCCCCCGAATGCCAAGAGGATAGAAAATAGAGTCACATTCCATTCCACAATATTCTTCGGTTCATAGCACTGGGACCATGTGGTGGGCTCCAGAAGATACCTGTGGGCAGAAGAGAAACATGGATTAGAGGATATCTCGTGACTTCTTCATTTGGAAGCATGTATTCAGAAACGCAGAATTGAATTAACACAACAATGTGTGCTAGATTCTGGTACAACATGCCAATCCAACAAATGGCAAGTTGCAGCCCACAGGTTATTGCAATGATAAACGTACAATTAAAGCACCAATTTTGACATTCATCTAGGATTCTGTGGTTAAAATATTCTCACATTAAAGATTTTTATATTCTTTAAAACACATATGATTTCTCGTGAGAAAAAAAAACAAAGCTATGTTTGCATCATATTTAAATCCAAGTCATGTGTCCTATGGATGAAAACTAAAAGAAGACATGGAAAATGGAAGCAATTCATATTGGAGGGGAGTAAACTTATAAAGTATATTTTTATTCTGTTACCCCCTAGATGTTATCATTGTTTTAGTTATTATATATGGGAAAGATATTGAGTAAATATTTATTTGGAAAATGTATTTTACATTCAATTTTTAAACTTTAAGGCATTAATTTAGATCATTTCATTAAGACACTAAACAACTTTCTTTTTGAAAATTATCCAAATTCTGCCAAGTTAGAATTCAAGGGGTCTTTTTTGTCAAAAAGTTTTGTTGACATAATTTTTTTTAATTTTTATTTTAAGTGAAAGGTTAATTGTCAATAGACTGTGCAAGGGCTTAAATCCAGCCTCTTTCCCTCGTGGTGCTGTGCCCATGCCTCTGTGGCAATGGAAAAGGCAAACACCTTTCCTTCAGCTGTTTGTGATTACTGGGCTGCTGTGTGTTCAAAACTGAGCTGCAGCTGGGACATACCAGTGGGCTCTGTCCTTCAATACGGACTCTAACAGAAGAGCAAGGATTAAGAATGCCAAGTGCACTGAGCGGGGACACAAAGTGTGGAAGGTTTCCAAGGAAACACACCTAACAGAGAAAATGCTTATACACCTCCTCAGCAAGACTGAGCTCCATGGAGGCAGAGCAGAGCCTGTTCTTCTTAAACCCAGCCTCCAGCAGTGTCTGGGACATGGTGCGTGTTAAAAACCACAGCAGGATAAATAACAACTAGAACTCGTTTTGTTAAAAATCATCAGGCCTTGTGAAGGTCGTGTATGCCTAAGTGTGTGAGTGCATGTGTGAGTGTGTGTGCATGCGTGTGTGTGAGTGTGTGTGCATGTGTGTGCCTGCGTGTGTGCATGCTTGTGTGTGTGTGTGTGTGTGTGTGTGTGTGTGTGTGTGTTGGATTTCTTTTCTAGAATGTCATCCCTTGCTACCTCACGGAGTATTTGGATTCCCAGTGCAGTAGAAGTAAACCATGTGGGACCATCAAGGAGTGACTTAACCCACGAAGAGGCCTGGTTCCATTCCTTATCACATCTCCCTACCCCAGCTTGAAACCAGATGTCTAACTTTGGAACAGTACACTGAGCCACTAAGATATTCAACCTGTTGATTTAAAACAAACCACACTCCACCCCTAAAAAAACAAAAGAGAAGTCTGTCAGTCTGGCCCTGTGTTTCTGCTTGTCAATGGAACAACAATGTCTGTTTTTCAGGTCACAGAGTCAAAATTTTCTTTGGCTTCTCCTTAACTACTGAAAAGCTAATCGGTGGTTTGGAACTGTTACTTCTCTACATATTGAGATCCCTGGACAGATTCAAATAAAGAGTGATCTAGAAAAAGAGAAAGATTTTTTTTTGGAAGCATAAGTGAGTAATGGAAGACATGTACACATGGCTCTTAAAATCTGCTGAGTGATAGACATAACCCTCCATGCATCCCAGCTGCATGCATCATGACTGTCCTCAGAGCTGGTTTCATGCAACCCTTCTGCATGCGTGGACAAACATGAATCATTTTCTATGAGCACATTATGTTCTGAACAAAGATGAATCACTCTGGTGACATTAAGCCTCCAGCTCCCGCAAGGAGTAGTTTCCCTCCAGAGGCTATTATTCGGCCGTGTTCATCCTAAGGTAATGCTGGTACTGCTCACAGTGTGTCACCCTGCACACAAACATTTCACACGTACATCATCTCATTAGGGCTCGTGGCAACTGCAGGTGGAGTCACCGAGACACAGAGAGCTCAGTTCACTCCTCCCTGTGCTCAGAGAGTGAGTGCGGAGCTGAGATTGGAGAAAAATTCCCAACTTTTCTCTCGTGGAGGAACAATCACACTTTCTCTCCCCCCTCTTTCTCTCTCCACAGGCTTGTCATACAATTCATGAGGAACAATATTATTGATAATATAACGTACAATCCATGGTCATTACTATTATTTTCATCTTTGTCTTTCAAAAACTTGACCTTTAAAATTCAAACTTAAGCTGAATCAGACCTGGGGTCAGGGCTAAAGAGCATGTGCTGCTCTGGCGTAGAGAGTTACCCTAATTCAGTTCCTCACACTCACACCAGGCCACTCACAACCGCCTGTGAGTCCAGCTCCAGAACACATGAAATCTTCTTCTGGATGCTGTGGGCACCTGTACACACACACACACACACACACGAGACATGTATACACTCACATATCTATACACACATGTATACATTCACACACATGTATACACACACATCTACACATACATGCATACACTCACACACATGTATACAGTCACACATCTACACACACGTATACATTCACACACACATGCATACACATATGCATACACACATGCATACACTTATACACACATGCATGTGCTCACACACATGTATACACTCACACATCTACTCATACATGCATATACTCACACACACATGCATACACTCACACACACACATAAAAATTAAAAATGGAAATAAAATCTCTTCCTTTATAGAAACAAGTCCGTAAAGGACAAACAATGCTCATTCATTTCCACATATACCAGTTTCCACCAGCTTTTCTATTCTGTTCCTTTGTCATAACAAATAAAAAGAAAATACCAACACAAGAAAATGGGTCCTCACAATTACACTGAAGTTAGAGTTCTGGCTAAGACCTTTCCTATGTCTCCTGATAACTTAAATCAAGAGTGTTTACATGTGACACGTGAGCCAGCATATGCAGGTGTAGGGTAGGAGCATTGTTTGCCCTGGGCTTTGATTACATAAGGACACTCTAATACTTTTTTTATAAATTAGTAAAATGTGTTGCCTTTGATCTTCTCATCATTGTGGTTTAATGTATCCAAGCGTACACTCTGTACGGCAGACAGGCTGGGCTAAGAGAGTCACTGGGACTTTCTAGCAATGAGATCTTGGATAGGTCACTTCATCTTTCCCTGCCTCTTTTTCTCATTTGTAAAAGAAGTAACTATGGGAATGTCTACATAGGGCTGTTGCAAGAACAAAGTCAGCAGCTAGAATTTCTCAGGGCTGATGGTTGCTTATCCACGTGTGAGATGCTGAAAGGTGATACAGGGTAGATGGGCAGGTGGACGACTTAGTTTCATGTGTGGTGGTTAAGACTGCGTTCCTAGGCAGAGAACAATTACGTACTGTCCGTCAGTGTCGGCAAAGGTGTAGTTCCACACACCGTGGGAATCGCGACATTTTGGTCCTTCTGCCAAACCCAGCGCTGCCACAATGACACAGTAGCCAGATCCCGCAATGCCGATGAGAGCCGCCATGATAGAAGAAAGCATCTAGGGAGAGAAAAAGCAAGAATTAAGCCGCTGCCCTGCATCAGAAAAGGAGCCCTTTCACCGGAGGCAGTGCAAGGACTTACTGTGCATCTCTTGCCGTAGCTGTCCCGGCTGCAACAACCACAGCAATCGTCTTCCTCCAGCCCGATGAACACAAACGCCGGCAGGAGTATCTGGTCAGAAGACGACAGAATCAAGTCATTGTCTTTCCCTGAGCGCATGTGGCCAGGGTTAGGATTTCTGTAACACATATCTATTTCTGATTATTAGAATAACCAAATAGCACAAACGATGGGAAAAACCTGAGGAGAAACAAAAGTATTACATTTGCTCGTTTCCATGTACAACGGGTGAGCACGCAGAATGTGAAATGCTAATCTCTAAATGTGAGGTTTGGGAGAATCCCTAACATGTTTTCCTAGGACACCTGTCAGCGCTGTTATTTAAATCTGATTTTCCCGCTTGTCAAACACATATCAAATCTTGAGTAAAATGGCTGAAACATTTTCAGTAGGTAAAAAAAAAAGATAAAAGATTTAGTATAAAAAAAAAACATGATCTGTTTCAACTAAGCAGTGATGCTTGTCAAATAAGGATGAACTACTTGACGTTTAAGGCCAAAGACTCCAAGCACAGCGGATATTAAGCAGTGACTTTGTTTGCTCATGTAATTGCATCTGTGTTAATTACGGGAACATGAATGAATGGTAATGATGCTTACATTCAAAGCACACTTGCCAAGCCACGTTACCGTGAGTATATTAGGTCGAACTGTCTTAACACCTTTTAGTTGGCAAAGAAAAATCGTCTTCTCTATGACAGTAACAACTCCATAAAACTTCTCTTTGCAATTCTTAGTTCCAGCATTTTAAATGAGCAAACCCAAATGTGTCCACATTCCATGTGTGTTGAGGTCAAAGCTAAATGTGTCAAGTAAATTTCCTCTCAGCTTCAACTAAAACCAAACTGTGGATAAAACAACACATTCCCCCATTAGACTGGCACTAACCTGCTTCCAACCTGAAACCCAGAAGAAAGCCTGCAGTTATCTGAAAATACCAGTGCAATCACTTAGTATTTCCCCTATCACAGATGCTGGGAAAGAAGCAACAGAGACTAATTTAGACCCCAGACTCTTCTTTTGGAACCAGCCCACTCTCTTCAGCTCCCGGGAGCAAATGAGACGTGGCTGCCACTCCAGCACTCAGAAACTCGATAGCCTCTCAAATCTTGAAAAGTGGTTGTTTTTCAAGCTGTACAAGAAAAGCTTCAGGGAACAGAGAGTTCACTCTAAGGTAAAAGATTTTACTCAGACAACATCTGCTGAGATTAGTAAAAGGTTTAACGCAGCCTAACGATATTCCGCTTTCACAGAGAAGAGCAGCAACAGCAACAGCATCCGCAGGATTTATGGGTAGGCATTATAGAAAACTTCCCGTGAGAAGAATGCACACTGCCATTCAAGAGGAGAGGAATTCCGTAGTGGAAAGAGTTCAGAGTAACTTACCAGCAGACCTCCGCCTACGATGCCAGCAAAGAACCACACAAAGCGGCTGAGGTGGTCGTCGTAAGCATACTTGGTTTCCCCGTTGGGGAAGTAGAGCAAAATGTTTGCTACGATGCAGAGGACAGCAAACCACACCAGAGAGTGTCCGATGTATCTTGTACACTTGCCAGAGCACATGGTGGCAGCAGGAGCCCTACAACCTTTCCCCCTTTCCTCTCGTCGTCAGTTCAGTGATGCCCCGAATCAGACAAGTGTGCCCGTTTGTGGAGAAAAGCCGACGCCGCTCACAGCCCATTCCTGCTACTACTTAAATAGGGCCAGGTTTTAGTGCCAGTAAATGAGGTCCTTTGCTTCTATTGGTCCAGACTCCAGGCTCCCATTGGGGTGGAGGGGTGTGAAGGGATGCCCCGCCCTTCAAATGAAATCCTTGGGACCGTGAAAGCAGGAGTAGGATGTGAGAAAACAGCCTCAGTCACAGGCAGGAGAGAAAATGAGTAATCCACTGTGCAGCTTGCTTACAGGATAGGGATGACGGGGAAGTCTGGCACAGCTTCACGTAACTGCCCAGAGCCCGTGCTGGGACGCTTCGAGGCTTTGAAAGAGCTGGGATTTTTCTCTTGCAACCGTTTGGCCAGCTTCCAGTCCGAGGTGGTGTTCACTTCTGCATCAGCACCGATTTAATTTGGGACCTGGGGCAAGTTTCCTCAGCTCTGAGCTCATTTCCTTGTATGTTTAAAACAAAGTGCCCAAGCTGTCACCCACAGATTTAAGGAGGCTGCTGGGAAAATTGCAGTGACTTCCTTTCCTCTGCCTGCGGCTACTTATGCTTAACAGATCCCATAGCCTGCTTTCCTGGATGGCGCGGTGGAGGGCATCTGCCCCACAGCAAGATGGTATCCAGCGACACAACAGCTCAAACATCCCTGACTAACAATGTGCTGCGAAGCAGTGCCAGGGTCAGAGAAGGAAGGCCCCCAGCATGGCTTAGGGAGGGGGAGATGGAAGAAGAGATCCACTCATGTGCCCTTCCTCGATAGGTCAGCAGAGGAAGCTGAGAAAGGCTGGTGACCCCAGAGACTCCAGTTTAGACCAGATGTAACCCACAACTATCTAGTAGAATACAGGCTAACTACGTTGGGATACATACTAAACACTGCGTAAGGAGGCCAAGGATGAAAGGGACTTTCTAGTGACCGGGGATTAAACTGGGGTGAGGTCACAATGTCAGCTGGGCTGAAGAAATAAATGAATGTCAATGCAGAAAATCCTGAACCATCTGGATGTGTGCAGAGTGAGTCCCCAGAAAAGTCTCACTTTGTTACCAACACACTTTTAACGATGGGGTCTGTGGTCTCTGTGTTTGATTGTGAGTCCTGTTTAGGGACAGCATCCCATAGCTGATAAAGCTGAGACAGCAATATGGGTGAATGACAGAATTAATTAATTAATTGTTTAGAAACACTTAGAAACGACTTTTCCTAAAAAGCACCCACTCCTCGCTTTGCCTACAAGATTAACAAGAACAGCCGGGCGGTGGTGGCGCACGCCTTTAATCCCAGCACTCGGGAGGCAGAGACAGGCGGATCTCTGTGAGTTTGAGGCCAGCCTGGTCTACAAGAGCTAGTTCCAGGACAGGCTCTAAAAAAGCTGCAGAGAAACCCTGTCTCGAAAAACCAAAAAAAAAAAAGAAAAGAAAAGAAAAAAAGATTAACAAGAACAGAAGAGAGCCTGGCATCTTTACTTGTGGCTTGCGCTTGTCTCCTCTGCTCTGGCGGCCCTACTGACCTGAACATGCTGCTATGTAGATCATTCGAGATGTGTCTGCCTAGGAATTGGTAACCTCCCCCTCCCCCCGCCGCAGCCAGTCTCATTCTCCTTCAAGGAGACCAGCATGAGATAGAGGACCAGGTGTCTTACTGTCAATCTTCTAGGCCTCCCAAAGGCATCTGATGGTCTCTGGTCATCTCATCATGGATTACGGAAACAGCTGAACCTGGTAGAAGATGCCACACTCCACGTGAGGGCAGTTCTTCACAGCGGGAGGCTGTACCGTGGAGTTCTCTTTAATAATCTGCAGGGAACCAGCTTGCCCCCTCACGCCACCAGAAGCTCTTCAGAACCCTGGCAGAGCCATCACTTTTACCCCCAACTGCCCCAGGTCCTTCTCTAAAGATAAAGCTCACTCAGTACACTGAAGATGAACTTGGGGGTCACTGGACCACTTTGTTTGTTCCTATTCGCAGTCCGCTGACTAAACCTCATTTCTCTGTGTTTTATCACAATTTATCTCTCTAAGCGGCATATTGGGACTTCTGCCTTCTAGCTCTGTGGACTGAGGCAAATCACTTCCCTTTCAGAGCCGTCCCCTGGTCTGCTCAACAACGACACTAGATGAGTGTCTGAACCAGGGACTTAGCAAGTCCGTGAGTGTGTTGGATGATAACTTTTCTCTCCTCGAGGGAATAAAACTCAGCAATGCCCTTGTACACAAACCATCGCTTTCTCGTTGTTTCTAGAGATTCATAAGCTGTAATTGAAGTTAATTAGTAGATCCATTCTACACTTCTCAAGGTGTAGCCAGTCTGGAGACCACTTAAATTACACAGGAAGATTTAGGTCTTAACCTCAGTAAAACGAAAAGAAAGTTTTAGGTGGGAAAAGGCAACATGTGTTTTGGTTTTGGTTTTTGAGACAGGGTTTCTCTGTGTAGCCTTGGCTCTCCTGGAACTCGATCTGTAGATCAGAATGGCCTCGAACTCACAGAGATCCGCCTGCCTCTGCCTCTTCGGGGCTGAGATTAAAGGTGGGTGCCACCACTGCCTGACTCAATATGTATTTTTATCCCTCTACATGAGTCATTTGTTCTCTCAAGTTAAGGAGCCAGAACTCCAAAGAAAGTATCAGTCCTGCCTGATCCTCCCTGAGGACCTCCTTCAATGCTCTCTAGCTACGGCCAACATGTGGTGAACTGTAAGCCACTTGCACGGGGCCTGTTGCAAAGCTTGGGTGTAAGGTATTTTCAAATGAACTGACAGAATTGCCTTGTCCTTTTGGGAGGACAAATTGAGGGCCACAGGGTAGCCAATTCCCCTCCCTTAACCTTTGGCGAGGAGAGAGCACAGGTGTAGCTGCCATACCTGTCCCGAAGGTTCCTTTGTGATACATCCTTTCTCATGCCCTCCTCCTATGACTTCTTCAGTGTCCTGTGCTTCTACTCTACAGTTGCTCCCCTAACCTCTGAAGAAACAGAGCTGTTTCTGGTTTGGGTTTTTGGCTTAAAACTAAGTATGCTTTGGGGAAGATAATTGCTTAACCATATGGCCATGTTCCTAACCAAACCTTAGTCAAGGTCTTCCTTTTGACCACGAACCTGTTTGATATCCACAATTGCCACTTCCATAGAGGCTTTATGGTCTCAGTTAACCCCACAGTCCTTGGTGCTGCTCCTGCCTCTGTTTCTGCTCCGAGCATCAACTTCTCTTTGAGCATTATTTTGTGGGACTTTACTCACAGGCAAGTTTATAATAAGAGAGGCAAGCTGCTTGTTGGTTCCTGGCTGCTTAGACCCGAAATAATCACACAGAAACCATATTATTTAAATCACTGCTTGGCCCATTAGCTCTAGCTTCTTATTTGCTAACTCCTACATATTAATTTAACCCATCTCCATTAATCTGTGTATTGCCAAGTGGCAATGGCTTACCAGCAAAGTTTCAGCATGTTTGACTCTGGTCGTGGCTCCATGGCATCTCTCTGACTCCGCCCTTCTTTTTCCCAGCATTCAGCCTAGCTTTCCCTGCCTACGTAAGTTCTGCCTTGCTATAGGTCCAAAGCAGTTTCTTTATTCATTAATGGTAATCACAGCACACAGAGGGGACTCCCACATCACAAATTGATGTGAAAATCTGAAATCCAGAATACTTCAAAATCTGACACCTTTTCAGTACTGATGTGATAGCACCCATTGAAAAGTTCCTATCTGACCTCATGGAGTGGGCTGCCATCAAAGCACTGGTTCAACACCTGCTTCTTTGGTACTTTCTTTGCATGTGCAAGGTCATACCTAACCCCTAAGGTGGCCCCCAGCATGGTAAATAATAATACCCAAGACCGAAGATGCATTGAAAATATTTACTGCTAAAACTAACTTCAGTCCATGCATTCTGTGCTAAACATGCATAGTAAACAAGGAATTCCATGTTCAAGCTTGGGTCTTATCCCCCCTGTATCTCTCTCTCTCTCTCTCTCTCTCTCTCTCTCTCTCTCTCTCTCTCTCTCTCTCTCTCTCTCTCCCTCTCCCTCTCTCTCTCTCTCTATATATATATATATGTATATGTACATATATATATATATAATTTCAAATATATTATATACATAAAAACATTCCAAATCTGTGTCGAATAAAGAATAATAAACCCGTGTAATTTTCCCAAAGGGCCCTCTGAAGGTCAGTCTGATACTCTCTCCCACTCCCACTCTTCTGCAGCCCATTATACCCTGATCTATTAGCATTGCTGAGCTGTGAGCCCCAAAACTGACCTGAGTGGTCACCTGCTTCCACCATTGCTGCCACGCTTGACACAACACCTGGTGAACTCAAGTGTTCCGTAAATATTGTTAGGTAGTTGACTGCGTAAAAGACACAAATTAATTTTTTTCAAAATAGTTTTAAAGATTTATTTACTTTTATTTTTATGTATGCAAGTGTTTTACCTGCATGTATGTCTGTGAACTGTGTGTGTGAGTGCCTAGTGCCTGAGGAGGACAGGCGAGGGGCTCAGATTCCCAGATCACTGGGAGCTGGAGTTCCAGGTAGCTGTTAGGTGGCGTGTGGATGCTGCCATCAAATCAAATCAGGTGCTGCCTACCCGTGGAAGGGCAGCCAGCACTCTTAACTGCTGAGCCATCTCCCCAGTCCTTGATGCTCTTTTAAGCATCTTACTAGGATGAAGATCTAGTCTCTCTGCTTTCTGTGCCTTCTGTGAGCTCACGGTCCCATTTCTAAAGCCTCCATGGATATTCACATCATTTTTCCTTGGCCCTGATACCGCCCGGTGCTTAGTCTGTTGTAAGTTATCTATGTCTTAGTTTCTGCTATCTATTCAATTCGGATGACTGGGATCCTATGATATCTTTCTGATGAATGGTTGGAAAAACAACCATTAATAAAAAACAAAGCTTTTGCTCTTGAAGAGTGTCCACTCCACGGAAAGACTGTTTTTTCAACAAGTGAACTACAGACTATTTAAGATTGTTATGAATGCAAAAGAGGGATGGGGTGAAGGACGGGATGGAGAGGACCTCTCTGAGACAGATGATAAAGTTCAGCTCACGGAGTGTGATGTGAAGAAGTGAGTCAGTGTGTATAGAGCGTAAAGCACGCGGTGCTTAGCAACAGCACAGTTCTCATTGTTTATTATTTACTTCCTAGCTTCAGCCACCCATTCTCCCAGGTATGATTCCTTCCCATCAGTCTGATATCATTGGTTCTCTTCATTGTTCCTGGTTGATATTTAAAAACTAGAGTCCCAACAGCCCAGGCTCACTTCTAACTCTGCAAACTTCTGGAGTCAATGCAGGGATGCCTCTGGGAGAATGGTCTTTACCACAGTGTAAACCTACAGATTCCTGAGCACCAGTCACAGGCTCTCAAACCCATATTTGAGTATGCTGTTCTGCTGCCAGAAGACTGCCCCGCCCTGCTCCACCCCACCCCTGCTCCCTAGGCTGAACCCATTGCTTCTTCAGGGCGCCTTCCGGTATGTTATACAACTGTCCTTCCTCCCCGACTGCTCGGGATTTTGTTTTTGACACAATATACCCCACGATGGTACTCACCATACCGTGATGTGTGACTATGTATCCTGGTCAGCCCAGACTTAGTCTGACATCCCAGAGACTTGTACTTTCTACTCCCTCCACAGGGGCAGGACAGTTGACACGGTGTCGGGCATTTCAGGGACTCGTAATAAACATTTGCCAAATGAATTAAATATTTATTCACATAAGTAGGCGAGTGAGTGAGCTTTAAGATCCTCCTGTCTTTGCCTCCCCGGGGCCTGGGGTTACAGACATGTGCTGCCACATGCCTTATGTTTTACATGGTCCCTGGGGGTCCAAACTCCGATCCTCATGATTGTACTGAAAACACTTCGCCAATGTTCCTATCTCTGTAGCCTTAAAATAATAGTACTCAAATCAAAACCATTTCACCATTGCTCATCATTTACAAGCACGTGGTACCCACTTCTCTGCTTGTTTGTGCACTCCATCCAGTGTTCGTGATAAATCTTCAAGATGATTTCCAAGAACACGCCTATGATACCAAGGACCGTGTAAGTACATCTTTTCATGTTGAAAGAGGCCTCAAGAGGGTGACTGGCTCTACTCTTACCCTTTCATAGGCCACAGTGGACCTCTTACAGTTAAAAACACTTTAAAATCTTTCCCCAGGGTTGTTGAGTGGGTTGGCAATGGAACTGGGTGACCTCTAAGAGCTTAATATTAGAAGCCCATGGTTTCCTGTGTTTGGGAGAGTCTAGAGAAAGATCCAGACTTGGGTCTCCGGCTTCCCAGCTGTATTCCTCTGCATTTATTCGCTTCCTTGTTTAGAAGACACTGGTTTCTTTCTCTGTGAGCATGACACGTGGGATAGCTCACACATAATAACTGTGCTCGTTAGAGCTTATGACTATAAGTAAAAGAACCAGCTCAGCTACATTAGTTAACCAAGCATTCATTACGAATTTGAAGATGAGAACAACAGATGGGATCATGGAGCTTGGGGACAAGAGGAAGCCAGACGGCCTTCGTCATTCTCCCTCTCGCTCCTTTGATTCACCCTGTCCATATGCCTTCACTTTCTGATCCAGTCCACATAAAAGAACATGGCTCTACATTTTCCTCAAGTCATGAGACTTGTGCCAAGAGCAGGTTCTGAGGGATCCAGTTTCATTGGATAAGAGGGCATCAGAGCTCCCACCTGTGAGGCCTGCACAATTAACTATTGGCTGCCAAGAGTCACCTCTGCCGTCACGAGAAAGAAGTCGTGGCTGTGCTTAATCACTGTGCCTAAAGCCAAGCAGAGAAGCACACTCCTCTGGGGGAGGCTGAGGCATACCCAGAGCTGAAGTCCACTGACGTAGGCGATCTGTAGTTTCCTTTATTTGAAGCTGTGATCATGGCATACAACCAAAGGAGAGTCAAGGAGGAACCGTATGAAGTTATCTTATACACAGCTGTCTGGTTCTCCCCATCTTTAGACTGCAGCTCAGGTTGCTTTTTGGGTTGAAATAAAATTCTGGGTTCAAGATTGAGCCAGAGTTAATTTCACCCTCATTCTCTTATTCCTTGACTTCCCTGTCCTTATCTGGTAGTTCCGGTTGAGCATCTCACAGCAGTCCCCTGCTGAGGAGTCTCCAAGGCTTCAGCTATGTTTTTCAAACAAGACACTGATACGGGGATTTCCCTCTGTATGCTATGATTACCATTAATGAGTAAAGAAACTGCTTTGGACCTACAGCAGGGCAGAACTTAGGTAGGCAGGAGGGGGAACTAAACTGAATGCTGGGAGAAAGAAGGCGGAGTCAGAGAGAATCCATGTAGCCCCTATGGAGATAGATGTAAATTTACCTGGTAAGTCACAGCCACGTGGCTAGACACAGATTAATAGGAATGGATTAAATTAATATGTAAGATTAGCCAATAAGAAGCTAGAGTTAATGGGCCCAAATGTGATTTAAATAATACAGTTTCTGCATGGTTATTTTGGTTCTGGGCGACCGGGATGAACAAGCAGCCTCCTCCTACAAATGGCCTTATTACAACAAGACACTCCCTGAGTTTCCTGGACCACAACTGAAGAGTCACGATGTGAGTGTGATAGGCTTGCCCCAGTCGATGACACAGAGAGGAGTTTACAGAACACGTGTAACACAACTAGTGTGCAAGCCCTAAAGGAAAAGAAAGATTTGCTTGCTCGCTGGGGTATCATTTCTTTGGATTTTCAGTAGCTCTATAGCCTGGCCTGTGACCCAAGCTTTATATAGAGGGTAACATCAGGTCTCTGAACACACTTGTGCTGACTTGACCCTAGAGAAACAGTCTCTGAGGCTGGTCAGGAAATATATTTTAAGTTCTACCCCCAGGGGATTCTGGTCACTGATGGAGGTGGTCCAAACTTACAGTTTTATAAATAGTGCTACCGAGGTCCAGCTGAGAAGAAAAGCCAAAGACTAAAACAAAGGAGGAACTGGAGTAATAGAGGGAGGGAAAACAGGATATATTGTGTAAGAATAATTATATATTCTGCAATCAGGATATATTGTATAAAAACCTATTTTCAATAAAAGGGGGGAGTAAGTTTACATAATAAATAACTCTGGAAACATTAAAACTAATCTGTCTGTCTACACATTTAGCACCACGTGGTTCTTCCAGTGAAACGGGATCAAGGGGTATCAGACTCTCAACTCTGCCTCCATACTGTGAGAGGCCAAGTCCTCTCCCTGCTGGCTTACTTTTCCTACGATGTCAGTGACTGTTCAAGGCTCCCAGATAACACTTACTCAGTTTCATTACACTGGGGGTGGGGGCAGCAGAAGGAAGATTCATATGCCTGCTATTCCCGTGTTGGTAGCTGAACTTCCCAGGTGAGAAATTTGGAGCTCATGCACACAGGCCAGGGCCCCAAGGCTAGCAAGTAACAGACAGGATTCTTCTTTGTTGGGCTCTCTGACCCAGGCGGCCAGTCTCTTTTCTGTTTGGTTCATTTTTACTGCTTCTCATGTCTGATGGAAATCAGACATGGATGTACAGACTTAGGGATTTCTTATCTAAAAACCACAATTCCAAGACATTCACCCTTTGCACCGCACTTTACTGAGACACATGGTTTCAAGGTAAATTTGACATCTTTTATGTAAGATGCTCCACGGATATGGGCTGAATAGCCTGAACCCTGCCCGACAGCTCAAAGTTTATGTGAAGAGACTGGTGTCCAGGCGTTCCGTGTCAGTTACTGTAGCACAGTAGAATCTAGCAAACAGGGATACACCATTAAACAAACACTGCCTACATTCAGAATAAGACATAAGCAGTAACACCTCATCCAGGCATGGGCAGGTCTGCAATTTTGACATTTTGGAGGCAGAGGCAAAAGAATCTCAAGTTTAAAAACCTACTCCTCTCTCTCTCTCTCTCTCTCTCTCTCTCTCTCTCTCTCTCTCTCTCCCTCTCTCTCTCTCTCTCTCTCTCTCTCTGTGTGTGTGTGTGTGTGTGTGTGTGTGTGTCTGTGTGTGTGTCTGTGTGTGTGTGTGTGTGTGAAAATTTAAAAAAAGGAAAAAGCCTATTCTCTTTCATTTCCTTCCTGCTGTTCAAAATTTTAAGAGGATTCACCTACCTGCCTTGCTGGCCTGCCCTTTCAGACCTTATGCAATGACAGGCTTGCTTTTAGAACAAAAGTTGGGTGTTGATCTGTCCCTCTCTCCTTGGTGTCATTTAAAGCTCATTGAGTTACCAGTGCTATGGGAGTGAGAAGGGAGGGTGACTTTCAGCAACACACTTCAGGGGTCCCTGGTGACAGAGAAGCTTTTTCACGCCATATGCCGTTGGGTTGTGAATGAAAAGACTTCCTGCCAAACGCCTGTGTCAGCTGTTTCTCTGACTTCAGCGCTCTCAAAGACTTAGCCTGAAGCATACGTAAGACGCAGTGTGAGCATGCTCCATGTAATCATTGTGAATCGGTGAGTTCATGCTCTGCTGAAAGCTCATGGCGCGGCCACTCTCAGTCAAACTGGTTTTTGGAGCTGTCAAATGCCAACGTGGCAAATTTCCCACTGATACTGAGCAGACTGAAAACTCAGGTTACTGCTGATATCGCCCTGGGGAATTTTAGCAAGAATGGCCTTACAACAGAAGAAAGTTGAGACGAGTGAGTGTGTGTGTGTGTGTGTGTGTGTGTGTGTGTGTGTGTGTTTGCGCATGCGCATGTGTAACAATGACAGATTTAGACAGGCTATGTGGCTCAGTGATGGCCAAAGTGAGCATTTAATTTGCCCACCTTCTTGTTTAGAGTCTCTGCCTTGCTTAGATGCAGGATAGCTGGATCCTAAGTAAGCCTTAGCTTGGAGTCTAATTCAAACAATACAGTTTTAGCTTTCCTACCCAGAAAGGAAGCTGACATTCTAACTAAATGAATCATCCGTGACAATCCCCTTCATTGTCTCTGTTTACTATAGGCGGCTTACTGGAAAATCCTTCTGACTTTCCGCTTGAACCGTTAGCCTGGCTATGAGATGTGACAATGACATTATTTGTCTGTAATGCCTTCCTGTGAAGAATTGCAAAAAGATTAAAATCCAAATTTCAACACAAAAATTGTCTGGAATTTTTATAATGCATTTACTTCTTGAAGCAGACCCTTCAGGGTAGCTGTTCCTCAGAGGAGTTAAATCAGGCATTTGGGGTTGTGTAAAAGATCATAGTAGTAAAGCAAGCTCGGGATGTGGGATCCACACTGCCTGAGTCTCCTTTTGCACATGTAGACCCCTGGTTTTCACTCTTCCGTGGAGGATGGTTCTCAGTCTTTCCATCTTTTCAGTGGTGCTAGTGTTTTCTTCGGTGGCTTGATATTTTTTAGGAATTATGGGCCCAGACAAAGTCACATCTAGGTTTGGTACAAGGCTTTCCTAAGTTCCCTTTTCCTCCGCTGCCCTTAGCCAGAAACAGACAGATGTGTTTGTGGTTTTACACGATGCAAGAATTTATTGTAAAACAATGAATTCACAAGTTGTATCAGTTGCTCCTACAATTTGCCTAGTAATTCTGATTTCTCTTAGTGGCTACACATTGCAAACACAGCTTCTTTTATTTTATTTTTTTATTGGCGAGGTGTGACCATGCATGCCTTTGATTTCAGCACTTGAGAAAGAAGGAGGCAGATTGCAGATCTCGAGTTTGAAGCCAGCCTGGTCTACATAGAGAGTTCTAGTCCATCTAGGGCTACTAGTAAGAACTTATCTCAAAAACCAAACAAACAGAACCAACAGAACCAACAAAACCAACCATAATTATTAACATTAACTCTTGGATCACATCTTAATATACTTTGCACAGTTATATACAGAATGTTATATGATATGTAATCTACCACAAAATTGAGTGGATAAAAAGAGAGATTAAAGAAGCCTCAGATGTCAGAGACCTTACTGAAGGCAGAGGCAGAGAGCCGATGTGGATGTGAATAGTCACACTGTGGGTGTATAGAGTAAAGCTTCATTGATCTGGCTGAAGGTTTTCTGGAGCCTCACAGAGCCAAGCTCTTGGGTTGCAGGGTAAAGTGGAACCACAGAGGCATAGGACCAGGACCTGACAAGGAACAGCAACTCCAGGGGATGACCTCAAGCATCAAGCGGCAGGCTGGGCTGAAGCATCAAGGACATTAGGAGACATTTGGGACTCCTATGCCTGTCAGTTCCCCAATGCATACACAAGACAGTTGACCGGTTCACAGGGATATCACCATCACAGCTGTCATTTTATGTGGCTCAAGTAAGTTATTGTTCATTTTGTCATCCTGATGTGTTAGGTAAATTTTCAATAGCTTCTTTGATATGGTTTTAACACATGTGTGCCCACACATTTCCCAATTCACTTTGTGGGTATATAGGTGACACCTTTCAACTGTGGGGGAAAGTATCAGCCTATACCTCATGGGCAGTGACGGACAGGGGGTGACATCAACACTTACAATGTTGTTTGCTGAGAGTTACCCCACTTTTATATTTGCATTCACTATGGTGCCCAATGTCTGTTTAAAACAGAGTCCTTAGGGGAAGTTAAAGCTTTGGAAACCATTGCTTTACATGATATAGAGTCACTTAGAACAGGACACAGCCTGGCTTCAACATTGCTTTCCCTGGAATCCTTATGTGACATTTCACAGGGCTGTCTGTCAGCTTTGCTCAGCACACTAACAGCCACGGAGGACTGGAGGCAATGGCTCGGTGGTAGCAGGTCTGCTGTGTGATTCTTGGGATATAAGTTGGAATTCCCAGCACCCACGTAAAAGCAGCACACATGACATACACCCGTAGCCCCAGTCACAGAGACAGAGAGAGATGGGGGCTCATTGGTCATACAGCTCAGCTCCATGTTCAGTGAGAGACTCTATCTCAAAAATAGGCAAAATGCAAAGCAATAGAAAAGTATCCTGACATTAACCATGTCTAACCTCCACATTACCCACATGACAGCAAACGTGACAGCAAACATGCTCATACATGTATGTGCACATACCAAACACAAAAAAAAAAAAAAACAGTAGAAGGGAATTTGTTTTAAAACATTTATTTATGTATCTGAGTGCATGTATGTGTACCATGTGCCCGCAGGAGCCTGGAAAGGTTAGAAAAGCATCAGACCCACCCATCCCCCTCCCCAGAACTGGAGTTACTGACGGCTGTGAGGAACCTGATGGATTCTGGAAACGGAACCTGAGTCCTCTGCAAGAGAAGCAAGCAGGAAGCTCTGAGTGACTAAGTCATCTCTCCAGCTGTTGAAAGGAATTCTTAAAGGAAAATGTTCTCCCTAGTGAATACCGTCTCTGACAAAGTTGCTTTCTTTTTTTTAAAGGATTTGGAGCAGGTTTTTCCATTTGCCATTCCTCAGTCAAGTTCTCATCCACAGGAAAATTACTCAAAAACTGCTTCCTGCGCAGTCAGTGTGTGCCGGGTATGAGTCTCACAACCTTACATGTACTTCTCAGTCAATTCCCATGTTACTGGAATTGCTAAGGTCAGAGCCTGTGGCCTGGCAGTCCTAACAAACCAGAATTGTCCACACATTCTTAATAAATCAGTTACAGAGACTCATTAATGGTGAAAAAAGATTTATTCAATGTAATCACACCAAGAAGAGAAACATGAGGATCAAGTGACCCTGCCCAATGTGATAGTTAATCCTGGCTGTCAACTTGACAGGATAGAAAATCAGCTAAAAGGTGAGCTGACTGGCACCCCTATGAGGGAGTTTCTTAATCAGATTATTTTATGTGGGAACACCTGTGCTACCTGTGAGTGGCACCTTCTGGTGGCAGCATCTGCTGGTGGCAGCCCAGCTAAGAGGACAGGAAGAAAAGCAGCTTTGCTCTTAGCTTGCATGCCCTCACTCTCTCTCTCTCTCTCTCTCTCTCTCTCTCTCTCTCTCTCTCTCTCTCTCTCTCTCTCTCTCTGAGAATTCATCTAAGTTGCTGCTGCCACAGTTGGGTTTTTCACTGATAGAACCACTTTCTTCAAGCTCCCTATTTATACTGAAGTCCAGAAGCGCCCCAATAATCTTCTAGACCCACAATGCCAGACTGGGAATGCTGAGACCTCTAACCTCATGGACTGAAGAACTACTGGATTCTCAGATGAGTCGGCCATTATTAGACTACCCAGACCACATGGTGTAAGCCAACCTAATAAGTCCCTTCTCAATACATATTCCTTCTAGTGATTCTTTTCTGCTGTGGGATGATGCTCTTGTATACTGAAAAGATCTGTCACTCATATTGGTTTAATAAAGCATTGATTGGGGCCAGTAGTCAGGCAGGAAGTATAGGTGGGATGACCAGACTTGGAAAAGTCTTAGAAGAAGAAAGGCAAAGACAGAGTGACCAGCCAGGTGCAGAGGAAGCAAAATGGGAATGCCTTACTGAGAACAGGCACCAAACCACATGACTAAACATAGATAAGAATTATGGGTTGATTTAAGTTGTAAGAGCTAGTTAGTTATAAGCCTGAGCAATAGGCCAGACAATTTGTAATTAATAAAAGCCTCTGTGTTTGTTTGGGACTGAGTGGTTGCAGAACTGAGCAGGATAGAAACTTCTATCTGCACTGTTCCTCTAGGGATTCCTGATTAATAAAGATGTTGATACCAAGAAAAATAGGTTGTTGCTGTATTGGACCTGATCTTGCTGCATTTTATGTCCTAGACTAATTTGTGGACAATTTTAGAACCTTGGACTGAAAAAGTCATTGAGTGCCCAGAGTTTAGTGAAATGTTACAGGAGCTTGGAAGACAACGTGCAGTGGAAGTCTGGCCTGTGATGTTTCAGAGGGGAGCAAAGACTTAAGAACTAGACTGGGGGCCAATCATGTGATATTTTGACTGAGAATCTGGAGTTGCTGGTCACACGGGGGCTGGAAAAGCAGCTGGGATTTTCAGAGAGTTTAGCATCACTGAATTGTAACCCTGGCTTTACTAGCAGAATCACTGCTGGTCAGACGAAAGTGAAAAATTAGTTATGATCAAAGGAATCATTGTCACTGAGGTGAAATCTTCTGAGAAGTATTTTCTCGGGGTGAGCATGCTGAATCTATGGTCTAGAGAAGCCAGTGCTGGTAGCCAAGCTTGGCAATGCACTTGTCTCCCACCTGGAACTGGTTTTGAGGACACAAAAGATCGAAGATTATAGGGTCATGAAGATAAGCTAAGGACTGATGCCGTATTTAAGGGTCAGGGTACCTCAAAACAGGCCAAGAAAAGACACTGGTGAACATGAAACCTCAGTTGCATACAAAAACCACAGGATATTGGAGATGCTGGGAACCTGGAGCATTCTACCAAAGACAGCAGCAGGTGTGAATTGAGCCAACCTGAGTTTATGAGACAAGCTATGTGTGCAGACAGTAGAACCAGAAAAATAAAGTATCCCAATCTCTTTGGAATCCATTTTATCATGGGTGAGTTCCATATGCCAGACATTGAGCTGTACTACTAAATTTTTTCCATGTCCTTTCCTTCTGGAATAGTAAGTATTTACCTTGTTGGTTTTTTTTTTTTTTAATGAGATTTTACAGTTAAGAGACTTTAAAATTTTAGTAGACATCAAACTTATAAAGTCTTCAGGGATTTTTTGTTTTGTTTTGTTTTTGTTTGTTTTTCAAGACAGAGTTTCTCTGTAGCTTTAGAACCTGTCCTGGAACTCCCTCTGAAGACCAGGCTGGCCTCGAACTCACAGAGATCTGCCGGCCTCTTAAGTGCTGGGATTAAAGGTGTGAACCACCATTGCCCAACAAGTCTCCAGGGTTTTTTTTGGGGGGGGGGTTGTTTGTTTGTTTGGTTGGTTTGTTTTTGTTTTTCAAGTCAGGGTTCCTCTATAGCTTTGAAGCCTGTCCTGGAACTGGCTCTTGTAGACCAGGCTGGCCTCGAATTCACAGAGATCTATCTCCCTCTGCCTCCCAAGTGCTGGGATTAAAAGCGTGCACCATCATGATTTTGATTAGGACATTTGTAACAGTGGCAAAATCTTCCCAGTCTGTAACTGCAGCTAAAGATTATATGGGAGACTTAGGCACTATTCTTAAAATTTCAGTGCGTTTGCAACCGTTTCAAAACAAAAAGTTTTTGAAAAGGTTAGATTTTGCCGCTAAAATCGCACTAGACATGATTCCGAGAGACCTTTGCCACACGGGCAGTGCAAGGACTGTAAAATGCAGGACCTCGTGCCACACAAAGGCTATGGCTGACACATCACCCTCTGTCACTTCGTGCTGGCTTGCTGTGCTCTCGGGAATCTGAAGTCAAATGCTGGCCAGCAGTGACTAATTTCTACCTGTTTTTTATGCGGGACCCATAATTTGGGGCTTGGTGGGCAGTAAAGATAGTGTGATGGTGTATTGTAGCATTCTGTGGGGCAGTGTTGGGAGGCCTCTGGGCCTGAGGCCCTCGTCCCCGTACCTGCTGACAGGTGCTGAGATAAAATATTAGTCACACATAGCCAGGACTCTTGGGGCTATCCCTAGTCTAAGCAACCTGCCTCATACCAGACAAGACCCTTCCCAGAGAGCCGTCTACCTCGAAGACTTGTGAAGAGAAGCACGCAGAGGTCTCAACCGAAACAATCTACAAGGCCCAACTAGCCCGAGAGCTCTCTAGTGGTCTGGTCTTGGGCTTCTGTTGCACCTGTGTGACAATTAACCTTTTGGTGACATCTGACCCTTCTTTTGGTGATTCCTATATCTTACAGGTAATGACTACTGGTCACATCACCAAAGCGCTGGACATTCCTCAGCAGGAAGAATCTGTTCTAGGAAGCTGGTCTCATCATTTTCTACAAGCTCACCTCTCACTTCCCAACCCCTAGGTTGCCTAGATTCATCATACTATTCCTACAAAACGTAGGCAGAAACATAAATAATGTGAATTAAAATTTCTTATGCTTTTAATGTAGCAATAGGACCCAAAAGGAACAAGATAACAGCTCTGCTCCCGCCACAACAACCTACTCACAACAGAATGGATTTTATTGGTTTTGTTTTTAAAAGTTTAAATACACTAAATTAGATTAATATCTAGACACTCGCAGACTCCGTCAACCAGCTCCAAAAATCATCCTTGACAAATCTAAGTGCTTTAGTACTCAAATGTAGTCCAATATTATTTGAAGAGTGTTCTAAACATTATTTCATCCACATTTTTCATTATATATTCTTAACAAGAATGGCTTTTAAAAATATATCTACCACAATATGTAAAATAGTATAAATTGCTAGTAGTTTTCCTTTCAAAATATTTTAATTATTTAACCCAATTTTTAAATTTAAATATATTTTGGTCATGTTCTTCCCCTCCTGCCGAGTCTTTCCAAATTCTCTCCCCCTCCCTACTCACCCAACTTCCAAGTTCTTTCTCAGAACAAAACCCCATACATCAACAAATCCCTTCTAAAACAAGAAAGCAAAGCAAAACACCCCTCAAAAAGAAAAACAAAGCCAGGGGCGAGACACACACCTTTCATCCCAGCACTCTGGGGGCAGAGGTAGGTGGATCTCTGTGAATTCGAGGCCAGCCTGGTCTGCAGAATCAGTTCCAGGACAGCCAGGGCTACACAGAAAAACCCTGTCTCAAAAAACTAAAACGAAAACAAAACAAAATTGTAACCAGGCTGGACTCTCTCTGTGCAGTCCTGCTTGCTTACCTTGTTTGAGTTTCCTTCATGGGGCAGCGTGGGGGTGGGGGGGGAGCAGGGATGGTGGGATATAGGGGGACCGGGACGTGAACAGAATTGGGATTCATGATGTGAAACCCCTAAAGATTTAATAAAGAAGTTAAAAAAAACTGTAGCCAAATAAACACACACACACACATTGTGGTATCCAATTATATGTTGTTCAACAACTTTTTAAAATTATTTTTGGTTTTTTCGAGACAACTCTTAAAACATGAAGCCTATCCTAGAGTGAATGGTACATCCATTGTCACTCCATTGGAGAACACTGGTTTTCCACTTCCAGCAGGTGTGAATAATAGCTCCATTGTTAACCTTTACCCTAGGGGCTAGGTTTTCATTCACACATTTTTAAAAATATATAAAAATTTATTAAATATTAATAAAATAAATAAAGCATCTATAAACATGGTTAATAAGTGTCTCTGTGGTAGGATGAAGCAGCTTTTGGGTATATGCCCAAGAGTGGTACAGCTGGATCTTGAAGTAAATTGATTCCCATCTTTCTGAGGAACTGCCACACTGATTTCCATGGTGTCTACAGGAGTTTGCACTCCCACCAGCAATGGATGAATGTTCCTCTTACTCCACATCCTCACCAGCATGAGCTGTCACTTGTTCTGTTGATCTTAGCCATACTGACAGGTGTAAGAAAAAAATTGTCAAATGAATTAGCTTGCATTTTCCTGATGGTTTAAGGATGTTGAACACCTAAGCATTTCTCAACCATTTGCGTTACCTTTACTGAGAATTCTGTTTAAATCTGTAACCCATTTTTTAATTGGATTATTTGCCTTCTTGATAGTACGTTTCTTGAGTTCTTTATATATTTGGATATCAGCCCTCTATCACATGTGGAGTTGGTGAAAATCTTTTTTTCCACTCTGTAGACTGCTGATTTGTCCAAATGACGGTGTCCTTCGCCGTACACAAGCTTTTGAGTTTCATGAGGTCTCATTTACTAATTGTTGAACTTAATGCCTGTACTAAAGTCTTTCCCGTGCCAATGAATTCAAAGCTGTTTCCCGCTTTTAGGTTCACTGCATCTGGTTTTATGTAGAGGTTATCTTTGATCTGTTTGGAGTGGAGTTCTGTGCAAGATGCTAAGTCTGGATCTACTTGCATTCTTCTACACGCAGACGTCCACCTCCAGTCTGACCAGCACTGTTTGCTCAAAACGCTGTCTCTTCTCCAGTGTGTATTTCTGCCTTCTTTATCAAAAGCGAACTGTTAAAAGGTGTGGATTTACATCTGGGTCTTCAATTCAATTCAATTCAATTCAATTGTCTGCTTTTCTGCCAATGCCATGCTGCTTTTATTACTATAGGTTTGTAGTACAACTTGAAATCAGGAATGGAGACGCCCCCAGCAGTTCTTTCGTTATCCAAGACTGTTTAGCCATCCTGGGTTTCTTGCTTTTCCATATAAAGCTGAAAATTGTCCTTTCAAGATCTGTGAAGAATTGTGTTGGAATTTTGATGGAGATTGCATTGAATCTGTAGACGGCTTTTGGTAGGATTTCCATTTTTACTATGTTAATCCTACCAATCCATGAGCCTGGGAGATCTTTCCATCTTCTGATACCTTCTTCAAGTTCTTTCTCCAAAGACACGAACCTTTTATTGTATGATTCTTCCATTTGCCTGGTTCGCGACACCCCTAAGTTATTTTATATAATTTGAGGCTATCGTGAAAGGTGCTATTTCCATGATTTCTCGGGCCATTTTTTTTATGGGAGGGCTACTGATTTTTGAGTTAATTTTGTATCCAGTTACTTTACTGAAAGTGTTTATCGGCTCTAGGAGTTTTCTTGTGGAATTTTTCTCATTAATTATGTATATTACCCCATCATCTGCAAATAATGATACTTTGACTTCTTTCTAATTTGTATCCTTTGATTTCCTTTAATTGTCCTATTGCTCTAGCTAAGA
Source organism: Arvicola amphibius (assembly GCF_903992535.2). Taxonomy (NCBI): domain Eukaryota; kingdom Metazoa; phylum Chordata; class Mammalia; order Rodentia; family Cricetidae; genus Arvicola; species Arvicola amphibius. The sequence continues at coordinate 21,508,543 of NC_052057.2, read as the reverse complement.
CTCCAAGTACTATATTAAATAGATATGTAGAAAGTGGACAACCTTGTCTTGTTCCTGACTTGAGTGGAATTGCTTTGAATGTCTGTATAGCTTGATATTGGCTATGGGCTCGTGATAAACTACCTTTATTATGTTTAGGTATGTCCCTTGTATCTCTAATCAAGACTTTTATCACAAAGGGCTGTTGGATTGTGTCAAAGGCCTTTTCATAAGAAAAATTGGGTTGTAATTCTCTTTCTTTATTGGGTCTTCATGTGGTTTGGGTATCAGGGTAATTGAGGTCTTTGAAATTAATTGGGCAGTGTTCCTCCTGTTTCTGTTTTGTGGAATAACTTAAGTAATATTGACATTAACTCTTTTTTGAAAGTCTGGTAGATTCTATACAAAAACCATCTGGCCCTGGGCTTTTTTTTTTTTTTGATTGAAAGACTTTTGATCATTGCTTCTATTTAGATTTGTTGAAATTGTTTATCTAATCTTAAGTTTAGTAAGTTGTAAGTATCAAGAAAGTTATCCATTTGTTTTAGATTTTCCAATTTGGTAGAGTATGGTTTCTAAAGTGTGTCCTATGATTGTCTGGATTTCCTAAATGTCAGTTGTTACGTTTTCTTTCATTTTAACTCTTCTTATTTGTATCTTCTCTTTCTACTTCTTAGTTAACTTGGAATGAGGGTTTGTGGACCTTATTGATTTTCTCAAATAACCAACTCACTGTTTCATTGATTCTTTGCGTTGTTTGCTTTTGTTGTTGTTGTTGTTTTATTGGTTCAGGCTTGGGTTTGATTATTTCTTGCTGTCTACTCCTTTAGGGTGTGACTTCTGCGTCTTGTTCTAGAATGCTCAGGTGTTCTGTTACGTTGTTAGTGTGAGATCTCTCCAAATTTTTGTAGGCTCTTAGTGGTGTTAACTTGTCTCTTAGAACAACCTCTTTTGGGTCCCATAAGTTTGAGTATGCTGTGTATTCATCTTTATTTAATTTTAGAAAGTCTTCTATTTCTTTCTTAATTTCTGTCTTAACCCATTTTTCATTCAGTAGAGTTTTCAGTTTTTGTGGGTTTGTAAGTTTTCCATTATTTCTATTGTTGTTGACATCTAGCTTTAATATGTCGTGGTCAGATAGAATGCACTATGTTATTTCAATTTTCTTGTAACTCTTGATACTTGCTTTGTGTTTGAGTATGTGGTCAGTTTTCTGTGAGGAGCTGAGAAAAAGGTATATTCTTTTGCTTTTGGGTGACGCAGTCTTTTAAATACCTGTTAGGTCCATTTTATTTATAACATCTCTAAGCTCCAGCATTTCTGTTTAGTTTTTGCCTGGATGACCTATCTGTAACTATTCAGCCACAGATAAGGCTGCACTTCCAGGTTCTAAAGGCAGGCATGTGCAGACGGGCCCTCGGGCATAAAGAGCCCCGCGTGACCCACATGCGCTCATGCGTGGTTTCATCCATGTATGACTCGCTAAAACCCTTGTGCACGTGTGTGAGTCGCTCATCTGCATCATCAGCGTGTAACATAGCCATGCCAATCCCCTGTGTGCATGTGCTAGGCAGCTTTTAAAAGCTCGACGTGACCTCTCTTTTTCTCTTTCTCTCTCTCCCTTCCCTGTGCGCATGTGCTAGGCAGCTTTTAAAAGCTCGATGTGACCTCTCTCTCTTTTTCTCTTTCTCTCTCTCCCATCCCCCTCCCCCTCTCCCCATCTCCCCCTCTCTCCCCTCTCTCTTTCTGTACACCTATCCCCAGGCCTGTGCGCAACCCCTCTAATAAACTCCTAAGCGGGTTTGTCTGTGTCCCGTGTTTCCTTCTCGCTTGCTCCAGGTAATTTCACTATCTATTGGAGAGAGTGAGGTACTGAAGTCTCCCACTATTAGTGTGTGAGGGTCCGTATGATATTTAAGCTGCAGTAGTGTTTCTTTTACAAACTTGGGTGCCCTTGTGGTTGTGGCATAGATGTTAAAAACTGAAATATCATCTTGGTGGGTTTTCCTTTGGTAAGTTTGTAGAATCCTCTGCTACCTTTTCTGATTAGTTTTAGCTTGAAATCTATTTTGTCAGCTATTAAAATGGCTACACCAGCTTCTTTCTTGGGTCCATTTGCTTGGAGTATCTTTTTCCATCCTTTTACCCTGAGGTGATATTTATTCTTGATGTTAGGGTGTGTTTCTTGGATTCGCAGAAGGATGGGTTTTGTTTTTATATCCATTATGCTATCCTGTGTCACTTTATTTGAAAAGTGAGACTATTGATATTGAGAAATATCAATGACCAATGACTGTTCCTGTTGTGGTGGTGGTGGTGGTGGTGGTGGTGGTGGTGGTGTGTGTGTGTGTGTGTGTGTGTGTGTGTGTGTGTTCTTCCCTTCTTTTAATTTTGCTGGTTTGATATTATTTATTCCCTGTGTTTTCTTAGATGTAGGTAACCTTAGGTTGGAGTTTCACCTTCAAGCACCTTCTGATTGGCTGGATTTATGGACAGACATTGCTTAAATTTAGTTTTTACCAGGGAATGCCTTATTTTCTCTGTGGGGGCTGTGGACCCCCAGACCTTGAATTTCCTGTAAATAACTTGTTTTCCTGTGTTTGCAGCTGCTCTGAGCACGAGACTCTCAGGAGTTCCTGATGGCAGGGGAGTGGTTTCTGGTGGGTTTGGCTGGGGCGTGATTATCAGTTAAGGATCCCTTTATAAGCTGCCCTGGAACACAATAAAGGGGGGCACTCTTGGAGAATTCAAGGATGACCCGTGTCATATCTCTGTCTCTCTCTCTCTCTCTGTCTCTCTCTCCGTGTGTGTGTGTGTATGTGTGTGTGTGTGCGTGCGTGTGTGTGTGTGTGTGTGTGTGTGTGTGTGTGTGTGTGTGTGAATCTCCGGGCCCTTGCTCGAGACTCGCGAACCATCATGTACAACAGGCATGTACCATCCCGCAGCATGTAACGAATAGCGCGAAGAGCAGACAGGGTGGTTTTGTTCTCTACATTTCTCCATCTGTGTTGACTGGGTATCATTGTCTTGGCTGGCATTTGTAGTCTCTTAGAGTCTGCAGCACATCTCTTCAGGCTTTTCTGGCTTGTGGTGTCTTCATTGAGAAGTCAGACATCTTTCTAAAAGGTCTGCCTTTATATGTTATTTGGTCTTTTTCTCTTGTAACTTTTAATATTCTAGTGTGTTTACTGTTTTGGTTATTATGTGCTAAGGGGACTTACATTTTTGGCACAATCTATTTGGTTTCTTGTATGCTTCTTGTACTTTGATACACATCTCCTTTTTTAGTATAGTTTTGATGAAAATATTTCTATACCTTTGATCTATGTATGTTTCTTCTCCTTCCTCTATTCCTATTATTTGAAATTTTGATCCTTTCACAATGTCCCAGATTTTCTGGATGTCTTGTGCCAGAGTGTTTTTAGATTTAACATTTTCTTTAACTGGAGTAACCATTCCTTCTATTATGTCTTCAATGCCTCTGATTCTCTCTAATAGCCTCTTGTATTCTGTTGGCAAAGCTTGACTGTGTGGGTCCTGTTCAATTCCTAAAATTTTCCATTTCCAGAATTTTTTTTTCATTTTTTAAAATTGATTCTATTTCCCTTTTCAGGTTTTATTCTTTTCCTTCTGCTATTTGGATTTTCACGGATTCCTGTTCATTTCATCTTTAAGGGCCTCTGTCATATTTAAGGTCTTTTCCTTGTGCTTCCACGATGTTGGACAATTCGGGACCTGCTGTGACGGGGTGGCTGGACTTTAGTGGAGACATTTTCTCCTAGCTGTTACTGATTGTGCTGTCCTGGCAGGGATGGTCTGTAGGTTCCCAGAGAGTGTCCTGCTGGAGTTGGGAACCAGGACAAAGTAATGGGTGGGGAAATGAATTTTAGAGGGATAGCTGTGTGTGATCCACTGGAGATGGGTTCGGGACAGGGTGGGGAGCGGAGGCTGCAACAGGTGTTCTGCTGCTGAGCTGGAGATGAAACTTGAGGACTGGCCTTGGAGAAGCTGAGGGAGAGGTGAAGACCTGCAGTTAGCCTACCTGCTTCCCTGGCCAGAGAGAGCGGCTGTGGGTTCCCAGGCCTGTGGGTTCCCAGTTCTGTAGGTTCCCAGGCAGTGCCTGTTGGAGTTCCAGCATGGGACAAAGCAGAGGGTAGGAGGGAGGTTAGGAGTCAAAGATGCATAGGATCTGCTGGAGATGGGGGAGGGGTGGAGGGGGGTTGCAGAGCTGGGGATGAGGATGGGGGGTTTGATTTGAAGGAGCAGAAGGGGAGGGAAAGATCTGCGGTTTACCTACCTGCTTTCCTGGCCTGCGATTTGGGGTACAGGATAAGGAGAGGAGCTGGGGGAGGGAGGTTAGGAGGGTAAGATTTATGTAGTCCGGTGCAGACACGGGTAAGGAGAAGCCTCAGCAGGTGGCCTGCTAGAGTGCTAGGAATCAGAGTCATGGATTGGGTTTGGACAAGCTGAGTGGGAGGTGAAGATGTCTTAGCCTTTAGAAACCAGATTGTGGGTTTCTAGGGGAGTGCCTGGCGGGGTTGCTGGGACAAATCCAGAGTGCAGGGAGGGAGAGGTTAAGAGGTGAAAAGGGAGGTTGGTGAGGCTGCCCCTGGTGTTTTGCTGTAGAGCAGGGGGAGAGACTGCAGATTGGACTCATGGGGAATGGAGGATGCGCGAGGATCTGCAGCTAGCCTGTCAGCTTTTTTCAGAGGCCTGTGGGTTCCCAGAAAGTGCCTGAGGAGCTGAGGAGTGCAGAGAGGCCTGTAACAGGGAGACGATCCATAGGATTTACTCAGATGGAGTGGCCTGTGGCAATTTTTCTTTAATATCTTCATTAAATGTCTTTCAGTGCTCACATTTCTTATTATCTTCCAAATCATTTAGGTTGGGGGGGTGTTTTGTTTGTTTGTTTGTTTGTTTGTTTTAGTTTTCGAGACAGGGTTTCTCTGTGTAGCTTTAGCTGTACTAGAACTTGGTCCGTAGACAAGGCTCACCTTGAACTCACAGAGATCTGCCTGCCTCTGCCTCCTGAGTGCTGGGATTAAAGGTTTGCACCACCACTGCCCGACTTCTTCTAAATGTTTTAAACATAATTTTACTTTTATTTCTATTTATATTTGGATGCTTGTATGCAGGCTCAGATAAGGTCTACATATTATGATCAGTTGATACAGTCTTGAAAGTTGCCTTCAACAGCTACTCTCCCTTCCAGCTTCTTTGCTGAAGGAGGCTATAGTCTGGAATCCTACATTATTGTTTAATGTTTGTGGGTATTTCCTACAAATTGGCAGCTGGACCTAAGGACTTTGCCTCATTTTAATTTTCCCTCCCTTCCTTCTTCCCTCCCTCCTTCCCCCCCCCCTCTCCCTTCCTTTTATGTTTTGGCAAGACAACTTTTTCCATGGGACTTTGTTCTCTTTTAGGCAGCATCTCCAGTCTGGCTAGGTGTTTTGCTCTGTAAATGCTTGCATTTGTAATGACCAATGCTGAAACGCTGTCAAAATGACAAATGGCACATTTTATTATATTATCTTCATTCATTTGCTGGAGTACATTTTATGAAAAAAAATCTCTTTTCATCTTTTTTTGGTGAGAAAAGACACATCTGTACAAGAAAATTAAGATAATTGTTATAATCTAGAGTTGGCATGTTGCTCAGTGGTATGTTGCTTGCCTAACATGTATGCATAATACTTTGGGTTTGATCCCCAGTACTACAAAAAAAAAAATAAGAAAAAGAAGGAAGAAAGGGGAAAGAGATAGAAAGAAAACAGACCCTTCTTACTAATTTACTAACTTTCAAACTAATAAGTTGGTTCTTCAGTATAACCAGCTAATTTTCATTTTGTTCCATACCATCAGAATTCCATGAGGCTGTAGTATCTTTCAGGCTGTGAAAACAAACAGGGTTTTCTGACTGACAAGTTGATTCTGAGAACTTTTCTAACAACCCATCTTCATCTCTGTGGGTTTCTTGCCACTTAGAATAGTGGGCTCCCCTTGTACACGCCTATCCTCACCTGCAGTTGGCCGCTTCTCTAAGGGGTCCTGGTTGTTTCTCATGGGAGAGATGTTTCAGAGCACCGTCCAGGCAGAAGAAGGGGAGGTCATTAATTTACTTTAATTCATGTGTTGGAAAGAGGCAGGAAAGGCAATTCCTGTGCTGCTCTTTTATATTCTTTAATTTTATCATGTATACTCATTTTCTTTATTGCACGTAAATGACACAAAAATACATATTTCAAAAAGGTCATTAAAGATTCTTTTCATACCCTTCCCATGACACTCTCCCTGTCAGAAATGACTGTCATTAACAGTCTGTTGTGCATTCTTTTAGATGTTTTCCTAGTCAGGGTTGTTAACCTAAGAGATCTGCTTAGAGTTCTAGATTCTGTTTTAGTGTGCTCAGATGATTTTAAAAAACAACAACACAGAAATCCGATTGACAAGGGACGAGATCATGGGCCCAGCATCAAGGCCTCTGCCCTGCCAACTCCAGGGGGTGCTGTTTACTTGATGTCTCCCCAGCTGATGTCCCTGGCATTTACAGCACAGAATCTTAAGGAACCAAAGAGCAAAGAACAAAAAAAAACTGAGCACAGGGAAGAGAAAGCAGCTATTTAATACGTGAAAATGTGCTCCTTCACTTGTAATTAGGTCAGTGCAAAGGAAAACTTCTGCCAAAATAATATTTCACCTATCAGATCGGCAAAGACTAAACTACAGACACACCCTCATTCCGCACAGGAATGACTGCATCTTTCCGACGGCTTGGCAGCCACGTTCAGTCGTAAATATGTTCACTGTTGCTGATTCAAAACATGTCTAAGGATCTACCCAACAGGGGTGCTTGAAAATTTGAGAAGGGGCATAGACATAAGGTGGAATTCTTTTTTTTATTTATTTATTTATTATGTATACAATATTCTGAGTGTATGTCTGCAGGCCAGAAGAGGGCACCAGACCTCATTACAGATGGCTGTGAGCCACCATGTGGTTGCTGGGAATTGAACTCAGGACCTTTAGAAGAGCAGGCAATGTTCTTAACCTCTGAGCCATCTCTCCAGCCCGGTGGAATTCTTTTTAACGCTGAATGGCATGTATCTTTATGAAGTAGGCAGGAACCACAATACTATTACATATCCCTGCCTTTACCAGTAAGAGTCATAGATATTTTACATCACACCACAATCGCTGTAGATACGTGAAATGGCATTTCTGTCCATTTGTTACCCTGAAATCACAATCATTATTAGACCCATTGTGAGGCCTTCCTGTTTAGTTGTAGGTCTTTTGTGTTTTAAACCTTGTATATTCTGTTCTAACATTAAGTGGATAAAATCTGCTTTAAAATACCTTCCTAGGCAATGCCTTTTTTACTAATATCCACTCTTCTTTGGACTTAGTAGCAAAGCCTAGAAGTTCTACCATGGCAGCTTCCAACTCTGAATCCTTAGTGAAAACACTTTCAGCAACTTCATTGACCCTTGCTTTTCTTCATATTGGCAATATTTTCCATTCCAGACATGAATCTTGGTCTCTTCAAAGACACAGCAAGCACACTCCATCCTGCTTTACTTTCCTGAATCATAGATCTTCACAACCAGCTAGGTACTGACTGGTGGAACTAGTCTTCATTTTTACGACTTTAGTTATTTATTTGAGATTCTCATATGTGTGTGCTGCATTTACATCATTTCTGTCTCTCCTCTCCCAGTTCCTCCCATGTTCCCAATTCTCTCTCAAATTCCCTATATGTATTCATTGCCTAGATACAACCCACTAAAAAGTTTTAAAGTGGTAGATTTAATTTAATTTACTAACGTTTGAACAGAATACATAAGGTTAAACACGCACACACAGCTGAGAACATTTGGCACTGTTTTTCTGTGTATTTACTTGGGGTGTTCACTTGGGATTGTATAACCTATCAGGGAACTTGTCCCTGGAGAAAGTTCATTCTTCCTCTCTCATCGACAATTAATTGCTTGTAGGTTTGCATCTAGGGGTGGGGCCTTGTGAGGTTTTCCCCATTCCTCTTGGAATGTCAGCTGGTGCTGTCATTGTGCTGGTCTTACTTAGGCAACAATAGTTTTGAAAGACACCATCTCCCACCAGATGCCTTGATCCTTTGACTCTTACAAGCTTTCTTCCTCCTCTCCCATGATGTTTCCTGCCTGGTGGGGACCTGAACACTGTATTGTAGATATGTCCGTTGGTATGGGCACCACCTCAAGGCAAATCGTTCTCTATATTTTGACCGGTTGTGGATTTCTGCAATAATTCTCCAGCTGATACAAAGACAAATGTCTTTGAGGAGGGACGAGACTGGCACTACCTGTGGGCATAAAGATACATATTTAGAATACAGTTACAAATTTCACCCATTTGGGAGAGTGCAGTAGCAGGGCATCCTCTAGGGTCCATGACCTCACCAGCCATGGGGAACTGGCTACCTTTACAATACCAGGCATGAACCCCCTCCTAGTGAGTGGACCTCAATTCCAATTAGGCAGCTGTTGGTTACCCCAAATATGTAAGTGCCACTATTGAACCCTTGAGGACGTCTTGCCTTGCCTTGTCTTTTGGACACCGAAGAGCAGCATGTAAGAGGCACAAGTACAGCACTCTTGTCTCAAATATTAGTTTCTTGTGTTCTCATCATAAATTTATTTTATTTTTACTTTGAAGCAGGCCTCTCTAAGCCTTTCCAGAACACACTATGTATAGCAGGCTGACCTAAAACTCACAGAGATCCACCGACCTCTGCCTTCAGGATTAAAAGCATGTGCCACCGTGCCCAATATAATACATTTATTCTAAAACGGAGTCCTACCTGTAGAAGGGATACAGCTTTAGTCTTGATTTGTAAGTGTAGCCTAATTACTGTCTTTTGTAAGGGACATAATTATTATGTTATCAGACCACTGAAATGTTTCCTCTTTCTAAACTCCCTTCAGGAATCTCACACTGTTTCTAAAACATAGCCAAGTTTTACCAGGATACAAGTGGTGTCCTCTGTGGTCCAAAATACATCTTTGAAATATGAAATTATAAGTAATGTCACAATTATTCAAGTTGCAAAACAACTTTATAAATGTTAGCAGCTTTATAGTAAACACAGACACTGCTTGCGTGTAGTTTAGCACCTGGAAGGCAGCTTGATATTTTGTTAGAGGCTAAAGTTTCTTCTGCAGTACACAACTCTATAGGGTCTTGTCATATGAACAAACATGAACAGATCATTTAAAACTGGATTTTAACGTTGTTTTCATAGTAGGCTCAGGGTAACGTCTGAGTTCTCAATAGAAACCAGCCTCTAAATTGTTTTTATATGAGAATGTGGGGTTTTTGTTTTGTTTTGAATCTTGAACAGGATATGAAAATCTGGGACAACTGCCAAGCCTGAGAGTCTCCATGCTGCAGGGACTGCGGCTTTGGTGGCAGGGAAACTCAGTCTGCCACCAAATTCAGAAAGCTAGGATTGAGAGAGAGTGGGATAAAGGCTCCACTATAGCTGAAGAACTATACCAGGAGTGAGTTTTGTGTGCATATGGGGGCGAGCCGATGCGTGCACGAAGGTCAGGCGACAAATACCGAGTGTCTTCCTTAATCACATTTCACCTTATTTTTGAAAGAGGGTCTCTCAGGTTTGGTTAGGCTGTTTGGTCAATGAGCTCCAGGGAGCTATCTTTCTGCCTCCCCGGTGCTGGGATTACAGTCACATGCTACCCGGCTCTGCTTTTTGGGGGATGGTGGGATCCAAATTCAGGCTCTTATACTCCAGAGCAAACACTTTACCAGCAGAGCCATCCCCCCAGCCCTGGTGAGGTCTTAGGAGATAGCTAGTTGACATTTCCAGTCCAGCTCCCACCCAAGGCCTTCAGTGATAATGCTCCCCCAAAAGACGGTAAAGAAGTCAAGATGCTACAACTCTAGACCCAGATTCTACCGAATCAAAGACGGAGTTTGTTTTCGCTTGGTCTAGGAATCTGGAATAGGCACAGGAATCCCACAGGTTTCTGGACAGATCTAGGCTCCCTATTGTTTAAGTATCTGAAATGACTTTAAGATACAAATCAATGTGTCAGCGTCTACCTCCAGCACCTGCTCAAGAGGTCTTGAAGGTCTCTGTGGATGTGGCAGAGGAGGGAACCCCCCAGAAGAAGTCTATTGGAATATATGACCTCTCTAGTACCTCAGAAATCTAACTACCTCAGATGGTATTGCTGACAGGGTTCTCGCCAGCTTGCCATCCCATTCACCAGGAGAGGTTTGAGTGGACCTAAGAAGTAAGTCTGAAAGTGAATTTTCTGCCATCAAATGAGCAAAAGTACAGAGTGTTTTAAACTTAGAGAAATGCTAATATTTATATGCCATAAAAAACCAAGTTGGTCCTCCTACTTGCTACATTGAGAATATTTATACACAGGTATAACACCCACTACCCTTGCATTACCACTACTGTCGTGGACACACACACACAATCTCCTATCAGAACTGGACAGGAGACTGGCTGGTGCCAGCCGGCTTCCCCACCCTTCCGTCCACACCCCTCAGTTATCGCGTGGCCTGAGACTTATCGTCTGCCTCTTAATGGCTAGTTTCGCTCATTTCCACTAAATTAATTCTGCAGAAAATCTTGAGGAGTTGCTATTGTGCTTGTAACTCAAGATTGCAGTTCCAGTCTCAAGATGCTCACAGCCCAGAGGAGCACAATGAATTGTGTTTGGAAAGAAATAGGTGTCCGGAGTGAGAGCAGAAACAGGGCATTCGGAGGGAAGAGGGGCAATAAAATCTGGGCTGGGTCTAGAAGCCAAGTCAGAGGAAGTATGTACAAGGTAGTGATAACTCCAAAGATACTAAGGCATCGACAAAAATGGTAGCAGGAAGAACATTCCAGGAGGATGATCAGTGAGGAAGATGCTTGAGGAAGGCATGAAAACTGTTTGACCCCCAAGCCACCGAGTTTATCACTGTAGACATTTAAGTCATCAGGTATAGACGCGTATGCCACACCCTTTTCTGCCCATGTCTAAATACTACGCTGAATATGCTACTGTAGTACTTGCCTAGTTGATTTCTAAACTCTTCTTTGTACTTTGGAACAGCCATCCTATACTGGTGGAATATCAGAACTAACGATTTATATCTATGCCCAGGTTAAGACTCACAATGTTTTTTTTTCTGAGACTCATGTATTAGCAGATAGATTTCCTTTGGTGAACATATTTGACATATGATTTAGTGCTTTCCAGTTGAAAACTAGATTACGAAATTACTTCATACGCAATCCGATTAGCTGTGCCTGAGAGGTTGCACAGAGGCCGGTGCAGGCCGTGGCTTTTCGCAGAAAAACAGCTGTCTTTTCCAGACTCAATGCAGAACGTCTTCCTCACGGTGAACTCTGATCCTTGGCTGATTGCTGCATGCAGATATGTTCTCCCCCTTGCCCTCCAAAGCCTCTCGTTTTAGGAGTCACCACAGGAACCACGCCATGTTCTCTGTGTGCCTTCAACAACTATCCATTTCTCCAGGAACAAAAAGGGACGTCATTTCTGGCTGTTCACTACAGCCAGAATAGCAAGACTGTCTCAAGTCTCCAGCTCTTCTCAAACAAAAGATTCTTTGCCTTAAAAAAAAAATTTGGAGAGTTTGGCTCCCATGACATAGTTTCTATGACTGTCTCTTCAAAGCACATTTTTAAATGTTTGTTTTCACTGGGGACTCTCACCGTAGCCAAGTGATAGTTATATGCCTACACATATGTTTAGACGCATAGCATAAGATGCACATATTATAATTTCAAGAAATAATTAGATGGAAATATAGTTATCAAATAATTTTTAAAACATCAAGGTAAGTAATGTATACTGATTATCGGGTTGAATAGTAAGATCCAGTACAAACTGTCATAAGCATGAGGGTATTTTCAATGTCTAAAACAATTCTAGTTTAATGGGGAAAAAGCTTGTGTTTCTCTTGCTGACAGGATCATTGGAACAGCTGGTAAATGCTATGGGGAGATCTAAATTCATAACTGAGAGAAACATTAGAGCAGTGGTTCGCAACCTTCCTAATGCTGAGACCCTTTAATACAGTTCTTCATGCTGTGGTGACCCCTAACCATAAAATTACTTTTGTTACTGTTTCATAACTGTACTTTTGCTACTGTTATGAATCATAATGTAAATATCTGTGTTTTCGGGTGGTCTTAGGTGATGCCTGCTAAAGGGGGGTTGTTCAACCCTCCAAAGGGGTCACAACATACAGGTGGAGAACCACTGCATTAGAAGTTCATAAAATCTAGAAACAGAGTTTTCTTCTTTACCCAAGCCCAGGACTTTGTAGTTAGGAACTCTCTCCTTGAGTACACCATCTTCATTTCCACCGTTAGTATTGAAAGCAAATAGGCCAAGCCTCCTTCGTTTCCAGTTAGGAGATAGAAACAGCAAACCGTTGGATTGTCTCTCAAGAACACTTCATTATCAATTCATTTTACATACAATCATTAATCCTTAAAATGATCATGGAAGGGTGGAAAAAGAGGGAAGATAAAAGGAAGGAAGAAATGAGACAGGGATTGTGCACTGGCTAATTTATGTAAACTTGACATCAACTAAAAGCCTCAGAAAGGCTGGAACCTCAAATGAGAAAATGTCTCCATTAGATCTGGCTGTATGCACACCAGGGAGCATTTTCTTTAGTAACTAATGTGGAAGGGCCCAGCCCATTGTGGATGGGGTCACTCCTGAACTGGTGGTCCTAGGTTCTATCAGAAAGTAGGCTTAGCATGCCAGGAGAACAAGCCAGCAAGCAGCTCCCCTCCAAGGCCCTCTGCATCCGTTCCTGCCTCCAGGATCCGGCCTTGTTTGGGTTCCTGTCCTGACTTCCTTCAGTGATTGACTACAATGTGTAAGTATATGCCAAAATAAACCCTTTACCATCTAAGTTGTTTTAGTCATGGTGTTTCAACACAGCAGTAGTAACCTTAACTAAGACAAAATTTGGTACCAGAAGTGGGGTATTGCTGAGACAGACCTGGCCGTGATGTGGACTTTGGAATAGAGAATCCATTGAGTGTTTAGAGCTCGGTGAGCTACTCAGTAGGAGCTTAGAACATCGAGGGCAAAGCAGATGACAGGGGCCTGGCTTGTAAAGTCCCTGGGAAAAGTATGAGAGTCACTCAAGACGCTATTAGGGGTGTCACGTATTTTGACTTAAGAATTGGTGGTTCTGGCTAACTGGAGCTGTGACTAACAAGACACCAGGACTACTAAAGGGAAACCTTTGTTTTGCTGGGATAATCAATGCTGTTCATGCAGAGGTGAGAAATTAGTGATAATTAAGAAGAGATTAGCATCACTGAGGTGAAATCTTCTGGGAGATGTTTCCTCAGAGTCAGCCTGCGGAAACTGTGCTCCGGAGGTGGTCAAGGTCATACCTCCTGTTGGCAGCTGAACTTGGTAGCACAACACTACCCCAGGTTATACTAATTGTGAAGAAATGAAGGGGCCATGAAAAGCGGCAGAGGCTTGGCACAATGAGAGGATAGGGAGGCCATTGGTGAAGGTGTAGTCTCCGTAGTAGCGGAAGTCCCAGAATTGAAGGGATGGTTCAGAGAGGTTGAGGCTTGGCACCATAAAGAGAGCCTAGGAGAAGCTATTGGTGAAAGTGCAGCACAGTTTCAGCAGACAACTTCAGCATTTTGGAGATGCCAATACTATGAGATGGCTACCAAGACCAGCAGCTGTGGCTGAGTCATTGCGATGGGATCCTAGAAGAGGAACCATGCGTAGTGGAGAGGGTGGAGGCAGGGAAGGGACCCAAGCCCTTTGGAGGAGAAAATTGCGAATGGATCCCAAACATTGGACAGCAAAGTTTTTTTTTTAAATACAATTGGAGTTGGTTTTGCTTTGATTTGTTTGTGCCCTGGTTATTTTCTCTTGAAATAAGAGAGTATTTACTTTAATTTCGATTTTATAGGAGCCCACAGTTGAGAAACTTTGGACTTTATAAGAGACTTTGGATCTCTTTTAAAGGAGACTGAAATTTTTAAGTGTTTGAACTTTTAAGACTGTGGGACTTTTAAATGAAAATATTTTATATTGTAATATCAATATTAATATATGATCTGGGGATGAACAAGAAAGGAAAGGGTGTGGTTTAACAGTGGTGTTTGTGTGTCAAGTTGAAAGGGGGCCAGTTGTGCTGGATAGTTTTATGTCAACTTGACACAAGCTAAAGGCGTCAAAGAGGAGAGAGCCACAATTGAAAAAATAAAAGCCTCAATAAGATCAGGCTATATGCAAACCTGTAGGGCATTTTCTTAAGTAATGATTGATGTGGGAGGGCCCAGCCCACTGTTGGTGAGACCTAGCACTGGGCTAGTGGTCCTGGGTTTGCTAAGAAAGCAGGCTGAGTAACCCGTGAGGAGCCAGCCAGGAAGCAGCAGCACTCCGTGCCTCAGGTTCCTGCCCTCTTCAAGTTTCTCTCCAGACTTCCTTCAGTAGTGGACTATGATGTGGAAGCATAAACCAAACAAACCCTTTCCTCCCCAAGTTGCTTTGGTCATGATGTTTCCTCACAGCAATAATAACCCTAAGATTGGAAAAAGAGGGACAGAAGAAGACAGGAAAGGAAACTTTCACCCAGCTGCAATCCAGAAAACTGGAACCACCACGACTTGAGAGCGTATCTTTGGACCACATCTTCGTCACTCACCTTTGGTCCACAGTGCACTCACCCCTCGGTCACGCCTATCTGGCCGTGCTGTGCCAATGCTTAGACACAGCAGCACGGAGGAGACGGCTTGTTAGCTGTAGAGCGCTGTGCAAATACTGTCTATTGACAAGTTCCCTGCTGACAGAAGACTGGTTTCCTCTGTGTCTTTTTATCCCTACTGCTCAAGACCACGGGACCAAAGAAAGGTGACTTCAAGGATGGAATATTAAGAAAGAGGTGTCTGGGACTAGAGATGGTACACAGGAAAGTAGCACACCCTGTACCTGTTGGTGGGTCTTAGAGCTTCTGTTGCTGCCACTTGGCGGCTTATCAAACCACCTTGTCCCACTAAACCCACAAAGACCATCAAAGTACTCATCCGCCCATTCACAAGAAGTTATGGAAGGAAATTAGGAATAGTTTTACATTTAGCAATAAACTATAATCTCAAGGCATCAAGTCATACCTTGGACCTGCTTGAAGTGAGTATTTAAACCTTAGCATTTTTGGAAGTCATTCTTAAGTCTTAATGGGCATTCTTCTGCCTATATCCTGCCAATCTCACCTAATACAGGAATCATAGTCTAAGGTAAAAATGAGCATTGTTTTAAGGCACATTTTTTTTTTTGGTTTTTTCAAGACAGGGTTTCTTCTGCAGCTTTTGGAGACTGTCCCAGAACTAGCTCTTGTAGTCCAGGTTGGCCTCGAACTCACAGAGATCCGCCTGCCTCTGCCTCCTGAGTGCTGGGATTAAAGGTGTGCACCGCCCGGCAGCACATTTTAAAGAATATACATTGAAACATGGTTCTGCACATCTCTAATCTCAGTACTTGGGAAATAGAAGGAAGCTGGGCTAGGTAGGCCTTGGCAATTTCCAGACCAGCATGGGCTACATAGAACAACAATGTCTCAAAACAAAACAAGGAAAACAAAGCTTGTTGAAGTAGTTTGTGTGGAATAGAGATGACGAAGTTGTCTGTGTGTTAACATTTGTTGGAGTCACATGATGAGGATGTGGGGTTCTCTCATGCTATTTCTACACGTGTGTATACTCAGCTTTTCTCTCTATAAAACTATTTTAACATAAATATCCAGGAGAAAAAACAACAATATTTCATATTTATGTTCAAGTCAAATAGTATATCAGAAAATACAGATCTTTGAGGCTTATCTATGGGTACTATGAACCATAATTTATCATAGTATCATTTCCTGCTGTTATTGTTGCCCTTATGTAACAGATGATACTAATAAACATTATGATAGGAAACACAAGATATATAGATTTTACCATTTATCCATCATTTTTTCAACTAGATTGAGATGGCTGGCTGTGGGGATCACTTCCAGCTGTATCTGTTTGAATACTATTTAGAAAGCTCTGGAATGCCTTTGTTAATCTATTTTTCAAATGCATATAGGTGATCAAAGGTAATTCTCAGGAATATGGATATGCCATGTAACTACAAAGGGGCCTATGGATATACTGTGCAGTATAAAGGGGTCTATGAATATGCTGTGTAGTATAAAGGGTCCACGGATATAAAGCAGGGCTATATTTACAATGAAGACAATCTGCCCTTTTCAGAGTAGCTCAGAAAGCCATATCTTTAGTCCATGAAACACATATGGCAGCCTTGGTATTATAAAGATATCAATCAATAACCAATTACAAGTGAGTCACAATTTGAGATAATATATCATTTTGTAAATAATTTACCACTTTATCTTCTATTCAGGACATAGGCCCATTATGAGAAAGTTTATCTCGTAATAACATGGAAGAAGCGATTACAGTTTCTATGAAGGCAGTGACCCCTTCACAGACCATACTGAAGTGAAGCTGGGAAAGCCTTAAAATGCTCCCCTGGTGGTTTTTCTATTTTTACTTCCTTCAACATCATTAAAATCTTACATGAGGCTAAAAATGTCATATCCGGGAAGAAGAATTAGATTTAAAAGAAAATAAAAAGTTCTCCATATAATTGTTAAAATCTAATAGTCCTTATTCTTTCTGCGGGGTTCTATCTGAATTGCCCCCTCTGTGAGTACAGATTTGCAAACCTCGTTTCATACTCCCATGGAAACTGCTCTTAGCATCACGGTGTGATTCTACTTAATAAGAACAAAATAGGAGTGTTTTGTTAAGTCTTCCCACACTGTCTCCAGACGCACAGCTTTTGGTCACAAGTCCCTTCCTCTCATGATCCAAAAGAGCTTTTCTGTGCTGTCCTGGAGGTTGACACTCAACAGACAAATAGGTGCATGACCTTCTTCACCTGGCACAGGTCTTCCAGTGGCAAATTACGTCAGAGGTAGTTCCCAGAGTTTAACTCCTTTAAGAAAAATCTAAGAAGACAAAAAGAAACAACAAGTTCTTATATGTCTCCAAAGGAGATATTTATTCTGTTTAGGTTTTGATTATTGTGATCCAGCTTATCACTCAAAAAGTGTTTAAAAATGTGAGTCAGTTTTGCCAAGATTTAAATATTTCAGTAACATTTTGCATGGCACTCAGGCTCACATTTATTTAATCCTTAGAGTAACTTTTTTTCTAAAACAAAGAAATAAATCAAAACCCCCAAAAAGGAGGTGGGTGGTAGAGGCACTCTTTGTGAGTAATAATTTTTTTTAATGTATAACTTCATGGTCTTCACAGCTCATCTAAATTAACAACCAAAAAGGCACTTTTGTTAAGTGAACTGTCATATCTAGCGACCAGAGTTGGACCGTTTGATTTGACACCGAAACAACTCTAGCATATGGGTAGAGAAGGTATTATTCATTGTTACTATTTTGTGGTTGGGAAAATGAATGCTCGGAGAGGTCAAAGGTTTGCCTGACATCACAGAAAAAGTAACAAGCCTAGAGTCAAATTCATTTCCCTGGGCCCTGTCGCCGTTTCCCTCCTGACATACCTCAGTTTAAGGTAAGTACAAATGATGCTTGCCCTTGAATCACGTGTTCTTCTCTGGAAAGTGCTTTTCTCCTGCATCCCTAGCTACCTGGCACCAGCCTCTGCCCAAGCTCTTGGAGTCATGATTAGCAGGAAGGGAGCAGGTGGCAGCTTGGCCATCTGTCGTGCAGAAAGGCTGGACGCTGCTTTAGAGTGAAGGGCTCCAAGGCTCAGGCTGGCCAGGATTTCTAAAACAGAGAGAACATCAAATCCATCTCTGAAGCAAATGAAAAACTAAATACCGAACTCAGTACTTT
This sequence comes from Arvicola amphibius, assembly GCF_903992535.2. Classification (NCBI taxonomy): domain Eukaryota; kingdom Metazoa; phylum Chordata; class Mammalia; order Rodentia; family Cricetidae; genus Arvicola; species Arvicola amphibius. The sequence goes on along the minus strand of NC_052057.2, from coordinate 21,490,627 downwards.
GTCTTCCGAATGAAAACACCACTCTCAAGATAATTCGTTGCTACTTTAGGAAGGGAGAATAACGCAGGAGCAGTGTGTGCTAAAACTCTGGCCGACGCCATTGTGGCCACTGTAGCAGGAGCAGGCAGCAGCTATCCAAAGTCTGCAGTTCTGCACAGCTAGGTAATGCTTAAATAAATAACTGGTTCCCATCATACAACTCAGTGTTTAGCCAAGCCCAAATACACTGCTGCCAGCATTTCAAAGTCAACACTGGTATCTAAAATAAACACTGGCTGCCTAACACACACTGGTACTTTCATGAAAAAGTGTTGTGAAACCCCTTTGCCAACAGAAGTCCCAGAGGGGGGGGTGGGGGCTGTTTCCGACCACAGTTGGTTATTCAGAACAGCAACGAGTCCCTAAAGATTTTTAAACTAAATAAGTCAACAACCTTTCTGTTGCTTATTTGTGGGCAGTTATTCTAAAAGAACTAACTGTAAAGGAGCTGAAACCTGACCTGTTTTAAGTGAACATATCGGACGGCCACAGTTTTATAAGGAGCTGGCAAAGGTCGTGTGATTCTTGGGTCTGTGACAAAGGACTTCATTAACTCTGGTGATATCAGGAGCCGGGCTGACAGCTGAGAAGAGAAATCAGGCTTTTTCTATCAGTCAGCATGCCTTTCCACCATTCTGAAAGAAGACATTTTCTCACTCTTGCAGGCTGGGGCAGTTTGCTGCATAAATATATATATATACATATATATATATTTAATTATTTAAATATATATTTATATGTATATTGCATATATAAAGTCCAGAACAAAGCCTGTCAGAAGCTTCACTCCTAAGATATGTGGAAATGTAGAAAATTCACAGAGAATTGTTTCCACTAGTCAATCTCTACCAGACACTGTGACAGCTAAATCTACTTCTGTCTTTTTTTAAACTTCCTTAAAAAAAAAAATAGTGCTTGAAACTGCATCTGTAACTTGAAACTCACAATCTTGGTCGATTGAGAATGTGGGACGTTCAGGTTTTCGGTGTCATCCTTGAAAATATTGGTGATGGCTCCACCAGTAGGAACCGGCCTTTGAACCTTGCCTGCTGCTGGAGAGTTCAAGCGCTGGGTGCCACCTAACATGCTGCCATTGCATTAGAGTGCAGATTGAAGCTTTTCCAAGAGGCCAGTCTGCAATATGATGAGCCAGTGACGTTAAGGTGAAAGGTCATGGCAAGGGAAGCAGATGATGGTCTCTAAAGGAAGGAGTGAAAGCTAACAAGAAAACTGGCTATGAGGAGCATCTCTTAATTTTACCAGTAGACTTCATATCTCTAGCAAATGAGTCCACTCTCAGTGCCTTAATAATTTAATTCGGAGGTAAAGGTTGGTGCTCATAATAGAGCGCGGAACATTATTGCCAGGATGACTACCTATTTAGTTACCTTTTTAAAAATTGATTTTTTGAGCTCTATATTTTTCTCTGCTCCCCTCCCTTTCTCTCCCCTCCCCTCTTCAACCCTCATCCAACATACCTCAAGATGGAATCAAAGGCATCATCTCTTCCTCTTTACTTTTAATCAATGTTTAACTGATATCTAAAATTGTGCATTTTAACAAAATATCATGCAATGTTATGTGTGTATGTTTATGTAGATGCACGAGCTTATGGGTGCGCATGCGTGTGTAGGCCAGTACTGGATGTCAAATGTTTTTCTCAGTTGCCCTCCTCCTTATTCTTTTGAGACAGGATCTCTCCTTGAAACTACAGCTCAGTGACTGGCTAGAATTGCTAGCCAGCGAGCCTTGTGGAATGGTGGTCTCTGCCCTACAGTGCTGACTACAGAGGAGCCCCAAAGCCCCCCCCTTTTAATTGGATTCTGGGGATAGAAATCAAAATAGCAAGCCCTTTACTAAGACATCTCCCTAGACCCCATGTAATGTGTTCATTCATGCACACATACATTTAAGTTAGGTTGAGCCTGATCATTGCTTCAGACATTTCTCATTTATATATGGCCACCATTTTCAAAATCCTTTTCCTAGCTTGGGCTTACTGTTTTTTAAGTGTCAAGCTATAAGGAGACATTCACCTAATCTTATAAGATGTATCATAAAATTTGAAAACACCCAGAAACTAAGTCATTTCCGGAGTAGCAATGCAGAGATAAAATGTAGTGTTTATTAAATAATGTAAGGTTATTACTTGTCTGATAGTTTCCCAAAGCCACAGAAGTGGCCTTGGGTTTAACAGAACCACTTTGATTATCTTTTTAAAAACCACAATCCCATTGGAGGCCAGATTTATAAGACTGTAAAGCTGAAAGGAACGTTGCAGACTTCAAGTTTCTGGAAGATTCTGTTGGCATGGCAGCATCTCAGCAAGTAAGATCTGAGCAGCTCAGGCCTGCCCCGGCATTGCAAAACTGGAACAGGCTGGGAAGTATTTTGCGTAGACTGTTGGTATAAGGAATCACTTGCTAAGGGTCTGATAAAAGTCATTACAAAAATAACATTATTATTTAGGAAGTTTCATAATATACAATATTTTCATATATATTAAATTTAAGCCATCTACTTATAAATCTTTGTATGTATCTTGTACTTTAAATAATATTAGTGCACATGATTTATACAGTAAAGGTTTTGGGGGGACACCTTTTTTATTTTTTTAAAGAAGTAAGCAAACTATCTTTTTTCATTTTACATAACAATCCCAGTTCCTATTCCCTCCCTGCCTCCCATTTCCTCCACCATTCCCCCAGCCCACCCCAGTAAAGGTTTTTTGAGACCCAAATACCTTCCTCAGCTCTCCTGATATGCAGAGGAAAAGGGTGAATGTGGCTTACATTCTCATAGTAAAGACTGTCAATAAATGAAATATTCTAGGAATTAAGATCATTGCAAAAGGAAGCACAGACTGCATCTGCACAGAGCTGACCAAGAGGTGAGTGATCACCCACCCAGCAGGGCATCCCACTTTCTAGGCCCTAGGTACCAGGGCAAACCCGGGCCCCTACCACACCTGCAATAGCTTCTCTAGCCAGCCAGCAGGCAAGCTTCCTGCAAGGAGGCTGCTCCAACACTCCCACCCTGTCTATAGGAACTTATAAGCTACAAGTCTCACTCTGCTCCACCCCCCCAACTATCCTGAGACTTCAGAGGAACTCTGAAGCACAGGCTGCAGCTGCACAGAGCAGACGAAGAACAGCTCCTAAAGGCACAGACAGCAACTGCAAGGATTTCACCAACAGGTAGACACTGAAGGCACCTATTAGAGGAAGAGATGGATAGACACCAAAGCAAGAATTCATTCAACAACCTAAAAAGAAGCATGGTATCACCAGAACCCAGTGTTCATAATACAGGAAGACTTGATCATCCTTCAATAAGGCAAAAAGGCAGCATACTGAATAGGAAAATATCTTCACCAACCTTACATCAGAAAGAGGAGTGATTTCCAAAATATATAAAGAATTCAAGAAATTAGACATCAAAACATCAAATAATCCAATTAAAAAATGGGGTATAGATCTAAACAGAATTCTCAACAGAAGAATCTCACATGGCCGAAAGACATTTAAGGGAATGTGTAACATCCTTAGCCTTCAGAGAAATGCAAATTGAAATGACTCTGAGATACCATCTTACTCCTGTCAGAATGGCTAAGATCAAAAACACCAATGATAGCTCAATGATAGCTTATGCTGGAGAGGATGCAGAGTAAGAGGAACATTTGTCCACTGCTGGTGAGAGTGCAAACTTGTACAACCATTCTGGAAATCAGTATGACAGTTTCTCAGAAAATCAGGAATCAACCTACCTCAAGACCCAGCAATATACCACTCTTAGGCATATACCCAGAGGTCACTCAACCATACTACAAGGACATTTGTTCAACTATGTTCATAGCAGCATTATTTATAATAGCCAGAACCTGGCCCCTCAACTAAAGAATGAATAAAGAAAATGTGGTACATTTACACAATGGAATATTACTCAGAGGTAAAAAAAAAAAATGACATCTTGAAATTTGCATTCAAATGAATGGAACAAGAAAAAAAAACACTCTGAGTGAGATAACCCAGACCCAGAAAGATGAGCATATGTACTCACTCCTAAGTGGATATTGGATATAAAGCAAAAGATAATGATTCTACAGACCACAACCCCAGAGAAGCTAAGTAACAAGGAGAGTTCTAAAAGAAACGTATATAGATCCCCCTGGGGAAGGGAAATAGAAAAGATCTCCTGACACAATTGGGAGCTTGAGGGTGAAGGTAGAAGGGAGGGCAGAAGGAGAGGAGGGAGGAGAGCTTGAGCAAATTAGATAGTCGAGATGGGGGAAGGAAAGAGACAGAGAGCAAGGAAAGATATTTTGAATGAGGAAGACATTATGGGGCTAGCAAGAAACCTGGCACTAAAGAAATTCCCAGGAATCTACAGGGATGACTCAGTTGAAGAGTGGGAGGAATAAGAACATGAGCAAAGAGATCAAGACCATGATGGGAACACCCACTGAAATGGCTTACCAGAGCTAATGGGAGCTCATCAACTCCAGCTGGACACGGAAGGAGCCAACAGAGAACCAAACTAGGCCCTTTGAATGTGGTTGACAGTAATATGACTGGGGAAGACTGGGGCCACTGGCAGTGGGACCAGGATTTATCCCTACTGCTTGTACTGGCTTTTTGGGAACCCATTCTCTTTGGAGGGATACCTTGCTCAGCCTGGATATAGTAGGGAGGGCCTTGGTCCTTCCTCAGAGCAATGTGTCTTACCCTCTCTGAGGAGTGGATGGGGGCTGGGGAGGTGGAGGTAGTTGGAGGAGGGGAGGGGAGGGGATGGGAGGAGGGGAGGGAGTGGGAACTGGGATTGGTATGTAAAATGAAAAAAGATAGTCTTTGTTTTTAAATAAAATAAAAATAATTTTAAAAAATCATTGCAAAAACTGTGGTAGGTACTACAAAGGAAATAAACATGGAGAGACTCTAAGAAATGAGGAAGAGGTCCCACAGGTGCTTACTCTTCCAGTGGGAGTAGTGTAAACAGAGCCATCCACTGGAAGATATTGGGCTAAACTTGGGAGGGAGGGAACCTTCCAACCACAGACAGCCTGTGAAGCCTCCAGGAGAGATAAGACTCATCACATTTGCATCTCCTCTGCAATGTGAGGCCATACGACATTTATAACAACATTTCCCCTAAAGATCCTATACCCTGCATTAAAGCAACTCAAAGCCAGTGAGTTGTGCTGTAAATTCCAGTTTGTGCCAAAGAGGCTAGTTTACACCCATGTTCCTAGTGTCCCCTTGGGGTACAGCATTTATCCCAGACACTTCGCCTTTTAAACACCAGTTATGTGGAAAACATGGGAAACTAAAGGAGCGTGTGTGTGTGTGTGTGTGTGTGTGTGTGTGTGTGTGTGTGTGTGTGTGTGTTTGATGTATCTGGAAGTTTGATTAGTTGTTTTGCCACCATGATGGTAAAAACTATGTTTTTAAATCTATGGAGCAGAAGGGTCCTTGGATTTGGTTGCCATGAGCATGAAGCATCATCATGCTGGAATAAGCTATGGCAGTGTACCAAGGGAAATGCCAGCTGTGTTGCCAAAATCCCCTAGGATTTTAGCATACACAGAAATAAAACAGTCGTACTGCAGAGCTCTCCTTATGATGCCATCTGGTTTGAAGCAAGAAAGTGCTTACTTAAGCAGGATAGTATGTGCATTCTCTTGCCACTGTCCCTTACTAACTGGGCTTTTTTTAAAAAAAAAAATCAACTCCTTAAAGAACTTATTTGCAAGTTAGTATAAGTGTTCTGTACATTTTTTGTAAATGTCTTTAAGTCTTTGCTAGATTGTATGCAAAATCACCTGGAAATCCTTTACCAAAATAGTCAATGGTTAGGGTGCTCCAAACGTCAGCTTTTAGTTTAAAAACAAAGCTTTTAGTTTAAAAACAAAGTTTGCAGCCAAGAAGACAGTGAAATGGCACCATACTTAAAAGCAAAGTACAAACTGAACAAAATAAATAATGGGACTTAAATGTCTTATCAGACTTAATTTAAAATTGTTGTACTTATTTATACTGTATGTCTATGGATGGTGTGTCTGCATTTATGTCTGTGTACCATGTGTGTACACAGTGATCATAGAGGCCAGAAGAAGGCAGTGGATATCCTGGAACTATAGTTACAGACACTTGTGAACCGTTATGTGGGTGCTGAGAATAGAACCAGGTTCTCTCTCCAGACCCATAAGAGAATACAAGAGAATACACAGAGAAATTGTGATTCGAAAAGCCAAAAACCAAAAACCAAAAACCAAAAATATATAATTTTAAAAGTCTGGTTATACTTTGGTCTATTTTGACTCATACGAAGAAATATTTGATACATTTATTTTTATGTAATTATTGTACAAAGACTTACAGATTATCTTCACAAAACAGACCAGGGCTTTGTAGGCAGAGTTTTTCTGTCCCACAGCCACTCTCAAATATATATATATATATATATGTACATATGTGTGTGTGTGTTTAAACATAAATTATAAATGTTTGGCCAATAGCTTAGGCTTATTACTAACTAGCTCTTACATTTTAAATTAACCTATATTCCTCATTTATGTTCTGCAACATGGCAGTACCTTTATTAATGTGGCACATTCATCTCCTGCTCCCTCTACATCTGGCTGGTGACTCCAGGCTCCACTCTTCTTCCTTTCAGCATTCTCCTAGTCTGACTCTCCTGCCTAACCTTATTCTGTTCAGCTATTCTTTATTAAACCAGTCACAGAGACATATATTCACACAGGGTAAAGGAATATTCCACAGCAGGGCTTACTAAATTTAGAAGACATAGTGAGTGACATCAGTAATGCAAAACCCAGAAAGGAATCACCAAGCTACATTGCAAGATGCGTTGGGAAAAAATTAATTACTTGCTTTGGATTCTATGTCAGAATAAATGGCCTATTTTTGTGGCATCTGTTTCTTTTAAGCATCCAAAATAATAGCATATTTTGGGGGGGGGTTGATATTTTTTTAGAATTTAAACATCTTTATCAAAAGAGACAAAAAAAGACATTACCTGTGATGTCATTTACATTTAAATTTTTACATATTGGATTAAAAATAAAATTAGAGTTGCGTTTGTTATCTACTTAGAAATTTCCTCTGTGCTTATTCAGTATTGCAGACACCTTTTTTTTTTAACTTTTTCAACTTCAAATATAAGTAGCAAAAAGGAATTAATGTCAAGTATAAAAAATTTGCAGCTGATTTCAGTTAATATAACTAAGATATGGGAAATAAAAAGGCTCTATTAATGTACTTTACAATCCTTAGGCAATATATGTTATTAGAGCCAGAGGATTTATATGAAATCTATGGGTTGGGAATAGTGGAGCATACAGCAGTATCAGTACTAAGGAGGTAGAGGCAGGAGAAACAAAGGTTCAGGGTCACCCTCAGCTACATAGTGTGTTTGAATCCAGCTTGGGTAATAGAAGGCCATGACTCAATAAATAATAAATAAACCAAAAATAAAACAAACACAGAACAAAAAGTATATTACTATGTTCAAAGTTAATTATTCAAAAAAATCAAAAAGAGTGGGGCAATGGTGGTGCACGCCTTTAATTCTAGCACTCAGGAGGCAGAGACAGTCTCTGTGAGTTCGAGACCAGCCTGGTCTACAGAGTGAGTTCCAGGACAGTCAGAGCTACATAATGAGACTTTGTCTTGAAAAACAAACAAACAAGAAGGATGTCCTCTCCCAGTTTCCCATTCGAGCTGCCATCCCTGCTGCTAACTGCCATGGCTTCCTTGACATTATAGACTCTAGCCCTCTGGACTATAAGCCAGGGTGAACTCTTCTATTTAAAAAAGAAAAAAAAAAAAGGCTTCCTTTTGTGAATATATATACACAGTTTGGGCTTTAGAAGTGACTTTACCTTTAACAATTGATTTGCTACAGAACTGCCTTGTGAGTTTATAATAAAAAAAAAAAAAAAGCCAAACTGTCATTCGGTGATGTTATCTAAACTGTATACTGCAGTTCTGATTATTTTTCTGGTTTCTTTTAGTACTGAAATTACCTTGGTCTAGATGATAAAATGTATAGTCATCCTAGTTAGATCTGTATTTTACAAACAAATGACTTTAATCTTCTATAAACAAGTCTAAGACTCGGGGTTTAACATTCTGACACCCCTGGCTGGAGCCCCCATTTAAGGCTCATGAACCTAAATGCTCAGCTATATGCTTGCCCCGAAATCTTCTGCACTCCAGAAGGGAAAGTAAATAAAATGAAGCCTTGACTAAAGCTTGTCTGTTCTTATCCTGTGGGTCAAACGACCCCTTTACGGGGGTCGTATGACAGATATCCTGCTTCTCAGATATTTCCATTATAATTCATAGCAGTAGACAAATTGCAGTTATAAAATAGGAATGAAAATAACTTTATAGTTGAGGCTCACCCCAACATGAGGAACTGTATTGAAGGGTCACGGCATCAGGAAGGTTGAGACCAGCTGCTTAGAATGAGGTACAGCTGGGCAATACCAATGCAGGCTCCCAAGGTTCTATCTCCATTCTGTACTAAGCATTGAACAGCTTGCCGGCTGCAGAGGTGTTGTGGATCGGGTGTTCCTTCCCTCCCTGGAGTGGGTCTGGGTAAAGTTAAGCGAATGGGCAGACATTTATAATAAAAAGCAGGCCAAAAGCCTTTCTTTAAAATTTTTAATAAAAGGTGTTTTGAGGCTCACTTAAGAAAAAAAAATAGTAATAAGGGGAACACATTGAAGATTGTTGCTTACAATTGTAAAGCTACATTTGAGACAGGGGATAGGGGAAATTCAGCCCCCCCACACTTCCGTAAGCCATCTGTTTTCAAATGCCTGACTCCATAGGTGCCCGTGTTCTCGCAGCTACAAAAGGTCACAAAGTCCTTTTGCTGGAATGCTACGTCCTGTTCCACCCTCAGATGTGAGAGTTCAAAGGTCCTAACACGTGCCATTCTTGTGGTTCTCTCTCTGAGTGGAGACATGGGGATGGATGATAGGCTTCCTATCAGGGCAAAACTCAAACATTTTGATTAAAGTTACATGTTACATAAGTCACAATTTGGCAGTTGTTGGTTGTCCCCAAGATATCAACGCGTGTTTGCACCACTGGGGATGTCTTGCTCGGGGTCATTGCTGTGGCTCACAGGAATCAGAAGGGTAGGTCTACTGATTGCTTTTCTCCCTTGGCAGCTTATGTTGTGCCTTCCAACACTGGAGAGCAAGCTGTTAGGGTGGAGGCCTCCAGGCCAGTACCAGATTGATTCCTGCTGTGTCTGAAATATAGAGTGTCTTCAGCAACCAAACAGGTGCGCTAGGAAGGCAGAGGGGAGAAAAAGGGAAGTGGAGTCCACAGAGGAAGAGGTTAAATAAGAATGACTGAAAACGCCAAAGAGAAGTACATTGTTACATACATTTACTTAACTTCACTTAAAAGGTATATATGCCCACAGAGAATAATAATATTCCCCCAGGATCCATGAATTATTTAAGAAAATCCTTAACATCAGGTGAGGAACACTTCCCTTTGATTTTTTGATCAGGGCTATTGAAGAGACTCCCCAAAACAATATAGGATATCACCACTGCTCTTGGATGCCTCCCAGAAATTGAATGTTAGAGCACTCTTTAGAAGAAAAACAAACAAACAGAAACTTACAATAGATGTCACCCTGAGGCAGAGAGATACTCCATCCCTTCCCAACTTTGTGCCCCCCCACACACACACACATTGAGTACAACTTGTGCTGCCCATGTGCTCCTGGGACCATCACATGCGACATGTCAGGGACTAGACTCGGAGAAAAATGACTCTCTCTAGAAGCATTAGCTAGGAACTGGGATGGAGATTTTCATTCAACTATGTATGTGTATACATGTATATCTGTATTAATATATGTATTTGTATAATCTTTTAAAAATGTGTTAAATCACAACAATTTCCTATACTCTAATTACCCCCTCTAATTCATTGTTGTTGTAGGAGATCACTGGTTTGTCCCTACGGCTCAGCCCTGAAATATTTTTATATACTATATTATTTAATCACTGCTTGGCCCATTAGCTCCAGCTTCTTATTCACTAATTCTTACATCTTAATTTAACCCATTTCTATTAATCTGTGTATCACCATGTGGCTGTGGCCTACTAGGTGAAGTTCCGGTATCTGTCTCTGGCAGGGCTACATGGCTTCTCTTTGGCTCCACCTTCTTTCTCCCAGTATTCAGTTTAGTTTTCCCCGCCTACCTCTATTCTTTTGCCCTATCACAGGCCAAGACAGTTTCTTTATTAACCAATGGTATTTTCAGCGTACAGAAAGGAATCCCACATCACGTTGTCTTATCTTTCCTTTGTGGTTTTGATTTCCTGTGAGGTGTGAACTTAAACTCAGACATGAACACTGCTTTCAGTTTTCTGGTTTGTTTTGCTTTTTAATTGCAAAGCCCTGACACCTTTTTATAGGGCGGTGTGCTGTAAATTTTTAACCCCTGTTCTCTGAGTAGTTTCGCTATGGATAGTAGGAGACATTTTGCTTTTATTAGCAGGTACAGTGAAGGTAAAGCAATAAAGATATATAGATACTAAAATATCCCATTTATCAATGATAGTGACAAGTTCTTTGATGAATTATGTAACTATTTTCCAAATATTCAAAAAATATAATCCCAGGCATGTTCTGGTTACAGTGTAACGGCTCCAACTGCATGAGTATCACTTGCCCCATAATGTGCTAACTCCACATATTCACAAAACAGTAAGTAGGCTTTGGTTAATAACATGTGACAACTTCTATGGTGTAAATTTTCCTACCAAGGATAATTTCAAGGTATCCGCATTATGTCCCTGAATGTAGAGCTGGGTCTTCCTAGTTCCCAATGTGCAGTAGGCACAAGATACTCCCTCTCCTGCCCCACAGATATGACAGAAGTAAATAATCACCAAAGCCTAGAGTCAATGAGTTTCTAGTAGTTTTAGTTCTTTAACTGTCATGTGTTTATCTGGAAGTTTATTACATAATTTGCATAATAACTGTGTTTAACTCCTAAAAATTTAACCATTGTCTCTAATGAGCTGGCATGAGTCACTTCTACCATTTTCTGGCTCCTGTCAGAAGAGAAGAACATGTTTGGGAGAGCATCCCAGGATATTTTCCTCCAATGAAACATATTAGAGATTAATTTTGGCTTAAAAAAAAAGGATGAACATTTAGCTAGTGAATAAGGACACACTGACTCTGTGATGAATTAAAACGGATCCTAATTTTTGTGGACTATAACTTAAGCCTCTACAGCAAGCAGATGGGGAGGGGAGGTACTAACATCCATTTCAGTTCAAATGCTTGCTTTAATCATTTAAGCCTTTGTGCTCTGAAATCTGCCTTTGTACCTTGGGCAAATACTTGTCCCCAGAAGACTTCCTTCCCCAAAACCAAGAAGAAATAGTGATTTTCTCACAAGATGACCATGAAGATGTAAAATAATATTGGCAGTTCAACAGATATAGCTCAAAGCCATAAAGCAGGCTATAGAATAAGAAAAGTTTAATTTACCACATTGTGCTGATGAACTTTACATTAACTCAACATTAGCTAGGGCCATCTGGGTAGAAAGTATCTTAATTGAGAAAATGCCCCCTCAGCTTGGCATATAGGCATTTTTTGGATTCATGATTGATGTGGGAGGGTTCAGCCCACTGCGGGTGGTGCCCGCAAGTAGTCTTGGGTTTTATGAAAAGATGAGGGAGCCATGGAGAGCAAACCAGTAAGCAGCATTCCTCCATGGTCTCTGCCTCTAGGTTGAATTCATGCTTTGGTATCTCATAATGGACTGTGTTTAGGACGTGTAAGCTAAATAAAACCTTTCCTCTCTGAGTTGTTTTTGATCATAGTAATGGAGAGGAATCTAGGACACGTACAATGAAATATTACTCTACAACTATGGACGGAGTTTTACATATACATTGTATTGATAAATATTTAAACTGTTGAGCTAAAGAAGCCAGATTATATATTGTATGAATCATTTTATAAAATTCTCAAAAATTGAAACTGATGTAGGATAACAAGAAGTTGATTGTTTGCTGCCTGGAGAGTCATGAAAGAGGGGGAACAATCACAAGGGAACAAAGATGTGCATAGGCAATAAGAATGCTAGTTATCTGGTATTTTAATGTCTACTTTCTTGAGTTCCTTATATATTTTTGAAGACCGGCCCTCTGTCAGATGTGGGGTTGGTGAAGGTCTTTTCCTATTCTGTATGCTGTCATTTGGTCTTATTTACCATGTCCTTTGCCTTACAGAAGCTTCTCAGTTTCAGGAGGTCCCATGTATTAATTGTCGATCTCAGTGCCTGTGCTGCCAGTGTTATATTTAGGATGTGGTCTCCTGGATGCATTACCCTTTGTAAGAAGTGAATGGAGGTGGTTTGGGGGAAAGTGGAGAGAGGGAAGGGAGGAGGAACTATGGTTGGTATGTAAAATGAATAAAAAATTTTAAAGAAAAAAATTAAAATGGATCAAAAAAGAATGCTAATTATACTCGTGAAGATGACTGCATGTTTCACATGTGTCGAAATTCATCTGATATTAGGTATGGTATATTATGTGTCATATACATGTGTATATGGATATATATGTGTGTGTATGTATACACACACACACATATATATATATATATATATATATATATATATATATATATATGAAAGTTCAGAGTGGATAATCATTTAAGAAGGTAACAGTTGCAATTCGGCTTTCTTAATAAAGCTCCCATGGTGAAGCAATTAAGTTTGTTCCTTTCATAGACCATGATATCAACTCACATGATGATTGCAAACTAGTATGTTTCATAAATACAATGTGTGTTGTGTGTTCATTGTTTTAAATGCTTTGGTACACACAGTGAACTCCCTCTTTGCTTGACTTTACCCATCTTCTACAGACTCTCTGCAGTTTTGAAACCTACTATTTGCAAAAATAATATGCCTGGTTTCTGGGGAAAGTAACTATATATACACGTGTGTGTGTGTGTGTGTGTGTGTGTGTGTGTGTGTTTTATATGCTTATATATTACACACATATACACAAGTTAACTGTCAAATGAGTGGTTTAGCATTTTTATCAAAAATTCTGGAGTACCTATGATATTTTAAATTTCCAAAGTGACTTTTTTGCATGATTTGTATTTAAAAGTATAAAAGGGAACAATGAAAGCTTATTTCCTGGCTCATCCTTGTGCAGCAAGTACTTTACCCATCGAGCTCCTCCTGACCCTCCTTTTTAAACCTTTGTCTTTTTAAATCTGTGTCTTAACAAACCTTCCAGTGATCTTCAGGAACAGTGATGTTTACGAACTACTGACTCTCAAGGACTGTGTGCTTTGAATGAGAATGGCCCTGATAGGAATGTATGAATGCCTGGTCCCCAGTTGATAGAACTTTTAGGGAAGGATTGGGAAATTAGGAGGTGTTCCCTTATTAGAGGAGGCATGTTACTAGATGTGGGCTTTGAGGGTTCAAGAGTTCATACCATTCCCAGAATATTTCTCCCTCCCTCCCTCCATTCCTCCCTCCTTTTCTCCCTCCCTCCCTCCCTCCCTTCCTCCCTCTCTTCCTATCTTTCTCTCTTTTTTCTCTTTCCCTCTGTTCCTCCGTCCCTCCCTCCCTCTCTCCTTTCTTTCCTCCTCCTCTGCCTCATGCTTGTGGCTCAGATGTAAGATCTCAGCTACTGCTCCAGTGCTCTGCCTGCCTGCCTGCCTGCTACCATGCTCCCTGACATGACGGTTATCGATTAACCCTCTGGAATCTCATTAATGTTTTCATTTATGAGTTCCTTTGGCCATGGTATTTTGTCACAGAAACAGAAAGTCTACTAAGATAAGGACTGAATTGTGTCCCCGTGGACTTCATGTGTTAAAACTTAACTCCTACTATCATTGCCTTTATAGATGACGTCACTAATGAGAATGGTAATTTGGGGTTAAGTGAGGTCATAAGGGTGGGGCTCTAATTCTGTAGGACTAGTGTCCTTAAGAAAAAGGAAGGAACGCTAGCTAGAGAGAGCTCCCTTTACATACACAAAGAGGAAAGGCCATATGAGGACACACTGAGAAGGTGGATCTTCTAACAGGGTGCAAAACTGGATGAGCACAGTTACCTAAATCTGGTGGAGCCCATATGGTGACACCCCAAGCATCGAAGTGGTGGACCCAGAACTGTACAGTTCGATGTTTGCCCTGATTTCAGTGTTGCCTTGGTCTATCTTTCCTTTGATAGTCTCTCATTCTTCCCATTTGGATTAAGAATGTCTCGTCTACCTGTCATGATATATTGAAAAAAATGTAACTTAAAAAATTAGGAGTTCACAGTTAAGAGCTTGCCTTGAGTCTCAGAAGAGACTTTGGGCTTTTGAACTGTTATATTTTGTTAAGATTTGGGTGACTGCTAAGATTTTTGGAACTCTTGCAGATAAACTAAAGGTATTTTGCATTATAAGATGACCATGAACCTTTGAGTATTGAAGTAGAATGGTTCTTAAAAGTGATATGCATGCTAGATCAAGCTAGCCAACATTCAAACATGGAGTAGAAAAGGCTTCATGAGTTCCAGTCATCAGCTGAAGAGCTCACAACAGTTGGCTTCTTGGGGAAGGAGTCAGTTTTCTTTAGTGGGTGGCTCCTAGTAGGATGACCAGAGTAGACTGGATGACTCTACGTCTAGGAGAATATAGCCACCAAAAATTCGATTCCATGGGTTATTAAAAAGAAACACAAACACAACACAAAAATGGCAGATCAATTTGAAAGGAGTTAGAAGGTGAATATGATCGAAATACATTGCATGTGTGCATGTATATAATTCCCAAAGAATTCAATTATTATATATTCTTAAAGTGTTGTCCTTGAAGGGGAAAGTGATGTCCTTGGATATCAATATGACAAATGAAGGAGACTTGTGTGGACTTGTGATGGTTAATCTTAATTGTTAACTTCAGAGTATTTGAAGTGGTGTAGGAGGCACACCTCTAAGGCATGTCTGTGGGCAGTGTGGCTGTGCAAAGAGAAAGAAAGAGAAGAGAGAAACAGAAACGCCTTGATACTTACTTCTAGCAACACTCAGCAGCACATCTTCCCACACTACCAAGTTCATCCTGGATTAAATGTAGACTAGGGGGGGCGAAAGAAAGAGTGAGAATGGAAGTGGCAGGAATAGAGAGAATAGGGTAGACTCTGGGAACAGTCTTTAGATAAAGGGAACTCGTGGAGAAACCACAGAAAAAAATAGAGAACTGGGCGGTCAGAGATGGAGCTGTGTTCCTGTTTGAAAAGATGGTGACAGTCCCTGAGGGTCAGGAAGCTTCTAAGAGAAGCAGAGGATGAATATTCTCTGCACTAAACAAACTGAACTGCCAGAAAGACTACATTTATGGTCAGAAAGGTGAGTTCCAGTTAAATTAATTCCTGCTGACTTTGGCAACAGATTGTGATGCTTCTCTTTGCCCAGAAAGGTGGGGAGGAAGCCCAGTATCTGTAGACTGGGGAATAAGAAAAAGAAAGTCATTCAGTGGTATTAAGACACAGCCATCTACATGTAGTGAAGCAGACAGACAATTACCATAAAACTTTTGTCGTGGCAAAGAAAAGAGAGCTCAGATCCAAATACAAAATCAGCAAGTGGGGCCTTATAACCAGGCATGGGGGTAAGGTATTTTCATCACAGAAAAAAAAATATGATTTCATAATGTCTTTTTTCACTTTGTGCCATTTTTATGTCATTAAATAGTATTTTAAAATAATACCTTAGTGCTCCGTAACCCTTACATAGATGTTCCATTTGTAGGGCTTGTGGAGTACTCTCTAGAAAAACAATAATTTTTCATTAGAAGTACATGAGTCATTTAGCACACCCCCCATGTGATATCATCAGTATTTCCACCTTCACCAATTTGAGAGGGAAAACAGGGTACAGGTTTGTAGGTTTTAATTTGCATTTCATAGATTGTGTTCAACGTTATCCATCTCATTTGGTTATTGATTATTTATGTTCCTGATGAGAAATGCTCACATATTTTGTGAAATCATGGTGGCAATCATGATTTTATAAATCATTTAAATATTAAACATATATGTTTACCCTCCACTTTGATAGCATTTTTTAGTAAAATTTTCTAGGAATAGCCAGGCCTTTGTCATGGTACAGATATTACAAAGTCATGAATGACAACATCTGCAAATATTTGTGTGTGTGCGTGCGTGCGTGCGTGCGTGTGTGTGTGTGTGTGTGTAGTGTGTGTGTAGCGTGTTCCTTTTTTGGGGGGGTTGGTGATTAGATTTTTTTATTAAGATTTATTTCCATGATTTTTAATTATGTGTCTGTATGTGAGTGTGTACGCATGAAAGATGCCAGAGGTATTAGTGCTTCCTGGAACTGTAGTTGCGAGTAGTTGAGAGCTACCTGACAGGGCGCTGGGACTTTAACTTGGGTCCTCTGGAAGAGCAGCATATGCCCTTAACCACTGAGCCTTCTCTTCCGCCCCTCGACTACATGTTTTAAACATCATCAGACACTACCATCATCACCAGCATTAAAATCATGATCAACTTCAACATTTTCTCAAGCCGAGTGTTTCTTTCTGACAGGTGGATGGCATTTCACTTATGCCAGGGGAGGCTACGTTTCCTTAGGGAACTGGGCAGCAGGTGAGCTCAAGGTTTCCTTGTCGGAAGTCCAACCCAGGGATGAACGTGTGGGAAGAGCCACATGCTGAGTGGTGAGGAGCGACTCCAGGCTTTGTGGTCAGAATGCCCTTTGTCCTTTCTGAAACAATGGCAGTGCAGCCAGGGGTTTGTCTCGCTCTCCAAGTCTCAGTCCCTGTCTCTACAGAACAGGGCTGCTCTAGCTTGTAAGACTTTTGTGAAAGTCACGTGACAACATACATGCGGAGTATTTAGTTACATGCTCAACAGTTGGCTAGTCCTCCACAGAACCTCCATCTTGGGTTAATATGATGCAATTCCACTACGACTTGAGTGAGGTTAACCCAGATCCAGAGAGACAAATATAATACGTATTCACTCATAAGTGGCTTTCAGACATAAAGCAAAGAAAAACCAGCTTTCAGTCCACAACTCTAGAAAACAAAGACGACCCTAAGAGAGACATCCAGGGATCTACATAAGAAAAACAAAAAGACAAGATCTCCTGAGTAAATTGGGAGTGTGGGGGTTAAGGGTGAGGGTAGAAGGAGAGGGGGGGAGGGGGAGGGGGGAGGAAGAGAGGGGAACGAAAAAAAATTTATGCCTCAATAAAAAACAATTATGTAAATTTTTTTAAAAAGCCTTACAACCACCAGCCTCCTAGAGACTTGTTATATACAGACGCTTTGATTCTTTTATGGAACTAGAATGAAGCAAGAACATAATTATTATTTCTTGTCGTCTTCGTGACCCCTTTTATCATAAGAAACTAAAACCCTGACCAAGCTACCCACTGAAGCACTGACAAAAAAAAGTGAAAATGGTATGGGAAGTTAAAAACAATATTTATTCTTTCCTGTGCCAACTGTTGAAGTTTCAAGTGTATAAAAATATACACTTCCTGATTATTTTGTTTTCAGGATCTAGAAAATGGAAATAAGAGGCAATATGTGGCTGGCTTCTCCTGAAAAACGAAACTCAGTGGTAAAACGCATTTGCATTCCTGGAGTTCCCCACAAATGCTCCCATCGTCACACTTGTCACCAGCTTTGCCTAAATCCTCCCGAGTCTTCAGTAGCTCCGTGACATTGCATTCTGTCCGCATTCACTGACAGACCCTGCTTCATGCCCTTGCCTGGAACAAATGATCCGAAAGAGCATGACAAGCATCTCAGCCCTGGGCACCTGAGCCCCTACAGAGCAAGGCACAGCACAGACACTGCATCTCCTCCACACATAGTTAGGAATGAGCTACAAAGACAATTTTGCCTTCAGAGTGAAGACAGCCGTTGAGAATGTGCTGTCCATGTTGGCCCTCCTCACTGCTCTGGTTCTTCTTTGCACCAATGGAGACTTGTAATTTCCCTCAGAACAGTCAGTGCAGACTCTTATCAACATCTGGTGGGGCAGTGGTGGTGCATGCCTTTAAGCCCAGTACTTGGGAGGCAGAGGCAGGCAGTGAGTTCGAGGCCAGCCTGGTCTACAAAGCAAGTTCCAGGACAGGTTCCAAAACTACAAAGAAACCCTGCCTGGGGAGTGGGGGAACCGTGGGCAGGTGGACTTGGACTTCATAAACCTCTCATCTGGAGTCCCAGGAGGTATCTCGAACTCCAAGAAGAAAAGTAATGGTATCTTCTCCTTGATCTCAGACAATCAGTAATTCCATACCTAAACAAAGGCACTGTGCCGGCTTGTATTATGTCAACTTGACACAAGCTAGAGTTATCTGAAAGCAGGAAACCTCAGCTGAGAAAATGTCTCCATAAGATCGTGCTGTGAAGCATTTTCTTAATTAGTGACTGATGCGGGAGGGCCCAGCCCATTGTGGCTGGTGCCATCCCTGGGCTGGTGGTCCTGTATTCTTTTAGGAAAGCAAGCTGAGCAAGCCATGGGGAGCAAGTCAGGTAGGCAGCACCTCTCCATGGCCTCTACAACAGCTCCTACCTCCAGGATCCTGCCCTGTTTGAGTTCCTGTCCTGACTTCCTTGGATGGTGAACAGCAATATGGAAGTGTAAATAAACCCTTTCTCCCCAACTTACTTTTTGATCATGGTATTTGATTATAGCATTAACAACCCTGACCAATAGAGGTACCGCTAGGCTATTAGTTCAACAACAACAACAAAAAAACTGCTAAAGATAGAGGAGGGGCTGCCCCAAACTAGCCAACTCTTGTCCCTCTCATCCTGTCCCCTTATAAATATTGGCTTTATTTTATTTATTTTATTTATCTTCCATACCACTCAGTCCCAAGCCAATATGCGTGGTGCAGAGCTCCTCCTAAGAATGTTCATCTCCATTTTTCAGGTGATAAAAGAGCTAATCACAAAGCATGGCTACATAGAAACTTGCTCGCACACAGAAAGTGCCATTCTTGTGGTACACTCATTAAAATCATTGCCATCCGAAAACATTGCCACTTCAGGAATCTGCCTCTTAGATTAGCTTTCTAACAGCTTTGTTTTGTTTTGGTTTGGTTTGGTTTTTTTTTCCTCTATGTATTTATTTATCCCTGTTGTGGAATATTTGTACACCATGTGAATGTGTATTGCCGTGATTGGTGTAATAAAATGCTGAACGACCAATAGCTTGGTAGGAGGTATAGGTGAGATTTCTGAGGAGAAAGAGGAAGAAGGAGGAGGAAGCAGGGCATGAGGGAGGCACCAGGAGATTTGGAGGAAGCGTGAGGTGCAAGGGAGAAGAGAGGTAACACCGTGTGGCAGAATGCAGATTAATATAAACGGGTTAATGTAGGTTATAAGAGAAAAGCCTAAGCTAACGATCAAGCTTTCATTTAACGAAAAGTCTCTGTATCATTCATTATTTGGGAACTGAACAGAAAGACTCATTACATATCCCTGTAAGTGTAGAAATACCAATGATGGGTTTTCAAAAGGAAGTATCTTTAATCTGCCACAAACACTTATCTTTTAAGAAGAGAATGTTTTTGTGACGGGGGCAGAAACTGGGTTTTTAGTTTGGTTTTGCCATCACCTGGCATTCAGAACCCAGCTCCATTTAGTAATCACTGCTTGGTGAATGAATGAATGAATGCTAGTGTTATCACTTGTTACACAGAAATCCGCTTTACATTTGAGAACATCCCTTTGTCTATGAACATTCCCTTAGGTGTAACCCTAGCTTACTTCTTCTAAACAAATAATGGATATCCTGTTCGGGAGGTCTTTAAAAGTACCTTGGGGACTTTATGGTAACCATGTCTAGGGTCTTTGTTTATATAGAGTATCACTGAAAAGTCCCAGCAAGTCATGAGTTCAGATCTTGGTGTATTCAAAAGTAAGTAAACCTTCTCATTTCTGGTCTAGTCTGAATAACGGACTAAAAAGTTTTCCTGTGAAGTTGCAATGAAGAAAATCTTTCCTTTCCCCTTGCTAGACTCTACTGTGGTCACAGTAACTAAAGATGGATTTAGAACAGAAAGGAAGATGATTGACATGCATAGCTCACCCGTGAAGGAACAACGCGGGTAACCCAGGAGGTGAACTGAAATTCAGTCTTGAAGACTATTGCCGGCTAAAAATAAAGTCAAGTCTTGCAAGTTGGTGAAGGGCAACCCTAAGGAAAAGGGCAAGGGGTGGAGAACAAAATAATACATGTGCTGCCGTCATCTATAAATGTCTAAAGAAGAAGATGCAGATCGATGAGCATGCTGGGCTAATTCCTTAAGAACTAGCTGACACGATCCCTCAATGACTGTTCCTGCCCATCAGTGACCATCCTTCTCCCAATAGCTCTGTGTCCTCCAGTCTTTGTATTTGCCTGGAGCCGCCAAACTGCGGTGACATTAGAAAAGACTGGTGGGTTGTCTTAACTGCTTTCATTGCCTACATCCTGAAAGTGAGCTAGGCAGGAAGTAGCTCCTGTGCTTTGGAAACTGACATAACACAGGCCACAGCGAAGTCCCATTCATTGCCAATTACAGGGATGCATCCCCTTGATTAACATTTGTTGACGCCATTACCGTAGACCAGAGGATGGGAGAACAGGACTAGAACATTCATCCCCGAGTAATTGGAGTGAAAGCCAGACTCTCGCTGAGCAGCCTGGAGGTTTGTTTTCTACTCCTGACTGCTGGACTCTCTAAGGCATTCACTGCTTGACAAGCCTCAGCTGCAGGGAGGTTCTGGTGACGGAGTGAAGATCAGAGCCATCTGGGGAAGTTTTGTGGTGGAATTGTCTCATGTGGAAGAGGGAGGACCGGGTGGTTCTAAGACACGGTTACCCCCAGAGGTCTAAAGGGAAAAGAAGAACAGGAGACACCATGCCCTCTCAGCTCCCAGCCCACCAATCTTAACGTTCAGAAACTTGGCCAAGGAAAAGAAGCCAGTCAATAATGGAGTTTAGTTGAACTGAGTTTATAATATTTGCATTGGCTATTTAGCCCAGCCTATATTTACGGAGCTCCTACTACATTTGAGACTCTTGGAAGATACAGGAAGGAGGAAGAGAGTAGAGGTCATCGAGAAACTAAATTATATAATTTATTACTTAACCAGAATTAAGACACGTGTACAGAGGAGGGCACCAAGTGCTGTGAGAGTATACAGTGTAGAGTCATTGGTCTGGGTTCTGAAGTAGAAATACGAACAGAATGGAAGAATAGAAGGCAGGGTGGTTCTCACTGCTAGGAGGCCAAGATGGCGGGTCACAGGGTGCCAATAGGCCATAGCTGAGGTCGGCAGGGGTCAGGAGAACTTACCTGTAAGCACAGACTTCCGTTTTCAGTGGGATGCATAGTTATGTTGGTGTGTGAACTGCAGAATAGTAGGTGATCCTGAGGACATACAGAAATTATCTTTGTGCATCTAACTATACGTGTTCCGATGGCTTCATTAGGCTATAGTACCTAACTGAAAAAAAAAATCCAGCTTAAAGGCTGTGAATGTTTTACACACGTGGAAAGTGAAGGTCATGGAATGAGTCCCTGTGTCCTCATTACCCAGCCTCAGTAAAGAGATAGTCCCTTTCCACCCAAACCAAACGCGGCTTATCCAATCCCCAATGCTAAACAGCAGTTTAAACACTTCCATCTATATTGCTTTTCTCCTCCTGCGCATGTGTGGTAGAGGATGCTTGTGCACGTGTGATGCAGTGTGAATGTGTGCACCCGTAAGTGCACAGGCGGAGACACAAGGCTGACACTGGATTCCTTCTTCTTTCACCCTCCAACTCATTTTTGAGCAGAGTCTCTCACTGAGCCCAGAACTCAGCATCTGGGCTTGACTGGCAGGCCAGGATCAGCCCAGCCCTGGGGTTACAGATGCGCACTACACATATAGCGGGTATGCAGGGGCTGGGCATCCAGCTCAGGTCCTCGGGCATGTGCACACATACTTTCTGCACTGAGCCACCTCCCCAGCCCTCGGGTATACAGTTCTCAGACATAAAAATGCTTCTCTTTTACTTCCACTACAATGATTGTGCCTGGAAACTAGAGCTGGTTGTTCGCATGTGTGTGTTTGTATTTCTTTTTTTTTTGAAAACATATAAAAAAATAACTTCATAGTCATATGTCCCAGGCTATCCTCAAACTCACTGTCCTTCTACTCCAGTCTCCCAAACACAGAGACCACGGGAGCAGGGTGCTAAAATCGGCATAATAATTCTTTAAAGTGGCCCCATATCCACATAGTGTGGTTTAGACATTTAAAACCATAGATTATACATTGTCAGACAACTTCCGAGGTTAAACAGACTTATTCTCCCAACCTGGTTTATGATTAATGACTGCTCACAAAATAAATCGAAACTGAGCATTATTTGTCTTACTATGACCAATTTAACAAATGAAAATGTATCTTATTGGCGCTTGAATTTGCATTTATACCCAGAGCAGCCAATGAGCTATTTATACTTCTTATAGGCACTCTTCCTGCCTTTCCTCCAAGCTCTGCCAAGGGGCCACCTGGCTTCTGTTTGAAGATTTCTTATATCAGAAACTTTATAGTCTTAGGGTCAGTAGTCCTGAAAAGGGGCTGCAGTTGTTTGGAAATGGCTAATATTGATCCCAAGTCTTTCATTAAATCTAGCAACGTCTTCCTAGTTTTCCTAAGTAGCAGAGGCCATCCCTTTCAATGTGTATTGACACCATGTTTTGTGGAAAGTTCTATAGAAAGAAAATATTTGAACTCATCAAATGACGTGATTGAACCATAGTAGCAAGCACAAAGAAGTTAGACTCACCCCAAGAAAGGGATAATGCAAAACCGAGGCCACTAGTACTAAGAAACCCCCAACTCTAGCGCTCTCTTCATCTCTAGGCCCGCCAAATCATGTCCTGTGGGCATACTTCAAAGCAATACACAAAAATACTACAAACCCTGAAATCTTTTGGCCTCAGCTGTCGCTCCTCACGGCACTGTTCTCTTTGACTTGTGAGACAGTTTCTCACTAGCCTAGGACTTGTGGAGTAGGCTAGGTTGGTTAGCTAGCAAACCCCCGGCATCTGACTGTCCCTGCATCTCTAAGGAATTTTATTTTTAGCTTAAACATAATTTTTGAACTTGTTTTTATTTGTGTGAAAATTGTCAAACTATGTAACGAGGCAACAGAGGAAGAGAGAATTGCAATTCTAATTTATCATCTCACGACACCTGTAGTTGCAGTGTTGAGTGTTAGATTGGTATCCACCTAAAGCACAAACTCAGGCTTGGAGATACCACTTTGCATCTGGTAGACTAACAAAACCTTGTAAAGAAGATGTCTTGATGAAAGGTAAATTAGATCCGTGTTGTCTTGGGTCTTAAGTGTGCCCCTAAACACTTGTCTGTTAAGGGTTGGATTGCCAGGATGTGGTACTGTTGGGAGGTGAGAAGTGGCTGAACCTTTGGGAAGTGGAACCGAGAAGAAACAGGTCAAGACGTTAGGGGGTACATTCTCAAAGGGAGTTTCATGGACCTCTTCCTGTGCTTCTCACGCACCTTGAGGTAACTTCACCACACAGTCTGTGATGAAATTCTGTCTCTTCACAGCTATAGGAGTAACTCGCTAGCAACTGAAATTCTGAAACAGGGAGACAAACCTTCTCTCCTGCTGTTAATCAGGATTGTGTTTTGGTGACATGAAGGCGCCTAACAATTATGTACCACGGTCTTCTCTCTGGTTGTCAGGACTTAATATTAGTTTGTAAACACGTAGATGATTGGCTCCCAGTAGAGTGCACTGCATTGAAAGGTGACACACACAGCATTTTCTAAAGTTATCTCCAATACATAATAGTAATTGTGCTTCATTCTTAGACACGAATAGCCATGATTTCCCTAAAATTTCAACCCCTGTGGCTATTCCTTTGGGATGGCCAATAGATAAATGTGATAAGATAGAACTACAGCTGGCAAACCAAAAGCTAGTCCAGCAGAAACCCTGGACCTCAGCATGTTCATATATTTTGATTCCACTGAACATCACATTAAAACTTCTCAGCAGGAGCAAGAGCATCAGAGACAGTTGAGCGTGGAGTTACAAAGTGACAGGACCACCATGCCCGAATCAAGAGGCTGGCTTTTATCAGAGACTCGGCAAACAGCTGAGGTCTGTGTGTCCCCCATCAGGATGGACAGCTGTGCCTCCCCATGCCTCAGACACATCTTTCTCATAGATCTTTATGAGGAAGATTCTTTCATTTAAACCCTGGGGCACCTTCTATCAGTTAAGCTTCTCGATACTTTTACATCCATTCCTCAGGAATACATGAAGACTGTAAAATTCAGGGAGCGATTAGAGAGAAGGAAGTCATTAGTTTTTATTAGAGGGTATCAGCGTGATTAGGCTCCCTGGCTCCCAGTCATCAAGAGGCGTGGCTTGCACCGCTTATTTTTAGCAACAATAAAGCAGGTCACCTCTTGCCCCGCTGCAACTTTCGGTGCACTCACAGGCCTGACTGGGGCTTCAGGTGTTTTCCACGCAGAGATAAGTCCAGGGCAAGAACAGCAGGACAGCCGAGTGGTTGGAGCTCCGGGAAAAATAGTCTGGATGTTTGTTTGGGGCACCTGAGAAAATGGGGATAGGGTTTTTTGTTTGTTTGGTTGGTTGGTTTTGTTCATGTGTTGTTTTCTTTGAAATGGATGAGATTGGACTATACAATGCAGACTTTGAAGACGTCAAGTTTCCCCAACCGTCTTCTCTGGGTCTGAGTTCAAGCCTTACTGCCCAGTACACCAATGTCTCTTGCCTTGTCCGATGCTGAGAGTCCCAAACTCTGTGCTGGCAGTGAGTGATTCAGACGCTTGCCAAACCTCTGACTTCAACATTTAAATCCAGGTAGAACGACATGGCTCCTTTTTAACTCCCTCTTTCTAACTTTTTAAAAATTACTTTTATTTGTTTGAAGTAAGGGGACCAGAATACCCCTGTGAAGGACTGAGAACAACCTGCCAGAGTCAATACTCTCCGTCCACTACATGGGCCGCAGGGATCAAACTCACGTCATCGGCCTTGGCAGCAAATGCCTTTACCCACTGACCCACCTAACCAGTGCTTAGCTCGCCTCCTTGGGTAGTTAGTTCCTCTTAATGATGACACTGAAATGTTCTCTTCGAAAAGAACTTTGCTTACAAGTTTACCTGTCATAGGTTCTTCTCAATTAAAAAAAGAAAAGAAAAGAAAAAGATAGAAAGAAAGGAAAGCCTGTTATAAACGTCAAGAACGAGCAAGGGTCACAGGAAGCACATTGTGATATTGAAGCACTTAATTATCATTCCGGGCTCCAAGAAGCATTGCTTGGTGGTGACTAACCAGCAGGGAGATAGCTTTGCTCCAGGCGCAGCAGATCTCCTATCATTAGAGGGAAAACTCCCAGCCTTGACCAAGCCCCTGCTTCGGTCTGACGTGTCCAGGGATCTCTCTCCTAGTTATTAGCTGTTGAGAACACTGCCTGGAGGTTCAAGGAAGGTAAGTCTTGATGAGCCACTGAGGTCAGAGAAGAACCATGCCATGGTTGATGCCCTAAACTAGAGTATCACTCAACCCATAATCTCAACGTTCAAACATTTAAACCAGAGCTTTAGTTCAGAAAGCCCCATGGGAGAAGTTTGGGTTTCGAGCCCAGAAGACACTTAAGGGGAGAAAGAAAAAGCTCTGGGTCCGTCCCTGGGGAGACTGTGGCAGTTTTCTGTGGAGTCCTTCCTAGGTTCCAGTAGGAATCCAGCTCAACTCTGGCAGGCATGATGGGCCCTTGTTTAGATGCTTGCAGGGTTACCGGCTGATTCGAGAATATCTCTATGAACTACTTGAGGTAAGAGGCCGTGGTCTTCACATTAAGAAGACACACACACACACACACACACACACACACAATTTTAACTTGAAGTTAACATGTGATAAAGATGGTAGCTACACAACTCAGATGGCTTGTCCTATGACTTTGTGAGAGCTCTAATACACCTTTCCTTTGATCCTTCCAATTCCTGACTTTTCTATCACTACCATGGTAGAGCAAACAAGTTGAAAATATATAATTCCTGCAGAGAAGACCACAGTGCCTGGGTGGAGTGTGACCTCCCCTTGAATTCTGACTTACCTAAGTCAAATAGTTCATGGAGCCCCTCCCTGCCTCTTGCCTACCACTCTCGCCCACCCCTTCCCTACCATATTATTCTTCCTAGTGGTTTTTCCCAAAGGATGACTAAGACAGATGCAATGATTTTATAAAACTACAAAATGCCCTATGGTGTAATGGTATCTAACAAGAAATAAAAAGCAGAGTAGCATAAGCAGAACTATCTGAATGCTGCTGTGAACTAGCTGGCTCAACGATTTAGACACATTCATTTAATCGTGCTTCAGACCATCGGACCTGATACTGCTGCTTTATGAAGGAGGACAGTGTGTCATAGAGACAATGTTCCTGCTAAAAGTCCAAGAGTCAGCAATAAAGTTGGTAGAAGGCCTCCAAAGCGGGCCTATGGCTAAGTTGGCAGCACAAAGGTGCCTTCCACTCACTTAAGACTGAGACCTTCCCCAGACATGCTGTGGTGGCCCAGTGGCTTCCCCTTGGGGCTTACAGCTAAGCTATAGCAAACTTGGGAAGAAACACATAGCAGTAGCCTAGGCAGGGCCTTCAGTCTTAGCAGTAGTAATGGTCAGATGATCTCAAAGTGTGTGTGTATGTGTACATATGTAAATGTGTGTATACATGTGTATAGGTGTGTATATGTGCATATATGTATGTATCTATATGTGTGTGTACACATATGTATACATATGCGTTTGACTTCTACCTTAAATATATAATGTCTTTACAATTAGGTGATAAAAAAAGATGATTTGAGAGAAGATGGAGCAGGCCCCAGGAGAGACCTGAGCTGACCCAGGGCACATAAGGAGCTCCACCCCTTGAGATAGCAGACAGTTTACACAGAGAGGCAGGGGTAACAGAACAGAAAAAGATCCCCACAGGAAGACAAAAAGTAGAGCACCCTGCTCTGAAAAACATCTCACCATGTTTAGGATGAAAGGACCAAATGAGATGATTCAAGCAAATGGAGCTAACAAGCAGGTGTAGCTATTCTAATCTCTGGAAAAATAAACTTCAAACCAAAACTAGAAGAGACAATTAAGGTAGCTTCATACTCATCAAGGGAACAACTCACACAATCTTTAAAATAGATGCAGCTGACTGCATAAAACAATGGTCACCAGATTCAAAGTCACAGGCCAACCCCAACACAGTGATAGTGACTTCAACACTCCACTCTCACTAGCAGATAGGTCCCCTGCACATAAAACACACAGAGAAACATTGGAGCCAAATGACACTGTAAGTCAAGTGACCTAACATGCAGTTACTGAATGTTCCATCCAAACACTAAAGAATGCACATTCTTCTGAGGAGTAGGTCATAAAAATGTCTCCAAAACTGGTCACCCATTTAGATAATCCAGCAAGACTCAGCAAAGAGAGGAAAATAAAATAATGCCCTCATATTTTATGTTACCACACCGAATAAATCTAGATATCAACAGGTCGTTCTTTAAAACCTGTACCCCACAAAATTAGAAAGTCTAAAAGAAATGGGCAGTTTTCTTTGTTTTCTTTTTCTTTTTTTCCTTTTTGTTTGTTTTGTTTTGGAGAGAGGATTTCTCTGTAGCTTTGGAATCTGTCCTGGAACTAACTCTTGTAGAACTGGCTGGCCTCGAACTCACAGAGATCCACCTGCCTCTGCCTCCCGAGTGCTGGGATTAAAGAGGTTCACTACCACCACACTGCTCAGCAATTTTCTTAATAGGTACCACATAGTAAAATTAAATCAAGACCAGATAAACAATTTAAATAGACCTATAATCCATAAGGAAATAGAAGCAGTCATTAAATGACTCCCGACCAAAAAAGGCCCAGGGCCAGATTGTTTCAGTGCAGAATTCTATCAGAATTCCAAAGAAGAGCTAATACTAATACTCCTCGAATTGTTCCACACAGTAGAATCAGAAGGACTATTTCCACATTCTTTTTATGAGACCACAGTTACCCTAATACCCAAACCACACAAAGATGCAACAAAGAAAGAGAATTACAGACCAGTCTCTCTCAGGAACACGGATGTGAAAATAATAAAATACAACCACTTTGGAAATCAGTATGGTGATTTCTCAGAAAGTTGGCAATCGATCTTCCTCAAGACCCAAGTAAATAATCTTGTGTATATATCCAAAGGGTGCACACTCATACCACAAGGACACTTGCTCAGCTATGTTCATAGCAACATTACTCATAATTAGCCAGAACCTGGAAGCAACCTAGATGCCCCTCAACCAAAGAGTAAATAAAGAAAATGTGGTATGTAAAATAAATGGAAAAGTTTATTAGAACTACAGGAAGTACACAAAAGAAACTACAGGATGTACACAAACTCATGGAGGTTAAACCAATACTGCTCTCGGATGTGCTGCTACATCTTCAATCCCAAGAGTGGGCATCAGACCCAGTGGATCTGAGGCTAATCTGGTCGATACAGTGAATTCCAGACCAGCCAGCACTATACAGTGAGAGTCTGTGTCCAAAACAAAGCAAACTATTGTTGAATGTGTAACAAGTCGCTGAAGAAACCAACAGAGAAAATTTTAAATTACTAAAATTGAATGAAATAGAAAATACAACATATCCAAAATGATATACACTCATTTATATATATGTGCTTAGCCCTCATATATGTGTGTGTACTACACACATGTCTAGTGCCTGCAGAGGTCAAAAGAGTATGTTGGACATCCTGAAACTGAGCTGCTGATGGCTGTGAGCCACCACATGAATACTAGAAGTTAACCCTGACTCTGCAAGAGCGTGACTACAGGGTCAACGTTCTAGCCCCAAAGACAATGGTTCTAAGAGGAAAAGCACTTGTATGGCTAAGTGCCTACCTCAAAAAACCTAAGAGATCTCAAATCAACGACTTATTGAAATACCTTAAGGCCTTAAAAATAAAAACAAAACAAAACAAAAAACATAGATATGAATAAATAATCAAAAACGAGGGCAGAAATTAATGAAATAGAAACAAAAAATTACAAAGACTCAATGAAAGAGAAAGTAGGTTCTTTGGAAAGATAAACAAGAGTGACCACCCTTAGCCGAATTAATCAAAAAGAGGAGAGAGAATGCCAAAATTAATAAAGAAAATGGATGACTTTCTTGATACCTATGCTATACCAAAAGTTAACCAAGATAAAATAAAAATTTAAACAGCTCTATAACAAGCAGTGAGATCAAAGCAGTAATAAAATAAGTCTCCTTGATGAAAAAAGCCTAAGAATAGATGGAGTCACTGCAGAATTCTACTGACCTTGAAGAAAAAACTAACTCAGTACCACTCAAATTAGTTAGTCGATAAAGTAAAAACCGAGGTATTCAAATTCTTTATCGGATGACATTATCCTGTTAGCAAACCAAAGAAAGACAAGCCATCACCAAAAAAAAAATGAAAATCACAGACTCTTCTCCCTGATTAACATAGATACAAAAATTATCAACAAAACATTGGCTAACAAGTTCAAGATCACAGGAAAAAAAAGATCATTTATCATAAAAAAAAATTGTTGCTTTCCAATCTAGAGATGCAGGAATGGTTCAACATTCATAAATCACTAAATGTAGTTCATCACATAAACTGACTCGAGAGATGCAGAAAAAGCCCTCAGTGAGGTCCAAACTCCTTTCACAATACAGTTTATGGAGGTAACATAAGTGCTCTGTCTTGATTATGTTGGCATATAAGCTTAAGTATAGAAACATTTGCCGTAGCTATGTGCTACGGTGAAAGTAGAAAGGTGGACATATTTTATTATGTGAACTTTTGCCTCAAAATTGATATACAAAGCTAAAACAAATCCTTCTTCAAATGTCAGTTGTGAGAGTCTAGAGTGGCAAGCTGTAATTAGTGCTCTTTAGGAAATGGGCAAGCTCCAAGAAATAGACAAATGACGGATATTGACCGCAAAGAAATGTTAAGCCTTAATGTGTAGTGACTGACATGTCTCCAGGCAGCGGTGGTTCTCAACCCTTTAAAACAGCTCCTCTTAAAATTCCCATAGGAGAAAAATAAATAAAATAAAATAAAATAATAAAATAAAATAAAATAAAATAGCTCCTCATGCTGTGGTGACCTCCAACCTCAAAATTACCTTTGTTATTACTTCATAACTGTAATTTCCCCACTGTTATACTTAAGGTATACTTAAGGTATACAGGATATCTGATTTGTGACCCCTGCAAAGGGGTCATTCGACCCCCCCCCCGAAAGGGTTTTGACCCACAGGTTGAGAACCACTGCCCTACAGACTGTTTGTAATGTTTGTTGTACAGATGGTGACTGTCACACAGCTGGTGAAGATGTTGGATCCTTAGAAGGTGGGGCATTGGGGACAGGCCTTGAAAGATTGTAGCCCAGGCCCTGGTCCGGGTTCTTATCTCCTTCCCGATCTACTAACCATGTAGAGCCCACCACACTCTGGCCGCCATGCTATTCTCCCCATAGACCGGAGTCCTCTGAGACCAGGTGACAAAATAAACCTCCCAAAAGTACTTCTTCTATCAGGTACTGCAGTCAGAGAGACGTAAACAAAATGAATACACCACAAAACAGATTTAGTAGATGACTACAAGCCAAACACAGTGTGTTTTGCATGCCTAAAGCCCCAGCACTCACGATGTTAGGATGCAGACCAGCTGCTGGACAGGAGATCTTCTCTAAAAAAACAAGTAAACAACAAACAACAATTAAAGAGCTGCCACAGACTGCTCGGAAGTCATTTAGTGTCAGGATCTTTGGTTTCTTCACCTGTGAAATGGAATCAAAGAAACAACTCACAATATTTTTTAGGCATGGTGGTTGGGCATTGTGGTATAGGCCTACAGCCCCAGCAGTTTCTGGGCTACATAGTAAGACTTTGTCTGCAAAGAGCAACCCTACCAACAACCCCACCTCACATGCGTAGTATAGCATTTGGGAGGCAGTAGATAGTCATAATAGCTTACCTGAAGTGCCGTGGAAGTTAAGTACTGTGGATGTATTTACTTCTCTTTCCAGCAATTTAGCCTTAAGTTATTTGAGTCAACAAACATTGAGCTCTTTGAGATTCTCCCAAAGGAGAAGACACAGCTAAAAGTGGGAAAGAGGGATGTCAGTCCTCAGAAACAAAACAAACAAAACCACTGCAGGGTAGGGGTTACTCTGAGGCAGTCTTAAGCATATCACATGCAAAGCCTGTGAAGGCCTCCATCTTGGACTGTAGCCTATCCCTGCATTGAAGATGGCCATGGTGCAAATGACATCTCAGTTGGGGAAACAGACTGCCATGAGACCTGGAGTGTCGAGGGTTCACATCTCCATGGAAACCACAGGGTGGAATGTGTGTTACCTGTGGGGCTTGGGAGTAGGATTTGGGGAATGCAGTTCTCTGCCAGCTCAGAGGGCTGAAAGAATGTGACTGGCCAATTTTGTGCTGGTGTTTTCCCTCCTCCCTTCCTCGTAACTGTTTCTTTTAATCTGCTCCAGCATCTGGGAGTAGTCAAGGCTTTTGCGGTTTTGCTGGAGCCTCCCACGGCTCTACCCTATGTGGAGCAGATTGCTAGGGGTGGTTGCAATGGCTGGCAGGGAGGAGCAAGAACCCCGAGTTTAGCCAAGGGAGCATGGAAATTCAGGATAGCCATTATGTGGTCCCCACATCACACAAAGAAAAGGGAATAGCAGAGGCAAGTTAGACTCCAAAAAGTCTCCCATAGCATCATGGGAACTTTTGAGTAGCTTCCCAGGAGACTTGTGTGGGATTTCTTCCAGACAGGAATGCACATTTAGGCCAGGTACTTGGCACTCAAGCATCCATCAAGTGGGCTTCACTCCTTAGTGAATTTGTGACCTCAGCTTTCCTGTCTCTATCATGGAAATGTTACTTCTTTGTATCATTGTTTTGGGAAATAAACAAAATGGTACATTCACAGTTGTATGACACTGTCCGTAGCTCATAGTGGAAACTTAATAAACATCAGCCTTCCTTTGCCCACTGTCACTTTATACTGTCAAGTTCTCAGTAAAATTGAATAGATCTGGTGTGTTCTACAAAAAAGGTCAGTGCAGCTACAATGCAGCTTAACAAGCATTTGTTGTGGGAAAACAAACATCATACCTGATAGATCCTGGAGTTGACAATTTCATTACTTAAGTCACCCCCAAAACATGCTATCTTTGAACAACGGTGCAGGATTGACTCTCATGGTCCTGTGGGTTCACTCGGGCTGGCAGGATGCTGCTTACGGCAGCATCTTCATATACTTTCCCAATGCCTCAGTTCTCCTGACATGCCACTTCTCTTCAAGAAAGCTGTCTAGGCTTCTTGTTGGTGGCCTAAAGCCCCAACATAGCAGAGATGGAAACTGTCCGTGACCACAGAGCTTAAGACTAAGAAGGGTCCAGGGTCTCTTCTGCCATATGTAGAAAGTTGTCTTGAAGTTTCTATTGCTGTGAAGAGACACCATGACCACAGCAACTCTTAAAAAGAAAAAACATTTGATTGGGGCTGGCTTATAGTTTCAGAGTTTTAGCTCATTACCATCATGGTGGGAAGCATGGTGGCATGTAGGCAGACATGGTACAGGAGAAGGAGCCTAGAGCTCTACGTCTTGATCTGCAGGCAGCAAAAGTGAATGCCACATTAGGCCTAGCTTGAGCATCTGAGACCGCAAAGCCTGCCTCCACAGTGACACACTTTCTTGAACAAGGCCACACCTACTCCAGCAAGGCAACACTTCCTAATCGTGCCACTCCCATTGGGCCAAGCACTCAAACACGTGAGTCTATGGGGCTATTCTTGTTTAAACCACCACAAAAATCAACCAAGCAACAGACCATCTCAGGTTTATGGAGAGCAGAAACAGACCCTGCTTCTTCACAGGTAATGAAATGTATGTGTGCATAGACAGAGAACTGGTCGTGACAAATTCTATTTCCTACCTTTTTTTGTGGAGGGGAGGCTTCTTTTTCCTAACACTAGAAATTCTCCCTAAAGGGCAAATATCTACATCAGATTGAAATGTCTTCCTCTTGGCTTTGTCCCCTTGGAATCTGACCTAGAGTTTCCATCCGCTGTGACAGGAATTTATTGTTCTGTTCCCAAAGTTAAAATCAAGACCTTGGCAAATGGATGGATCTAGAAAAAAAAAATCATCCTGAGTGAGGAAACTCAGACCCAGAAAGACAAACATGGTGTGTACTCACTCACAAGTGGATATTAGATGTAAAACCAGGTAACAAGGAGGACCCTAAGAGAAAAACATGGATCTCCCTGGGAAGAGAAAATAGATGAGATCTCCTAAGTAAACTGGGGATGGGGCTGGAGGGGAAGGAAGATGAGGGGTTGGGTTGATTGAGTTGGGGGTGGGATGGAGAGAAAAAGATATCTTGATAGAGGGGGCCGTTTGGGGGTTAGAGAGTAACCTGGTACCAGGGAAACTCCCAGAAATCCACAAGGATGACCCCAGCTGAGACTCCTAGCAGTAGTGGAGAGGGTGCCTGAACTGGCTTTCTCCTATACTCAGATTGGTGACTACCCTAACTGACATCAGAGAGACTTCACCCAGTAACTGGTGGAAGCAGATGCAGAGACCCACAGCCAAACACGGGCTGAGCTCTGGGAGTCCAGCTGAGGAGGGGGAGAAGGGATTGGAATATCAAGGGTGGCCAAGATCATGATGGGGAAACACACAGAGACAGCTGATCTGAGCTTGTGGGAGCTCATAAACTCTGGACCGAAAGTTAGAGAGCCTCTATGGGACCCACCTAGGCCCATTGCATGTGGGTAACAGTTGCATAGCTTGGACTATTTGTGGGGCACCTAGCAGTGGGACCAGAACCTGTTCCTGGCACACGAGTTGGCTTTTTGGAACTTGTTCCCATTCTGGGATGCCTTGCCCAGCCTTGATACCAGGGAGGAGCTTGGTCTTGCCTCAACTTAATATCTCATGCTTTGTTGACTCCAATGGCAGGCCTGCCCCTTTCTGAACAGAGGAGGAGTGGATGTGGGGGAGGCAGACAGGAGGTGGGAGATGGGAATGGGAAAAGGGGAGGGGAAATTGGTGGCTATGTAAAACAATGAAAAAAATTAATAAAAAATAAAATTAAATACTTAAAAAAACAAATTATTTTTTAAAAAATCAAGTCTTTGGACCAATCAGATCACTGCCTGTTCTAATTCTCTTTCAATCTTTCTTTCCTTTGGTTTCTAATAATCATAGCTTTGAATGAGTGCCATATAATCAGATAATTCTTCCCACTAGAATAAGTCTCATCCTTTAATGAGGCCTTGTACTCTTTCAAAGCACAACTCAGTTTGTGATTTGACATTCATGAGATAAGATTAGTTTCTAGTTTCCTGGGCAAACTTTAAAAACTCTACGTAATTAGAATCCAATCATCCTCAGCATGTGTATTACCCTAAAGAATAAAAATATTCTTTCTCACCAGAACAATTTCACAAAAATAAAATAAATACAATTTTATTTTATAGTCCTGTGTTTAATTTCCAAGAATCAGACCTTAGAAGTCTTCATGTTCAAATTAAGAAGAGAGAATGGTTTGCCTCTGTGGCTCAGGCAGTACGAAGAGATCATCTTTACGTGTCTGTTCTACAGCAGCAGGCATGACCTCAGCCACGCCGGGATCTGAAGGAATGTGTCCAGGTTTCTACACCCACGCATCATTCCTGGACACCTTCATCTCAAATTCCTTTCCGACTGACTAATATTTGTTTAGGTGAATATTTCAGGTGCAACATCCACTTGGCTAAAACTCTCCCTGAAGTGCCTCTATCCTCCTAGAACAGCTTCCAAAAACCCGTTCAGCCTCACTTCCACACCCACACTCTGGAATCTTCCCTAAATTCCACACTCTGGAATCTTCTGAAGTCTGACATCCTGCTTCTCCACATATTTGGATACAGCCTGATTTAGTTTCCATGTCCCCTAAATTGGAAACACAAATGAGCGATTTGGATTCTGAGAATTTTTTAAAGATTTATTTTTATGTTTTATTTTCATGTTATGTGTAGGTGGATGGTTGTCTCTATATGGGTATGTGGACAGGAATGCAGGTGCCTGCAGAGGCATCAAATCTCCTAGAACAGTTACAGGTGCTTGTGAGCCCGTGGTGTGGGTACTAGGAACCAAACTTAGGTCCCCTGGAAGAGCAGCAAAATATCTTAACTGCTGAACCATTTCTCCAGCCCCTCCAAGAATCTTTTTACTAACATTTTTCTTTATGGCTCTTACTTCTACCTCAGTCAGAAATGGCTACACTGCCTCCAGGAATCTCAGAATGAGACTGAGACTGAGAGCTGTCTCCTCCCATTTTATAATTCTCTCTATGATTGGGATTAAAGGCGTGCACCACTACCACCTGGTCTCAAGTGCAAACTAGTGAGACTACTGGGGCTAAAGGTGTGTGTCACCACTGCCTTGTCTGTAAGAGTGATCAGTGCAGCTAGTTTACTCTTTGATCTTCAGGCTTTATACATTAAGACGCAAATGAAGTATCACTACAGGAAAGAACTGAATTCAGAGGCCACTGAGGAGTGCTGCTTACTGGCTTGCTCCCCATGACTTGCTCAGTTTGCTTTCTTATGCAGCCTGAGACTACGTGCCTAAGAATGGTTATTGGCAACAGTGGCCTGGGCCCCACCACATCAATCATCAATCAAGGAAATGCCCTACAGACTTTCTTACAAGCTAATCTGGTGGAGACATTTTCTCAGTAGAGGTTCCCTCTTCTCAGATGACCTTACCTTGGATCTAGGTGACAAAAATAAAAAAATAAAAAAAATAAAACAAAAACTACCAACACACCATCTCATAATGCAACATGCACTCAGTAAAACTTTAGAAGTCCCCATACTCTAAAAAGTCCCAGCTTTAATGTCCAGAATTTAAGTCTCATCTGAGCCTCAAGATAATCTCTTTGCTGTGAGCGCATATTAAATCAAAAGCAAGTTACACAGTAATGTGCAATGACACAGAGTAAATATTCCCACCCTTAAAAAGAGGAATGAGAATATATCAAGGAATGATTGGGTCAAAGCAAGACAGAAACCTACCAGGACAACCATGAAACCCAGTGGCTCCATATCTGACATCTGGAGATCCTTATGGGATCATCTGGGCTTCGTGGGGTTTGAGAAGCTTCATCCCTTCAGTTCTGCCTGCAGCACAA
Organism: Arvicola amphibius; assembly: GCF_903992535.2. NCBI lineage: Eukaryota > Metazoa > Chordata > Mammalia > Rodentia > Cricetidae > Arvicola > Arvicola amphibius. The sequence continues at coordinate 21,454,180 of NC_052057.2, read as the reverse complement.
GCAATTTCTTTCTTGGACCAACTAGACTCTGTACTTGTACCTTTCTTTGATGGATTCCCCATAGCCCTGGCATTTAAAATATCCACTGTAACGTAAGCTCCACCTTCAGCTCATGCAACTGCAGTTCAGGACATGCTTACAGGAGTCCTGACCCCGCCACAACCTTTCTGGCCTCGGCAGTTCTCTGGAACTATGATATAAGACTCCATGAACCCCTCAACCCTGCATCTTTCACACCAGTACCATGTAAATGACACTAATTTTGCTACCAACTCAGGATGAAATTTTGCCCCCTTGGACTGTGGTCACAGCAGTCTCTGTGTTCTGGCCCAGGAGAAACACTTTGGTATGAGCTTCATTTCCAGAATCAGAGAATCCCTTCAGCAGCATTCTGTTAATTCTCCATCTTTTCGAGTGAATTTTCATTTCCCCAGGTTGAAGCCTTTGATGGGTGGAATCTTATCCCCAGGTCACCTGTTCTGTTTCTACAGTGCAGCACTAACGGACTTGTCTCTTATCAGTGCTAATCTGTTTAACAATCACAGATGCTGCCCTGTGTGTTCTCCTCTTCTGAAACTGTAAACCTGCTTGCACACCTTTCCATGCTAAACTTCACACGTTTCTCATCTTTCCTATCTGCTTATTGCTCTCTCTCTCTCCATAGCTCTAGACAGTGCCCTTAAGCAGTAACCACGGCGCAGCCTGAATGCCACCTATCTTGAAATTGCGTCTTCCAGGTAAAGGAGTCCCATCACCTTCAAGTTCAACCCCACTCTGGCTCTCAGGACACAGGCAGACTACAGCCAGGTTCTTCTACAATCTACCATGCACATGCCCCATAGCCTAGTTCCCTGTAGAGTTCTTGTTCCTCTCTGATAGCTCATCAGTTGGGCCTCTGCTCCCATATTCCCGCATCATCTCCAGGTTCCCACTATAGTGGCCCATTAAACCCTCCTTGCAATACTCACGGGTTTTCTAGCTCTCGGATCCAAATTCCTTCATATTCCTCCAGCAGCCCTGTTCCAAAGGCCTCCAGTCTACATGGTCAGCTTTACCACAAAGCAGCCCCACTTCTTGGTACCAGTTTTTCATATTCGTTACTTTGTTGTGGCAAGTGCCAGACCAAAGCAACTTCAGGAAGGAAGGTTTGTTCTAACTTACAGCTCCAGGGTACTCAGTCTATCATGGCAGAGAAGGTGTGGTTTTGGGATCAAGAGGTAAACATTGCATTGCTGTCCCTGTTAGACAGCAGGGAGCAATGAACTCCTATGCTCCACTCAATTTCTCCTTTTTATTTAGTTTGGAGTCCCAGCCAATGAAATAGTATCACCTGTGGTTTAGGTAAGTCTTCTCGTCTCAATTAGTATAATCTAGATAATCCTTCACAGAAATGCTGAGGCTTATCTCCAGGGTCCATCCTATTAGTTTGGCGAGATTAACTATCCCATGAAGTGAAGTGATCATTGGCAAAGAAGATGTGGTCCCTCATTCAACAGGAGAGGGGAATGTTTCATTTTGTGGTTTGAGTAAAACCTTATCTTATAAAAGGACTCTGTGATTCTGCCATGAAAAAGAAGCCGAGCTGTAAGTGTTAGGCAATCTGGTTGTGATGGTGATGTCTAGTGACAAATATCAAATCTGACCAGACACCTACCTTTCTTTCTCACTGGCTTGGTATCTTCAGAATCTCCCTGACTGCCGGTTCTATTTGACGTCTCTGACTTAGTTTCTTTTGAAGTTATTTTTCATCAGTATTCACTGGCATGTGTGTTTGACTGTGCTCTTTTCGGGTATTTATAAACTTCCTTAAATCTTTTCCTAAAGAAGAAAAATGAACTCATATTTGAATTAACAAAAAGGATAAATGTTCAAAAACATAAAGAACTAGCTAGTCCTTTGCAGTCAAATACTCCCAAAACAAGCTCATTTTGGGAATCATCCAACATTTTACTTGTGTAAAGCAGGAACCAGTTCCACGTGTCAATCAACATTCAGTTCATCTGGGTATCTAAACCAACTCTCTCAATGGAGTTTTTGACTTTACAAAATGCATCACATGCACACACATGAGGGGAGATTATCCAACTCAAGTATTCTTCCCCAATATTTTTGCCCCCAATATTTTCCATTTCATTTCATTTTTAAAAATTAGATACTGATTCTAGCTGATTCCATGACTTCTTTTTTTGTTTGTTTGTTTGTTTTTCAAGACAGGGTTTCCCTATAGTTTCTAGAGCCTGTCCTGGAACTAGCTCCTGTAGACCAGGCTGGCCTCGAACTCAGAGATCCGTCTGCCTCTGCCTCCCGAGTGCTGGGATTAAAGGCGTGCGCCACCACCGCCCAGCCGATTCCATGACTTTTTAATGGATACTAATTAATCCGCAGCCATCAACGCTGCAAGAATGTAGGCATTCGGTATAGTCACTTCTAGGTAATTAGATGCACAGTGAATCTAAAAAGAGTTCAAAGATGAGGATTCCAGAGCAGATACATAGCTGGATCTTGTGTTCTCCACAGCTTAGTTTTATACTCTTGCGTGAATGATAGCTTTTATCAGCATCGTTGCTATTATCAATTAATATTTTATGATGTCTTCATTATGCCCATCAAGGACTTTACCTTTATTGAAGACAACGTCATAGAATTTAATGAGTGTCTCATTTTCATCATCGGGGCAGAGGTAAGATTAAAGGTTTTGACAGGGTGATAAGATTTTAAAATAAATATAGCCCTAGAAACCCCTGAACAGGTTTCAAAGTGCTCGCTTCCAAAGTCCTTCATGGAAAGAAGTTAATTGCAGATGCTCAGAGACCAGAGCCTGGGAAACACTGGACTGTTTCAGAGAGGTCCAAGAAAAACAAAGTCTGAGAAACAGCCACTGGAATCAGTCCATAGTGGTGCTGATGAATGCAATAAAATGCATTGTAGTGAGACCAGATAGAAAGCAGAGTGAGCCAGAAGAAAGGAGGAGGGGCTTGACCACAAGAGGAGACCAAAACATGAAGTGGCAGTTGAAGGACAGAGCAAAACAAAAGGAAGACATCACCAAGAAAATGGGAATTCCAAAATGACACATTTTGGCACTTACTGAAGTTGATTGGTGTGTAAATGGTGATTCATTACATAGTTCTTTCTATTTGACAGATATATTTTAATTTCCTTAACATTAGACTAGGAAAATAAAGGGGAAAACTGAGAATGTGAGAAGAAAGCAAAGGGGCGAATTACAGGAGAATATGAGATGCATTTGAAAGAATAGCAGCCGTTGCTGGCATTGTCTCGGGTGTGGAACACTGAGAGCAAGAGAATTTATGACATAAGAAACACACACAAAAATGGATGAAAGTAAGAATAAAATGCTGCATACTAAAGTGGAAGGCGAGGAAACAAAAATCTGTAACATGGAAAGGAAAGCAGAAGAGATGGTCCAAGCCTCCACTTCAGGGAAGAGGGAGGAGAAACTATAACTTGGGGAGGAGTTTGGGGGATGTGAGAAGGGGCTAGAAGGACAGTGATGGACACAAGACACAAACCTGCTGATCAGGGGCACGGTCTGTACAGTGGAAGCTACCACGAAAGTGACTAAAGGGTCTAAAGGACTCACACTGCGAGAGCCATCCCCCCAAAAGGATCCTGCAAGCAAAGAGGCAGGGATGGCAGGCTCAGGCTCTCGCAATACCTGAGCCTTCTGAGATCATCAAGTCAGAAGTGGCTGTCGGAGAACAGAAGTGTGGAGAAGACTGTGACAGTGTACAGAGTGTCCTAGAGCACGCAGTGGCACTCTGAAGTCACAGAGTGGGGACTCAACGTTGCAGGGGGAGACATCTAAAATACCCACAAAGAGCAAAGTGGAAACTTAGGGATGTAACATCTGAAATGCCCACAATGGGAACTCAAAAGGGGGTGAGTAGACACCTGAGATACCCAAAAAGAGGAAAGTGAGAATTTTTTGGGGGGGGGATGGCATCCATTAGACCCCAAATAAATACAACAATAAACATATACAGCATCATTCTGTGGTCCAAAGATTGCCTTTAAGAAGCCAGTTAGAAATGTATTCTCAGGACTCACCTTAGACCTTCTAAGTCTGAGTCTGGATTTAAATGATTCATTCCATATGACTCACTTTTTTTACTCGGTGTTCTGTCACTATAACAAATATTAATCAGCTTAATAAAAGAATGGGTTTATTTTTGAGGTACACTTTGGAGGTTTTAGTCACCCTCAGTTGGTCTTGTTGCTTTGAGGTCTATGGCAAGATGGCACATATGATGTGGATTTATGTGGTGGGCTAAAGCTGCTCACCTCATGGCTGGTACATGGCAAAAGAGAGGAATGGGCAGAGGCTCAATAATCTCCTTTAAGAACATGACCCCTTGGTGATGTGAATCCTCCCGTTAACTCCCACATTATAAAATGGTCAACCCCTCCCTTCCCAATGGCACCAAACTAGAGGCCACCCCTTTGACTCATGGGTCCTTCAAGATTCAGACTATGGTGATTCAAACACAGTCCAATTGAGAACACAGTCCTTATTAATAACTTTGTCAGACATGTCTGTGGAACTACAGGTAATCACAGACTTGTTCGTCTCTGTCTTAGTTAGGGATTTTATTGCTGTGAGGAGACACCATGATCACAGCAGCTCTTATAAAGGAAAACATTTAATTGGGGCTGGCTTACAGGTTCAGAGGTTTAATCCATTGCTGTTGTGGCAAAAGCATGGTGGTACCCAGGCAGACACGGTGCTGGAGAAGGAGCCAAGAGTTCTACATCCAGATCAGCAGGCATCAGAGAGAGAGAGAGAGAGAGAGAGAGAGAGAGAGAGAGAGAGAGAGAGAGAGAGAGAGAGCAAGCCATTGGACTTGGCTTGAGCTTCGGAAACCTCAAAGCCCACCCTCGGTGGCGTACTTCCTCCAACAAGGCCAGATGTCCTAATGCTTTCAAGGAATGTGAGCCTGTGGGGGACAGTTTCAAACTACCACAATTTCAATCTCAAACTACTGAAGACCAAATAAGAGACACAATTCCCACTCAGGACCGTGTCCGCTTTTGCCTCTGGATTCGTTCACAGCAGCCACCACAAAGCTGCTGTGGACTGAGTGAGAAATGCAGCCTCAGCCCCAACCCATTCAACCTCAGCTCAGTCCCCTAGGGACTTCCCCCAAACTGCCTTGCCCACTGCTGCGCCTTAGGATTAGGCCAATGGACTACCAACCAATATCAAAGGACAGTCAGTGTTCTAACTCCAGGCGCCAGGACTCATCACAAACACACAAACAGTATGATAAGCCACAACAACACCCTTCCCCCAAGCCACCGATTCCCTTAGTAATATTCCCCCAAGAAGAACGATTTAGACAAAATTCAAGACACCGAATTCTGAAGAACAATTAGGAACATACTCATTGAACTCAAAACAAAGAGGATACAAAAATACACCTGGCTGAACTTGAAAAGGACAGAAATACAATGATTAAAGTTCAATAAAACACAAATGGCTGGATGAAAAAACAACTCAGAACGTGAAAACTGAATTCAATAAGAGACAAATAGTTGTCAGGTGTGGTGGTGCCCAGCACTCAGGAGGCAAAGGCAAGCTTATCTCTGTGAGTTCAAGGACAGCCTAGTCTATAAAATGAGTTCCAGGTTAAACCTAGCTGTGTGATAAGACCACATCAGAGAATGAAAATAGAATATTAGGACTTGAAAAAAGTAGAGGCACCGGATCACTTGATCAAAGAAAATCATACATTTTTAAAAACTCACAAATAGAATATGCAGGGAGCTTGAGATGCCGTGAAAAGACCTAATCTATGAATTATTGACTTAGAAGAAAAAGACTAAAGGAGTATACAGCCACTAAGATAGCTCTGGACTGAAAAGAAAGATTAACATACAAAAGGTCATAGAGTATACGTGAATAATACTAGTACAGTTAATCAAAAGAAATCTAAGAAAACACCACAAAAATCAGTGAAGGACAAGAATTAATATATATGCACATTTTAATATATATGCATATTTCAATAATAATCCTGAATGCTAACCTCAAGACAGTTACAGAGACATTTTAATACCTACCTTCCTCTCACCAGGCCAGGTCATTCTGACATAAAACAGAGAGACATTGGAAGTAAGGAGCACTATAAATCAAATAGACATAACAGACATTTACAGAACATTCCAGCCACGCATTAATTAGCACACATATGAAGCTGGAAAGAAGGCTCTTCAGTGAAGAATGCTTACAATTACTGAAGAGAATCCAGTCTCAACACCCACATGGCAGTCCCCAGTCACCTGTAACTGTGGTTACCAGGAACCTGATACCCTGCTTGATCTCTGTGGGTTTCTTCATGCACGAGGTACACATACACACATCCAGGCACACAAACATAAAGTAAATATTTACTTTAAAAATAATGCATGTACTTCTCAGCAGGTCATGGAACTGTCTGTAAAACAGAGCACATATTGGGACATAAAGCAAGCCTCAAAAATTATAGGAAATGGGGAGTCATAATTCCACAGGAAAGAAGCAGTTAATGTCCTGTGTTTTGGGAGATAATGGGCTCAACTAACTACTCTTGTCAAACTAAATCAACCCAGCATCAAAATGCCTTCTAAACAATCTATGTTTATGTCCGCATACAAAAGCAATTTTCAACTTTAATCAGAGAAGCTTCTCTTGACAGTGACTAGCAATAAATGCAGACTTGGGCAGCAAAGATGTCGAGAATAAGTGCTCAGTCCTAAACAAGGCTCAAGGGACATTCTAGAATGGGGTATAGGAGTTATGCAAGATCCACAAGATAGAGTAGGAGGCTGCAAAGCATCATCTTCTAGACTTGACACAGCCATTATAATCTCACCATTATAACTCACCATTATAACTCAGCCATTATAACTCACCGTTATGGTTACCTGCATTGGGCCTGCACAAGAGGAGAAGCTCGTGGAACCCTAGCTCCTAATGCTGAAGTGTTATGGCTATCAATAGACTCTGAATGAGAAGGAATCATTGCCTTCAGCTGGATGCCTACTTCTGAGCCCACCAGGCACCAACAGACAGCTCCAAAGCCATGGTCACACAGATGGCTCTTGTTAAGCTCAAAGGGGAAAAAAACAACAAAAAAAACACAAAACAGCAACAACAAAACACCACAAAGCAATGGACATTGCTATGAGAAAGAAAAGAAAAAGGGGATGATAGGGGATAGCACCAAGATGAGACAGGGCGAGTCATGAGAGTGGCCAGTATGCTTTGTGTACCAAGTGAAATTGACGAAGAACAAACCAAGGGGGGAACTAAGCAGGGTGTGGTGGCGTATGCCTTTCATCTCAGCACTAGCCTGATCTATCGAGTTCCGGCATAGCCACTGCTACAAAAAGAGTATTGGGCATCTCCAGTCTGCCATGTGCCGTACTGCAGACTACTAACAGCCACGCAAGTGTTTTCTCTGCTCTCTAGCTTTTATCATGATGATTATTGCCAGAAGAAGATGCTCGTGTTTGTAGATCAGTCCTGAGAGCCTATGAAGTTCACCTTAGCTTCAGGTCTCTGTGAATGAGAACAGACCTGAAATCAGTGATATTCACCACTTAGCCTTGACTTTCCAATTCTATCGTTATCAACAGAAATGGCGTAATTGTTCCAGAAAGGAGTCAGATGTTATACCTGGCTACTATATCAACTCACTCCCTCTTGAAATTTGGTTTTATCATTTTCCCGCAACAGATTTTATCTTGACTAGTGATTTTGACTCCTTTTTCTTAGCTATCTTCCAACTGAGGATCAGCTCATAAAGGTTATATATGTAGCCAGAGTTTCCTTTGACTGATGGGATATAACAAACACAACAAATGCCTGAAGAAAATATCTCAAGAGAGAAAAGATTCATTTTGACCCATGGTTCGGAGTTTTGATCCATGGTGTCTGGTCCTAACTATGCAGAAACATCATGGAGAAAGGGCATGCCAAGGAAAAACCTTTCACATGGACAGATCTCCCTAGCTCCGATACCCATTCCTCTTTTTCAAATTCAGTAATGTGGTCATGGGCAGCTCACTTTCTTGAGCCCAGCTAATCCTCATTATCACCAACTATTCCACTTCTAAATACCATTGGCATGTCAACTTGAGGATTGGGTTTCCAAGACATTACCTACTGAGGAACACATTCAAACTTACATAGCATCCAAAAGTATAAGATGCATTTCCTATTATGTGTGTTGTTAGTATTTATCTTCCTTTCTTAGAAGCACCAACTATTTTCAGATGTCTGTAGTGCAAAGCTTATGAATTCCCAATAATATATTTCAGAGAAATACAGAAGTGTGAGATGAGAGCTAAAGCTGGCACCCGCAGAGGTTAACTGCCATACCTTAAACCAGCAGCCTATGGCATAATTTTTAGCGCATTTCTTATATATTTTTATTTTGTTATTGCTTTTAAATGTGTCTGTGAATTGCTTGGTGTTGGGGAAAATAAGCTTTTCTTTGTCATTGGGGGAAAGTGTACATAGCGGTGAACGCCCTATAATTCAGCACTCAGAAAGCTGAGGCAGAAGGATCCCAAATGTGACACTAACGGGGACTGCAAAGTGAGAGTCTGTCTCAAAACAAAACAAAACAAAAAACACAAAAAATAATAATGGCCAGATACCTGTACAAAGGCACAGACCGAAAGAGTGTTGGAGCATGTAGTCAGATTTATGGGCTAAGAGAAACGCAATGTCAAAGTTCTTGCGTTGAGTTGGGAGGGATGGTCAGTGTTCCTGTGTGGAGGAGTAAAAAATAAATCATTTCAAACTCTTATAATGAAATTATAAGCTTAGTTTCCTTTAAAATCCTCATGTGTATTTAGTTTTGAAGAGAGATGAGGTCCTCAGGTGACTGCTGTACTTCACCTCAGACAGTAGAAGAGAGATGAGTTCCTGTTGAGCGTAATGTTCACCTGTAACCATGGCAACATGGGAGCAGGCTAAAACAAATCAATACCTGGGCAGGTTGCTCAGGACAGATTTTTTTAGCTAATGCTCACACCTGTATGAGAGGTCACAACTATGCCCTTTTGTACTAAGATCAGTGCTGGAGAAGGCCACCCAACACCCCTGTGAGTCACGAGGCAGGATCAACCTTGCATTCACGGGTTCAGAATTTGAAACCAACTGGCATAGTTGACTTTGGATATATGCTGTCCCTGCTAGACTTGAAGGCTGCCATAGCATAGTACCTGCCTTCTAGAACTGCTCGAAAAGAATGAGTGAATGCCATGAGCTATGAGGCTAATGTCTGACATAATGGGTTCTGTGATGGTTTGAATAAGAATGGCCCTTATAGGCTCCCATATTTGAGTCCTTAGTCACTAGGGAGTGGAACTCTCTGATAGAATTAGAATAAGGTGTGTCTGTGTCGCTGGGAGGGGAGCTCCCACTGAGAGCAGAGCACTTCCCAGCCTCCTGTCTCTGCATGTTGACTCACTCTATTAATAGTCACCTCCTGCAAAGGATGCATCTGATTCAAACTAAATGACACCCTAGTCTATGGCTTCAAAAGCCCATGCAAGGCCCAGTCTCTCTGCTTGCAGATCAGGGTGTAGCTCTTTGCTACCGTTCCAGTGCCACCCTTGCCACCATGTTCCCTGCCGTGATGATAATGGGCACACCCTCTGAAATTGTAAACCAGCACCAATTAAATGCTTTCTTTTATCAGAGTTGCCTTCGTCATGCTGTCTCTTCACAGCAATGGGACAGTGACTAAGACACAGCCTGTGATGCCTGCGGTGACTCCAGACTCTGAGATGGAGAAGGCTAGAGGCAAGACTCTGTCCTCCAGTTCCCCAAACCATTAGTCCCTTTGTAGGCCAGTCTAGCCCAGACCAGGGGCTCTTGTAGTAATGCTCATATTTAAATGACCTGAGCATGCAAAGGCTAGCCATGCCAGTCAGAGTCCATTGTTCCACTTAAAGAATAGCTGGTTTAGCTGGGTGGTGGTGGCGCACTCCTTTAATCTCGGGAGGCAGAGGCAGGCGGATCTCTGAGTTCGAGGCCAGCCTGGTTTACAAGAGCTAGTTCCAGGACAGGATCCAAAACTACAGAGAATCTTTGTCTCAAAAACAAAACAAAACAAAACAAAAAAAGAATAGCTGATTTATTATTATTCTTCTGGTCAGAGGAAGCAAGATGGTTCCCACACCTGCTCCAGGTTCTTTCCCTACATGTGCATCCAGCTCTGGGCGCTCAACAAATCACACTCAACCCATCTCTCCCTTTATTGTCGTTCAGTTTCCTTCTCTCTGTCAGCACGGACTGTAACATGAACCATTGGGAAACAAGCAAGCTCCGAGTTGTCTTAGTAGCGTGCAGAAGAATTCTGATCAGGCGAGCTGTGCTATAACAGAAGGGTTCAATGGGCATTAAAGTCTGGCTGGCACTGGATTCTACATTTCCAAGTCAAACTAAAACCCTAAACTCAGAGCTCTGGCTTTGCATTATTGAATTCTCCCAACATATCAACTATTAAAGGATTTTCTTTTAATTGTTTGGGAATGTTATACATCCATATTTATTTTGATCAAATCCACCTCTCATTTTCTCCTCTCCAATCTCTCTCCTAATCCTATCCCACCTTTCACCCCCAGATATTTCCCCTCCCAATTTTATGTGCTCTTTACACACACACACACACACACACACAGAGAGAGAGAGAGAGAGAGAGAGAGAGAGAGAGAGAGAGCTCAGTCAGACTGGGCATGGTAGGGCACAGTTTTAATCCAAGGCCTGAGGAGGCAGAAGCAAATGCATCAAGGTGAGTTGGAGGCCAGCTTGGTTCCAGAGCAGTGAGTTCCAGAGCAGCCAGTGCTACAGAGAGAGAAACTATCTCAAAAGAATCCAAATAAACAAGTAAACAAACACAGAGTCAGTTTAGTGATCTCTGTATTACATTGGTTACTAAAGCATAGTTAGCCTCTCAGGGGCCAAATCCCAGAAGAAAGCAGGTCCTCCCTCCCCTGCAGCCACCACTTGTCAATAGTGTGGGACTTCATGAGCCCCATCCCATCTGTGCTAGAAATTTGTATTACTTCATTCTGTACACATAGTCCCAGCTTCTGTGAGTGCACGTATGCAGTAACACTGTCATGCCCAGCAAATACTGTGTCACCCCACACATTAATTCCTCTTTCTTCTGCTGCTGTCACCGTTGAACATTGTATAGAACTCCCACTGAGAGCATAGCCCTTCCCAGCCTCCTGTTCTCTGCATGTCGACTAGTTGTTGGTCTCTTTGTTACTGTCATGTCCTGCAAAGAAAGCTTCTCTGATTCAGGCTAACGATTCCCTAGTCTACAGTATAAAGATAAAAATGCGGGCAGTTTATTACTGCATCTACTGTTTAGCAGAATAATAATATCAGGTTCTCCCCTAGGGCTTATGACATCTAACCATGGGTTTGGGGCCTGGTTAATAATACCAAGAGTGAGTTCCGTTCTTATAGAGCAAGGTTTTTTGAAGGCAGTGACAGCTGATAGGGGTCCTGGGAGGGATGTCAGAGAGAAGAGGTTAAGACAGCAGAGGAGGAAGAGGAGAAGAAAATCATCCCCATAGGACCACAGGAAGTTGACTGAGTTTAGATCTTATCTTGAGTGTGGTCTCTATACAAGCCTCGTAGTTCTTCACCATGGACTAGATCCTAAATCCTCCCTCCATCTCCCTCTGGCAGCTGGACCATGCTAACACCTGTCAGCCACTCAGCGAAGCCGGATCGCCCACCTACCCCAGCTTCTCATCCCCTACTGATAATTTCTTTCATTTTTCTGGATCTTCATGGGTCTTGGGAAATCAGTTTTACTGGAAGCAGCCTCTTCCAAACTGAGCAAAGGTTGGGACCTGAAATGTATAAGATGAACAAAACCTGGACGCAAATGTGCAGAGCCCCTTCTCGCCTTTTCTCCAGCTGCTCAGCGAATTCCAGCAAGCCAAAGATGTCGCTTTGCTTGCTGCTAATGGGCATCTCACTGCACAGAAGACAGAAAACAAGTCTCAGTTTTTCGAGGGCAGGCTACTGTGTGGCACACTGATGGACCTAGCCTGGGACATCACACACACTGACTAACTTCCCTCAATTGAACTGAATGGGCTGTTCTCTGTGCGTTGTGTGGTGAAGTTTAGCAAGCTAAGCAGCTTTGCTTTGCATCCCTCCCTCAGTGCTAGAGGCCAGAGAATCCCATGTCCTGTCGGCTCAGGACTCAATCTAGTGGAAATTTTGTTGGCTGTCATGCTGCAGAAGACCTTGTCATCAAAACTCCAGTCACAGGAGGTCCATGAGAATACGACCATCTTTTTTCTTTCTCTCCTCAAAAATTTTAAATCTACCATATTCCATTTCTTCTAGAGCTGTCAGCTGCTCTCGTTTCTGAGTCAGGTCTTCCCAGGAGGACTAGCTCTAGAATGGGGCTCTGTCTTCTCATTCACTACTAATATCCCGCTGGGACAAAGAATAAACAACAGACCTTCAGACAAGGACCTGGCAAAACTGGGGAGATGATTCAGTAGGGTAGGACTGCTTGCCGCACTCACATGAGGACCTAAGTTTGGATCCCCAACACCCAACTAAAACCTTGGTGTGGCCACTAGTGCCAGCAACCCCGGCACTTAGAGGTAGAGAGATAGGGGGAGCACAATCAATACATCATCCAGAGCTGGGTCTAAGGGACCAAGACTGCTGGGACTTGCTGGTCAGAGAACGCCAGATTCAGAATCAGAGAGAGACCCTGCCGCTCGGAATAAGATGCAGAGTGGCATGACACTCTGCTGCCTCCTTTGATGCCCACATGGGTGCGCGCGCCCTCTCTCCCAATACACACACTGGGATGTCTTTAAAGAATTCCCAAAGCCTGTTTGAGCTAGTAGTCTGGATAGTAGGGAGCACTGGTAGTCTGGGTAGTAGGGAGCACTGGTAGTCTGGGTAGTAGGGAGCACAGTAGTCTGGATAGTAGGGAGCACTGGTAGTCTGGGTAGTAGGGAGCACAGTAGTCTGGGTAGTAGGAAACACTGTAGTCTGGGTAGTAGGGAGCACAGTAGTCTGGGTAGTAGGAAACACTGTAGTCTGGGTAGTAGGGAGCACAGTAGTCTGGGTAGTAGGGAGCACCCAACCCACTCATTTGTACCTGAGCTTTTGCGGGTCTTCAGTTAACACTTGCTTTTGTTTTTGTTTTTATCTCACACTGACCCTGAGTTCTCTCGGCGCATACACAGAACAACCGAGGCCCATTTCCTGGACTCTTCAGAAGGAACCTCATTGTCTGCCTGTCCACGGTCCTTCCCTAGCTGGTAGTCCCTGAAGTTTGGTCCCTAGACTGCCAGTGCGGAGTTGGAAAGATCCTTTCCCCACCTTCATTCCCTCAGCCGCTCCATCACGCAGTGCCAGGGCAACGCAATGAAAGCAACAAGCGGAGCTGGTCGGAGAGTGGCTAAGACGTCGCAAGTGACGCAGAGCAAGCTGATAACTGAATTGTGCTGCCGGAAGCTAATGAAACTTCCACATGGATGTGTTCTACTGCGCCCCCACAACGTAACTGCCCTTCCCTCACGGCGCCTCTGCCTCTGCTGTCCACATCTTTCTTCCTCTAGAGCTCACTTGCTCTTAGACACGGGTTTCTAGTCCCGTACAGAGTAACTGAACAACCTGATTAGGAAAACTGCCTTTGCTAATCCATGGCGTGTTGGGAAGGAGACAGAATTTAATTACCTGAGTAAACACGTAAAGAAATACAGCAGTTGGGCAATAAAATAAGTAGCTGTTCCGATTTTATCCTTTAAAAGAACCCAGGCCTGAATTCAGCATTATTCAATTAAGCCCTCAAATTACTTTTGTATTAAGGGAAACAAGCCTTCTGGAACAGCCTGTGTTTCAGACTTTCTGCGAACAAGGCCGAAGAAGAGCCACGCAGATCGCTCAGGGTTGGGAGGCATAACGTTAATCAGGACATTAGAGCGTTTAGCAGAGGGATTTATGTAGAGCCTGGGGGCATATTTCTTTATTTGGGCAGGGACGGGGAAAATTTAAAGGGACAGTCCCACACACTGCCTGCCCCAACCTTCTCTTCAGCTGCACCCACTTGAGTGTCTTGTCTGTGCTGGTGGATTATTAACAGAGGTTATTGGTCACCATGGCAAAACAATTGACCGATTGCACAGAACGTAATCTCATTTATGGGGGTGCAAAAAAAAAAAAGACATAGGGTCAGGGATATAAATGCCCATCACCACTGAGGGCCTGCTGTAGTTGAGGAGTGAATCGACTCCAAGGAAACAGTTCAGAAAGCTCTGACCCTTGGCCCCCAAATTTCTTACGGAACTGAGTACAGCTGCGGGAAGGCGCTGCCAAACTCGCGGAGGAGACCCGCGAAGCAGGTGGTGAGGAGCCTTTGATCTCTGTGCTTTCCTGCGCCATCCCAGCATGTGCACCGGGGGCTGTGCCAAGTGCCTGGGGGGCACCCTCATTCCCCTGGCTGTGTTTGGCCTCCTGGCGAATATCCTGTTGTTCTTCCCTGGAGGAAATGTGGTGGACGACAACAGCCACCTTTCGGAAGAGGTCTGGTATTTCGGAGGCATAGCGGGAAGCGGCGTCTTGGTGAGTAGAGAAACATTAATATTGCCACAACAGAGAATTCCCCTGCTCGCATCCTTTCTCACTCTGTGCTTAGTACTTGGGATGCCATTCTGAAACTAACAACCTTTACGTACTGAAAAGTAGGGCCTTGATATACTCCCCCTCCCTAACAGCGGCTGGGGACATCTTGGGTTACTAAGCGGTTCATCCCCCTAGCTTGGGCTGGAATCACCAGAGGACATTTGAGCCCAGAGAATCAAGCCACAGCCGCTTGATTGCTTTATTCCAGTAACATAGTGCCAATAAGAATTATAAACAAAGCCCAGTGCTTTCTACAAATGGACTGAGTTAGAACGCAGAGGTCCAGAAGCTCTCGTTGGGTTTCTTTGGCCCTCCGTTTCCGATATGGGTGGGACCTCCAGGTTGTAGCGTGACACCAAGTCTCTTTCCCTTGCCCTAACACTCCCTTTAAATGAAACCTCGGGGTGCCAGCTCTTAAAACCTCTTCACGGAAGTTGGTCAGTCAGGCCAAACGGAACCCCCATACTCAAAACCGCCTATCTACACACGAGCCATGTTTGCTGTTAAGTCTTGCCTGCCTCCTTAAGCCACTGAGACCTGGGGTCTTCACTGGCTGGAGAGAAAAGGCAGGCTTCCCTTCGCACGCACGCTGAGCCCTTCTCTTGCCGGCAGATGATCTTCCCTGCGCTGGTGTTCCTGGGCCTGAAGAACAATGACTGCTGCGGTTGCTGTGGCAATGCGGGCTGCGGGAAGCGATTTGCGGTGAGTTGACCCGGTCGACGGCCGGAACGACTCTGGGGTCCACTGCTGGTTTGTGCTGGGCACTATGGGTGTGCCGAACCAGCCCCAACCCAGACTCTTGGGACATCTGGTACATGATTACGCTCTGATTCTCACTGGTACAGAAGAATAAGAATAAGCATATCAAATTCTGCAACCTTCATACTTAGAGGTATAGAGACGCTTAAGTTTTATAAGTACTTACTGATGTCAGAGCTTCAGAACTGGAGGGACACGTAGAGAAGACAGAGGTGGGGGCCTCAGACTTCCCTTTGCCACTAAGAAGTTAGGAGAACTTAAACAAATCCTATCTTTCTTCTGGCTCTGAATTGCTTCCTCATTAAAGGAGACCTGGGGCAAGATAAAAGACGCTATCTCCCCTCCCTAATAGCCCACTAAGCTCCCTCCTTTACCACAGCCAAGGGCACTATTTCTGGAGGCCCAGCAATTCCCACTGCCACCCAGAATCTGCCTCAGGAGTTCGGCTTCCTCTCCTGTTTCACACGGCTTCCATCTTTTAGTTGGAGAGCTAGAGACTGGAGAGGCATTGATGTTCTGGGGAGGGGGGCGCAGAAGGAATGCTGGCATGCGGTCAGGTCCCACTTCTGCATCTGGGCAAGTCACCAACTGTTAAGATAAACAAGTTGGACTGGAGCAGAATTCCCTAGATATGGTCAAACCCTGCTACATAGATACGTGTGTCCAAACGACAAAGACAGTTTCTTTTTGCTCGTCCTCCGGTTGTTTTCATTCTAGAAAGGGAGGAAATCCTTGTTTTTATGGGGATAAGTCTTTGCTGTTTCTAAATCTTCAAACCTCCCTTCTAACAAAGAAAGAACCCAAGACCCTAGGAATACAGGCGACATTGGGTGACTAAAACATAATAACACTATGTTCATGTTTGCTAACAATTTCAGTTTTCCTTTCAAACTAGTGATATAAATGAATAAAACACTTGACTTTAAAACTATTAAGCATTTGGTTAGATGGAGACAGACGCTGGGTTTGATGGGTAAAGGATGGTCCTGCTCCAGCGTCCCGGGGTCCAAGTTCCTCTCATGGAGACACCTAAGCCAGCTTCAAATTCTTGAATGTCTCTCTGCCCGTTCTGAAGCAGAGCTGCCTTGACATTTCCTTCTCACCATCATCTGTCCATTTACTCAAGGAAGAAGGCATTCACCAAGAGCACACAAAAGGCCGCTGTGCTCTGTGTATGAAACACTGGAGATTTTGTGTGGCACTGTATCATTCATAGAACATCACTTCTAAAAGTCACCGTAAACGCTGGAAATTGTTATTTCAGCGTTTAAAATCATCATTTACAAAGAATATAAGAAATGGCAACAATCCATTTGATGTAATTGTATCGTAGGTTGTATATACTTGATAATATTTCCCTATGATTGGCTGGCTATGAAGAAAAGGAAGAGCTATATAATTCATGTTCCCATCAGACCATTTAAAACTTGTCAGCTTTGGAAGATAGGTTGAAGATGACGGTTTGAAAAAACAGCAATTAAAGAATTTGAATGAAAATAAGGAAAAACCGTATCTTAGAAATCGGTCTTAGCGTTGCCGGGTAGAACTAGACAATAACTGAGTGCCACACAACAGGCTGGCAGGCAGGCGGGTGTGCAGGCTTGCTTGTGTCTTTCTAGGTTTCTCTATAACTAGAGTGAGAAGCACAACCATGTTCAAAGTATTTTTACAAAACTTTAATTTCATTAGATTTAAATGAAGCAAAGAGTACTGCAAGAAATTCATTTTGTTCATTTGTTCAGTTGAGAAATATGTTCTGAAATATTTGGCCTGGTCAATATGTATCAGGACTCCTGAGGCCTCCCACTCAGATCTGCCCTTGACGTGGGTTGGGAATGGCCGCATCCTACCTGCCAGCTGTGCACACAGGAAACCAAGGCTTTAGGCCTCAGCTACTAGAGACCGGGGCACTGTGCTGGACAGTCAGCACCTGGGTTTTTTGGTATGAGTGGGGTTGTGTTTGAATCAAAGATCAGAACACAAAATGCACCTGTATATCTTACTTCTTTTCTAATGACAAAAAATGAACCTAGTATCTCGCTGGCCTAACAGCACAACCTTGCCCTGTCCTACGTTGGTATGGCCTCTGCTGGCATGGCTCTAAGGTTCCATACATGCTGCTTTTGTGGAACCTGGTAGTGCCCCCGTCCCCCTCCAAGACACACACACACACACACACACACACACACACGCTCATGATACAAACACACCACACACAAAGCTGCATACTACATAGTGACCCTCTGAGCTATTTTCGTAAATACTTAAGGCATCTCCTTACAAATGAACACCACGCCAGTTGTCTGTGGAGCTCGGAGAAGCCCTGCCAGTCGAAAGATCTATAAGCAAACACGGCAGAAGCCAGAGTGGCAGTTTCCCTCACCTCCACTGGCATTGTTATGTTTTTCTAGAACATTCCCCAAATGTTAACTGAACTTACATCATTCTTGTCCTTCGGTTATAAAAAAAGCAGGAATTGGAAGGTAGGTGGGTGGCTGTGGAGCTAAAGTGAGCTCATGACCTGTAACCAACCTTGAAATTACCGAACTATGCATAGTTTCATTGTGAAGTCTGAGAAAATGAGTTAGGTGTTCTCTCTCTCTCTCTCTCTCTCTCTCTCTCTCTCTCTCTCTCTCTCTCTCTCTCTCTCTCTCTCTCTCTCTCTCTCTCATCTCTGACCCCATACAGGCCCCTGAAGCTCAGCCCGAAGGTCAGAACTCTCTGAGATAGATTAGGCTGACGTGAGCCAGGAAAAACAGCAAGGGTAGGTACTTGCAAGGTGGCCTTTGAAGCCCTGACCTAGGTTCTTTTTTTAGGTCCCAACCTCCTCTTCCCACGCCTAAGAGTCTCAGTGACTTCTAACTGTTTGTCTGTTTGGTCATTGCCCCCTGTACTCTCTTTAATGCCTGGAAAATGTTAATCTCTCAGGGCCCAGTGGGACAACCAATTAATTTGATCAACTCATTCACTTTAGCAAAGGTCCATTTAGAAACCTTGGACTTGACTCAAAGTTGAGCGTCTTTAATAATACGATGGAAAGTAGATTGATAAAGGGGATAGCTGGGGGGCAAGGCAGACATTTCAGTTCTTAACAGTATCGGGTAATAAATCCCCGACATCCACACTCCAGGCAGGGCAATGCAGCCGACTTTTTGGAGAAAGATCTTGGTCTCATCATAAGGCGATCTGTAGGCAATAGAGTCTGCATTTCTTCTTGTGCTCAGCTCACTGCTGCGCCCTACAGACAGATCCTGGATATCTCGTTCTTTACTCCTTCCAGTGGCAGATTGGAGGAAACTTAAGAAAGGCAATGCTTTTAAAGGATGCGTGATCATAAAGTAAGAAGTTAAAGTGTGGATTTCCTTCTTTCCACTCTTATCTTCAAAAACCCATTTTCTCTGGCCAGGAATGACACTCTGTAGCAAAATGACTACCTACCATGTGTATGTCACTAGGTTTAATCTCCAGCCTACCAAAAATTTGAAGAAAACAAAACAAAAATGTAAAATGCCCTGTTGTAAAATGAATTGTGGCAACACCATTGTTTTAACTTTCGGAAAGATATTACCAGAATCTGGGAAAGAAACTCCAACATTAGTGTAAAGAGAAGGAAAGGAAGTCCCAGGTACGTGTTCAGTATGGAAGACATAAATCCTAGACAAATCCGCACTAGGCAAATAAAGTGAGGAGTACCAGGAGGTGACAGGGGATGTCTATACTTTCTCAGGCTTACCCCTCACCAAAGCCCTTTAAACTACACAATCAAGTCCTCGTTTTACAAGTGAAGAGACTCAGGTTGGGCATCCTGTTCTTGATTGGAGCCCACATAGCGTTCTCAAGCTGAGCCAAGATAGAAAATATGAGATGCTACTGTTTTAAGAGAAAACAGTTGGGTTTGCTGGTACGCTGTAATCCCTGCACTCGGACGCTAGCCTCAAGAGAAAGGAGGGAAGGATGGACCTGGAGAAGACTGACTTCAGGGAGCCCCCACTGTCAAGTAGGAAGGGCAGTGCCACCAGAGGTATCTTCTTTACCTGCATTGCCGCATTGCCGTTGCCCAGCCCTGTAAATACTATATCCTCAGGCCCCATGTTTTTCCTCCCGTTTTGGCCCCATCGTCCTTGCCATGAGATCAGACCAAAACCAGCATATAATAAATGGCCAAAGACACAGTCATTTGTCAAAGCAATGACAGTACTGGGCTAGGTTATCACAGGACCTTGATAGGGAGGTCATACGGTGGTCAGGAGGTGAGTTAAAAGGCATCTGATACAGGATTTTCTTATCATCTGTTTCAAGGAAAACTTTCAAAGCATTCAACGTGTGCATGCATGTTTAGCAGTGTGAACAGAGTATGTTTGTGGGGGTAGCTCCACTGTAGAGCATTTGACTGCAGAATGTGTTTCTGGAACAACCACCTAAGAGGAAATTCATTTATTTTGTTTCTCTCCCCCAGACTTTTGCATTTTGCATTTGTAGAAAGGGAGGTGAGGGTTCAACAATAAAAATATCGCAGCATAATAGTAATATATTGTTAGGCGCTCTTGTATTGAGTGCACTATGGTGTCATGGAAATTTTCCCAAGAATAGGAACAAAAGATTCCTGGCGTCTTATCAGTGAGTAGCATGCTGGGCATTATTTAATAATTCATCCCCACCCTGAGAAATGTCTGGTTCTTCTAGAAGGGTCACTAGTCACTACTGAACAGGTTCTCTTAGTCATTAATTATTATTATTGAGCCTCGTTTTATGGAAGAGGAACCGAGGCAGAATGATTAACTTCTCAAGGTCATGCTGGAGGAGCCAGAACTTAGACCCAGCTCCTACTCCCTGTAATTCATACCCATGACCATGACACATTAGTGTTCCTCTTTTCTATTTATTCCTTTCAGGGTGATAACACATGACCAAAGCTAGGATGGCTGTTCCCACTCTGGACTCCAAAACCTGGCAGGCTTTGGTAGCGCTCTCAAGAGGCGCTACCTTGGATGCGGTCCCAGATCTTTTGCCTATTCACTTTAAATACTATCAGATTAGGGAGTGGCTGCCCTAACATACTTAATTTGACCTCAGTAAACTCCCATTGAATAAAAGAAGTTTTTATTATAAAACCTATGATAAATGGTACTTAACCCATGCTGGTTTTAAGACAGATCATATCTGGCTGAGTGTGGTGGCACTAGCTTTTTGATCCCAGCACAGAGAAGTAGATGCAAATGGATCTCTGTGAGTTCTAGACCAGCCTTGTCTACATAGTAAGACCCTCTAGCAAAACAATAAAAAAGACCATGTACCCCACTAGTGAACTTGACTAACATTTAGGACTCTTTATGTGATATGGATTAAAATAATGTGATGTAAAGTTGCTTTATGTGATTCACCTATTCTGTAAGATAGGATGTTTTTTAAAATTCATTTTAAGGTGGGGTATTTTTCAAACTGGAACTCAAAAATAGAACATACCACCTACAGCTCTCCAAAGCTGTAACCCAATGCCCCACTCCTTTTCAGATACACTGTAAAGCAAAATAAAGCACTTTCTATTTGCTTAAGAATGACTACAGTCAAGCAAAGGAAAATGGCTCTGGGCTCTGATTCTTCTTCATGGACGGGCTCTGTGGGAGCCTTCTCAGCTTGGTCGATCACCTTCCTGGACCTGGGGGGAGTTGGGAGGACCTTGGTCTTAGCATAGAGTGGGGAACCCTGATGGCTCCTTGGCCTTGAGAGGGAGGGAGGGGAGGTATGGGTGGAGGGGAGGGGAGGGAAGGGGGAGAAGGAGGGGAGAGAAAGGGGAGAAGGAGGGGAGGGAGGGGGGGAGGAGGAGGGAAGGAGATGGAAATTTTTAAATATAAAAAAAAATAAACCATGAGAAAAAAAAAAAAAAAAAAAAAAAAAAATAAAATGAAGTTACATAAAGATGAAAAAAAAAAAAAAAAAAAAAAAAAAAAAAAAAAAAAAAAAAGAATGACTACAGTCCTCTCTTTTATCACATTTCTTCCCTTCTTGAGAGGAAACATTTCCATGAAGTCAGTGAATGCCAGATCCATAAATTTTAAAATTTTTTTTTCCTACCAAAAATTTCAAATGACTTAGATGAAGAGTGTTCAACATGGCCGTCCCGTGTGACTGAGGAAGTGGAAAAGGGCCTCTTCTATTCAAAATAGGACCGTATTCCAAAGAACTGATACAAAAAGACATATATTTTTATTCTGATTACATGTTGAAATAACATATTAAATATGCAAAATTAAACAAAATAACTGATAAAGTTAATATCTTCCGTCTCTTTCTTTAAGCTAGAACATTTACATTATATATGAGATATCGTCATAGACAGAGGTGGTCTAGGAGAAGTTCAAATGCCTATGTTTTGATAAAAGGGGACACTGCCCTCTCGTTGATGGTTTTTGTTAACCTGGTTTCTCATTCGCCTAAATGGGGAGGTGTCTGCTCTGTGCTCACTCTTTGCCACAATCCTCTCACACTTTAGGTAAAAATTATATACGAACACCCTCTCAAAATAACTTTTATCTCTTTTTTTCTAGTCAGGGTTTCCTGTATCTCGGGCTGATTTAAACTTGACATATAGCCAAGTAAAACTTTTAATTTCTGAGCCTCCTGCTGCCACTTCCGGGAGCATGAATTATAGGCATGCATCATTGTGCCCAGTTTTCAAAAATACGTAAAATAGCATTCGTTGGATTTTAAAGGAAATTCATTATATTAGAGGATTCAAAAACAAAATGTTAAAACAGCTAATGCACGAAATGTCAATAGAAGTGCTTTTTTACTTACTAACACAGTGAATAAAATTAGATGTGGTATCAAGTCTATCAGAATTTCAAATTAGTGACAGGCAGTGATAATGGTTGCAAAGCTATAATGTGGAAAGATCTACAGGCAGTTCAAGAACAGCCTGGGCTACTGAAGTCCCCATCTTGAAGGGAAGGGGGACATCCTACTGCTGACAACATCACCAGTACAGGCTCACCTTGTGTCTGATCAAACATGGTAAAATGTTTAGAACTGGTACCCAAACTCCTTTACCCAGATCTCTCAGGAGGAATAGTATGAGTTGAATTTTTCCTTTCACTACCCCCTGGGTGTGGAAATCCTGGGCTATTTTAGCTGAAGAAGCCTATTAGATCTGTGGAGTCATTGTTTGGTCCAGTGCTGCTGAGGGTGCATCAACAAGGTCTCCTAAGAGACCAATTTCTTTTCCTGGAAAAGGGACTCTTTTTTAAATACAATTCAAAGACCCCCTATATGTTCAATCAGTAATAGTTTAATGACTTCTGTCTACAATAGGCCAATGCAGAGAGATCAAGTAAGCAGAAAGCTATTTTCATTTTAATTTTATCTCATGTCTCTGAGAAAACCAATTTTATTCACAAGAAAACTTGAAAATTATACACTGTTCAGCGCTGGTGGTCATGGGGTGTGGGTGTGTTACACATTTACATTACTACATAGGTAGTAGGTGGATTTTCCAGACCATCCCATACCTTTCTCTATAAGAGAATGAGACAGCATAAGAAAAAGCTGCCCTGAAGGTAAGATTTCCCTCCCCATGCTGAGCATGCTACCCATTCCTAGAGTTGAACTAGCTGTGTGCAAACTGAATGGTGACTTTGCTGGAGGTGGCAGGGGATGCTGCAAAATCAGAAAATAAGCTGCTTAAGTGAGTTCCCATGTACCCAGCATGTTCTCATAGGGGTTCACAAAAAACTCACAGGATTCAGTAAGAACCATAAATATCTCAAGAAAGAGGAAAACAGAGTACAGAATTGCCTCTTATTTTCCCAAAAACCAGAATAAAGGCTCCAACAAAACCACCTACCAACATTAATACCCAAACATGTACTTATATACACACAGTTAACACATTTATATATACATCGTGTTGTAGAAAACAAATTTAAGAACCTTTTAGCTGGAATGTTTATCGCAGCCACTTATTTTTAAATGTACTCGTGTTTCTTCGGTATTGGTGGTTTAGTTGCTATATGTACTCTGCACCACTAAGAGATTAAAGTCTCTTTCATGTCAGTTTGGACACACGTACTTCCCTTTATTTTGAAAGAGGGCTTCTCTGTGTAACTCTGAATGACCCGCAGCTGACAGCACAGAGCAGGCTGGTCTTCAACTCCCAAAGATCTGTCTGCCTCTGCCTCTGCCTCTGCCTCTGAGTTGAGTGCTGAGATTAAAGGTGTGACCCCTCCCACACTCAGCCCATGCTATTTCTAATTACTATTTGGAATAGAGATTGTAGAAGTTCTACATATTTCTAATCCTAAACATTTTGTCTGTAAACAGGAGATAGCAATCCTCCAGGATGGCTTCTACCATTTGCATTCTAAATTCAATTTTGATATTACTACTGAAAAACCATCTCATCCGATCTATATTACCAATTATTCTCGTCACATAAAACTATCTTGAAGCTGGGCAGTGGTGGTTCACGCCTTTAATCCCAGCACTCAAGAGGCAGGTGGATCTCTGTAAGTTTGAGGCCAGCCTGGTCTACAAGAGCTAGTTCCTGGACAGTCTCCAAAGCTACAGAGAAACCCTGTCTTGAAAAACACAAACAAACAAACAAACAAATCTTGAACTGGAATTGTTGAGATTGTTTAACGTAAAAGAGAAAGCTTCCAACGGGTGAAGAGCTGTCGAGTCCGTCTTCAGATAATTTAAGAGCCGCCATCATAGATAAGTAAGATAGTTTTACATCTTTTTGTCCACAGGGAGTGTACCTAGAGCCAGAGTGGAGACCCTCTCGACTTCTAGTCTCCAGCAGCATAAGCAGGATCTGTGTGCCACATAGTACACTTGGCCAGAAAAATTAACCCAAGATGCTTTTCTTCTGTAACAGATTGGCCTTACATATTGATCCTGTAAATTTTATTCCTTTTTCATTTTTTTTGAAACAGGGTTTCCCAGCAGCTATGGAGCCAGTCCTAGACCTCGCTCTATAGACCAGACTGGCCTTGAATTTACAGAGATCTACCTGCCCCTGACTCCTGAATGCTGGGGTTAAAGGCATACACCACCACCACCTGGAAATTATGTGTGTGTGTGTAAATATGCATATACATTCAAACCTATATATTTAGACTTTTATATAAATATATTCAGACATATATTTATATAGATTCACATGAGTGTATAATGTGAAGGTACAGACAGTGTTGCGTTCTTCAATCACTGAATAAGTGAAAAGACAGGAGTGGAGTAACGTGAGTCACAAAGCTTCATCTCAGAGAGCTGTAGGTCCCATCTGTAATTACAAATGATTCCTACCCTATGGTCGTCATGTTTAGCATCAGGCTGGGCAGGTTTGCTGGGTGGTGTAACTGAGCATGAATAATCTCCACACGGTCTAAGAACTTTCTTGTCTCTCCTCCCTTTCAGATGTTCACCTCCACATTGTTTGCTGTGATTGGATTCTTGGGTGCCGGGTACTCATTTGTCGTCTCAGCTGTCTCCATCAACAAGGGGCCTAAATGCTTGATGTCCAATAATACGTGGGGATACCCCTTTCACAACGGGTAAGGCTCGCTGTACAATGCACACAATGTCATGGCCTCTTCAGTATGTACTCGCAAAATGTCGCCCCTCAAGGCAAAGCTGACTCTGTGGTTAGGAGCAGTTGCATAACCCTCACTTCTAGGTCATTTTTGACAAACACAGGAGAAACAACTAGAAGAGGATGCCTTAGTTGTCCAGAGAAAATTAGTTGTATCACAGCTCACATCCAAACATTAGCAGATTATAGTTAATATTTTTGTCCTCAAAGGGTGTACCTAGGACCAGAGTGTAGAACCTCTAGATTCCTAGTCTTCAGTAACATGAGCAGAATTCTCCTGCCACATAGAACACCATAGCGACAGCCCCAGCTGAATAAATGAATTCTACAATATTTGATTTAATTCCACAATTTCACTAGCCATATTTCGAGTACTCACTAGATGCTTGTGGCTTGCAGCTACTGTGCTGAATAGTGAAGATATAGAACATTCTCATTGTAGTAGATGCTCTATTAGATAACTACACTCTCCTCTGAGAAGCTTGGACCATTTCTCATTTGTTCATTATCTCAGACCCTCTATTTTGCACAGTGGCAGAACGTCCTTGGAGATCAGAAAGTATGACTGTTGGATCTTCTAGCACATAGAGAATGGGTCCGTTAAAAAAAAAACTAAGCAGTATACTAATAAAGAGTTGTCCTTCCTCATCCACGGAGGCTCCAGGACATCTGTAGTTATTGATGCACAAGTACCCTGCACAGACTTGCAACAGTATTTGCATATTGCTTATAATACTTGACGCAATGTAAATGCTATGCAAACAGCTGATACACTGTTTTGCTTAGAGAACAATGACATGTTCATTACGGATGCAATTGTAGCAGTTATTTATGATCAAATTTACGTATGTGATACCTGAACACGCAGAGGGATGGCTGTACTAACTTGTTTGTTCATTTACAATAAGATCCTTAGAAACTTCAAGAACTTCAGACTGGGGAGGTGGGAGGCACTGGCTCTGATCTGATGGTCTTGGTGTGTTCACAGGCACCAAGTACCCCAACCCAATTCTCATAACTAAACAAGCATAGATCTGTCATCTTTGCATCATATAGAGTGACTCCAAGATGTTTCTTTTACTATGGAAAACCCTCATACCTTGCAGTGAACTGTTGAGGCTCCATCACCATGGGGTTGGATTGAGGAACATAGAATTCAGAAACCAACACGTTGAGTCTTCTCTAGAGATGTTCTGTTAGTGGTTCAGTTTCTCCCACAGTAAGAGTCAGGAAAGCAGTGGGTAATGTCTTTCTGAAAAACTCTTCTGCTATTCCTTCCGTCAACAGCATCCATGCAGTGTTAGCTATGGCTTATTGTTGTGTTGTGCTGTGTGATGAACATTGCCTTCCATGACTTAACGTCAATTAGCCTAAATGCTGTGTCAAAAACGAATGAGAGAGAGGGAAGGGAACACAATAGGGGCTGTACCACTCCAAAGCAATACAACAGCCAGTGGTTGTGACAGGGAAGGCCTCTCACACTCCCCTGGAATAGGTAAGCTCATGCCCTGATTGGGATGGCAGGGAATCAATGGCCGAGGTAAGGAGAGTGACCATTGCACCTGTAGATAACACCAGAAATGCTGACTAAGATAAAAGCCGGAAAACAGAAAACCACGTTTCAGAGGGCTGTGTACTCGGGCTTTGGATGAGGCCTGTTTCCCTCACAGTTGCTTCTGGTGTGTTACTCTCACACATGCTCCCATCTTATGTCTTGCTATCCGTTCCTCACAGTGACCACTCATCTACCAATAGTGTCAGGTGATAGCTTCACAGTGAGAACAACATAGAGTCTTTATTGGAAGGATCAAGATTTCATGAATTCTCCCATCTCTGTTCACTGTACATTAAGAAATTACCCAGGATTAGGAGTGAAGAGAAAAGGCAAATGGTACCAAGCTGGCCTCTAAGATTCCAGCTTGTCCCATGCAAGCTCCCTGGTTGTCAGTTTAGTCTCTGTGAGCCCCGATAAGCCCAGGTTAGTTGATTCTGTGGGTTTTCTTGTGGTGTCCTTGACCCCTCTGACTCCTACAATCTTTCCTCCTCCTCTTCCTCAGGATTCCTTGAGCTTCACCTCATGTTTGTCTGTGGGTCTCTACATCGGTTTCCATCAGTTGCTGAATGAAGCCTCTCTAATGACAATTTGGGCTAGGCACCAATCTATGAATATAGCAGAATATTTTTAGGCAACATTACATTGACATTTTTTTCCCAGTTGTGTTTGGTTCTCTCCTAGGTCTCTGGGCTATCTGTCCTCTGGGTCCTGGCCCTCCAGGCAGGGCCAGGGGTGGGCTCCCTCTCCTGGCATGGGTCTCAGGCTGGACCAGTCATTGGTTGGCCACTCCCACAATTTCTGTACCACCCCGGCACATCTTGTAGGCAAGACAAATTGTAGATTGAAGGTTATATGGCTGGGCTGGTGTCCCAGTCCCTCCTCTGGAAGTCTTGCCTAGACACAGGAGATAGCCAGTTCAAGCTATATATCCCCTATTGCTAGCAGTCTTAGCTTGGATCACAAGTCTTAGCTTGTAGATTCCTGGAAGTTTCCATGACACTCAGTTTCTACCTCACCCTGAAATGTTCCCCTTTTCCAGTTATCTCTTCCAGTACTCTCCCCCTCCACCTCCTGATCCCTCCTGTTTCCATCTCCACACCCCCCATCCACCCACGAAATCTATTCTATTTCCCCTTCCCAGGGAGACCCACCTTGATACTTAGCTTCTCTGGGTCTGTGAATTGTAACATGCTTATACTTTACAGTTAATACCCACTAATGAGTAAATACATCCCATGTTTGTCTTTCTGAGTCTGGGTTACCACAGTCAGAATGATTCTAGTTCCATTCATTTGCCAGCAAATTTCCTATTGTCATTGTTTTTAACAGCTGAGTAATACTCGATTGTGTAAGTGTACCACATTTTCTTTATCCATCTTTATCTTTGGTTGAGAAACATCTAGGTTGTTTCCAGCTTCTGGCAATTACAAATAAAGCTACTATGAACATAACTGAACAAGGTCCTTGTAGTATGACAGAACATCCTTTAGGTTTATGCCCAAGAGTGGCATAGCTGGATCTTGAGGTAAATCGATTCCCAATTTTCTAAGAAACTGCCATATTGATTTCCAAAGTGGCTCCCACCAGCAATGGAGGACTGTTCCCCTTGCTCCACACCCTAACAAAAATGAGCTATTGCTTATGTTTTTTTTTTTAATCTCAGCCATCCTGACAGGTGTAAGATAGAATCTTAGAGCCATTTTGATTTGCATTTCCCTGATGGCTAAGGATGTTGAACAGTTCTTTAAGTGTTTCTTAACTATTTGAGATTCCTTTACTGAGAATTCTCTGTTTAAATCTATACCTCATTTTTAAATTGGATTATTTGGGGGTTTTGATATCTAGTTTCTTGAATTCTGTATATATTTTGGACATGAGCCTTCTGTTAGATGTGGGGTTGGTGAAAATCTTTTCCCATTTTGTGAAGTGCTGTTTTGTCTTATTGATAGTGTCCTTTGCCTTACAGAAGCTTTTTGGTTTCATGAGGTCTCACTTAGCAATTGTCCATCTTAGTGCCTGTGCTGTTGGTATTCTGCTCAGGAAGCAGTCTCATGCTATTTGTTTGGTTTTAAGACAGGCTATCACACTATATCTTTGGACTTGCCTCAAACTAAAGGCATTCCTCCTGCCTCAGCCTCCCAAGTGCTGAGATTACATATGTCAGTCATCACACTTGGCTGACAGACTTCTTTTTAGTCATGTGACATGACCTATTTTATGCAGTTGTGGATGGCCACTTGATAAGTTGTGACAATTGAACTGGTCTCTAACAATTATAACTAGGGCAAAGGCCATCAACATGCATGTAGTGCTGCCCTGGTGCAGCCCCAGATTCCCCTTCTTTATAAATGTCTGTGTGCTTATTTGTCCTCTTGGCCAGCCCACAAAAATCTCTCTGTCACTTAGTAGTTTATGACTGGGACAAAGCACATAAATTCTCTGAGCCTCAGCATCCTTGTTTGCGGAAAGGAAAAAGCCCTGGGTTTCTGTGGGAAATTGACGGATGAAGACATGAAATGTCTGGGATGACAGCCTGCATGGGAGATGCAGAAGAACCTGGGGTGTTGCGGGAGCTCCTTCTGCTCCTTCAGCCAATAGCCTTTAAGATACCAGCCCACTTAGGCATGGTCTCTTTTGCTTTAAAAAGCAGCGGTAGCCCTGCCCCCCCTCCTCTCTCTCTCTCCCGGCTACTAGACTCTGTTCCTGGTCGCATAGAGGGCTGTTGTCTAGGATAGTGATCCATAAGTTTTCCCCTTAAATAAACAACCCTTTTATTAATTATAATTCCAAACTGGTGTGGGATTGTTTTGTGACTTACACCTACACCGGGGAGATGTGCTTGGGTTCTTTCTACTGATATTACCGGGTGTTTCATTATAGGGCTTGTTTTGCACAAGAGAACTGGTAATGGCTACTTGCTAGAGTAGAGGTTCATGCACGTTTGACAAATGTCGCCTTCCTGCCTGTTTCCCTGTCACCCGCAGTGATTATCTTAATGACCAAGCCTTGTGGAACAAGTGCACAGAGCCCAAGGATGTGGTCCCCTGGAACCTGACCCTCTTCTCCATTCTGCTGGTCATTGGAGGCATCCAGATGGTTCTCTGTGCCATCCAGGTGGTCAATGGCCTCCTGGGAACCCTCTGTGGGGACTGTCAGTGCTGCGGCTGCTGCGGGGTAAGTTAGGATCCTGCTGTTTCTTCTCAGAGCAGAGGAGGCCAAGTTAGGCCGCCGTCACCATGAGATGATGGCAGTGAGTATGGCCACCTGGGAGAAACCTGGCCACTCGAGGGTTCCGCCCAGCTCATATGAACAGCACCATTGTCTTATTGTGTTTGTAGTGAGCAGTGTGCCCAGACTGAAGCTGACCACACTCCCCAGCCCCACAGCCAGCTACACATGGAGATACAGAACTATAGCATTAATAGAAGGGCTTCAGGAAGTGTTTGCCAGATGGGCATGTTCCTAGCAACCATACATCACATCCGGCCGAGAATTCTCACTGCCTCCGATGAAGAGGATCAGTGCAAAGCCTAGACAGTTTCTGATACAAGAAGAGAAAGAAGGGAAATTAGTCAAGATGGCTTTTCAAAGTCCACCATAAAATATCAATAACAAAATACAAAAAGTAAGAACAAATCTATAGGTAATAAAACAGTCTGATGACTTCAGCACATAACCAATTAGATCAGGCAACTATACATCCACACACATTTATTATAAACAGATTGAAACATGAATAAAACAGTAACATTTTTACATTTCAAATAAGCAATATACATATGAAAATATATGCGAAGACCCCAGTAACATGGTTCAGAAAGAGCCCACTTCCACATCCACTAGTCACGGGATGTGAGCAAGTTGATTGATTTCTCAGCATCCTGCTGTCCCAGCGGCCTGTGGTCTCGCCTATGTAAAGCTGTGCAGGTCAACTTCTGTCCACGCAAGCTGAGAGCCTCCAGAGTCTGGCGTGGTTCTTAAATAAAGTGTCAGAAGGGAAGTCTCCTTAATATCCAAGCTGTGAGAACTGGGTGGGTGGCCAACGGGTGGCCAGGTGCCCTGAGTTGTTTACCTATGAAGTAGGAGCATTAACTCCACTGCTAATATTACGGGCTCAGGGTCTACTACAGGGTAATAGCTACACATCGATTTTTGCACACTCATGAGATTCGGCAAATGGTGCCTGTAATTGTCCCCTCGCCGTATGGCATAGGCTCAGTGGATGGAGCACTACATGGGTTCTGGATTCATTGTAGCTTTCAAAAAAAACCACTCTTTTCACCACAAGTGGCTTTACTAATCAATAATAATAATTAAAAAGAAAGAAGTTTCCATGCCATTAACTGAAAACAAATAAGTCACAGAATAAAGTCTGAAACTTAAGTCAACAGCTGAAGAAAGCATTTAGTAGGAAACCATTCGTGCATGGACAAGAGAAGTCAAAAGGAAGAAGTTAGGGGAGGGTGAGATAGAGCAGCGAGACAGATGAAAAACAAAGCAGGCATCTTAATTAATTTTCTTTTCCTCCCCTCTAGGGCAATGGAACAGTCTAACAGGTGTGGCCAGCTCCTCCAACCTTACAGCACTTCCTGTGGGAAGATAGACGTGCCACGGACACGCCCCAGACCCAGCCTTGCTAATTCTTGCCTGCTTCCTCCCAGGCAGAGCTTGGGAGGCAGGAGGGATTCTTTTCTCTCTCCGCATAACTTTGCTCAACCTAGAAATTTGGTGGGTTGTTTTGTTTTTTCAAAAAAAAATTAATAATAATTGGGTAACTTTACAAATTAGCCCCCCTTTTAGAAATCCAGAAGAAGTTAAAAGCAGATTTTTCATGACTTCCTTTAAATAATGTAACCAGAACGAAGTCATTTCTCCTACCGCGCCGCTTCTTTGTATATAAAGATGTTCCTATTTTTGGAAGATCTGCATAACTCAAAGGGAAAAAACATTAACGTGAAAACCAGTTTTCCAGGATGCATGGATAAGGAGTAATTGCTGTATGATACATAATTTTTATGGGAAGCCTGTTTTGGCTAACTTGTCTGGACTGCTTGTGACTAGTTTTATGAGGCTGTCATCATTAGCCAGGGCTCCCACATGTATATTAAATTAAATTATTTAAATTCAGAATTAAAATAATAAACACGGTGTGTGTGTGCCAGGGAGGAAGAAGAAAGAGAATGAATCATATCTGTTTGTCCTTTCTTTTTTTCTTTTCTTTTTTTTGGGGGGGGGGTGTTGTTTTGTTTTGTTTTGTTTGTTTCTTTTTTTTTTCTGAGACAGGGCTTCTCTGTGTAACAGCCCTAGCTGTACTGGAACTGGCTCTGTAGACTTTGAACTTACAGAGATCCTCTTGCCTCTGCCTCCTGAGTGCTGGGATTAAAGATGTACGCCACCCTCACCTGGCTTCTGCTTGTCTCTTTTTATAAATACATTCTTTTTTTTTCCATTTCTCCATTCCTTCTTTGCTTTTTGTTTGTTTATTGTTTGACTTTTTCAGCTTTTTTTCTCCCCCAGCTCTTAAAGACTTGCTATGTAACCTAAGCTGCTAGAGAAATCCTGACCTTCCCACACCCACTCTCTCAGGGTGGGCATTACAAACATATGCCACCATGCCTGGCCAACTATGTTGTTTGCTCAAGCATTTAAAAAGTCACAAGAAGCTGATTGGATAATATTTTCTCAGCCTATTAGGCAAGACTGATTTAAGAGGTCATGCTAATTCCACACGCTGTGATGTTAATAAGTTAATTTTGGCTTCATTGGTCAGGCACTGATGTGAAATCAAATTCGTTTGGCTTCTAATTTCACTTCTTCAATACACCAGCTTAGAGGGCCTGAAAGTGGATTTGTAAGCCTCAGTTTCCCCATCTTAAAGAAGCGTTGAAGCACATTCATCTGGGGTGATCTGAAGTTAAGTTTGAAACAAAGGCAACACTGTCAGTGTAACTTGTGCGCCAAACAGGAACTCAGAGGGAATCACCATCCCATCCTACTTCCCTACCCACCAACCAGGTGTACGGCACCGCGTGGGTTAGGTACTCACCACCTGTCTTAGCCAGGGTTTCTATTGCTGCAACCAAACACCATGACCAAAAGTCAAGTTGGGGAGAAAAGAGTTTACTTGGCTTCCAGTTCCATATTGTAGTTCATCATTGAAGGAAGTCAGGACAGAAACTCAAACAGGGCAGGATCTAGGATACAGGAGCTGATGCAGAAGCCATGGAGGGGTGCTGCTTACTGATTTGCTTCCCCTGGCTTGCTGAGCCCGCTTTCTTAAAGAACCCAGGACCACCAGCCCAGGGATGGCACCACCCACAATGGCCTGGGTCCTCCTCTAATTGAGAAAATGCCTGACAGCTGGATCTCATGGAGGCGATTCCTCTACTAAGGCTCCTTCCTCTCTAATGACTCTAGCTTATGTCAATTGACACAGAACCAACCAGTACACACCTATTGTGTGCTAGCCACCTAGAGATCGGGCACTGAAGATGCAAAGTACCATGGGCTATTTTTGCTCTTATCGTAGTATTGCAATAAACTCTGTGAGCAAAGTGATTATATCCAAGACCTGAAATTCAGTTGACAGAAGGAATATGGCCCATTTGGCCAGGCAGATGGGTCCCTGGGGTCTTCTGGGAGATTTAACACACACACACACACGTTCACACACACACACACACACACACACACACTTCAATTCAGTTTATACCATTGGTTCTGAAAGGTGGTTGAATATCAAATTTACCCAGGAAATCCTCTATAATTGCATGTTTCCAAACCCTACTTAAGTTGAACACTCAGGTGATGCTGGGACCAACCACATTGCGCCACCATTGTCTTAGATGATAGCCTGTCAACCAGGATAAAGTGCCATCAGGCCAAATCAACACTACTAGGAGCTCCACCTGCTTGGAGCGCATGCACATCAGCCCGGTCTAATGACTGCGCTCAGGACAGCGCCTGTCCATCATAGCAAATTCACAAGGTCTTTGATAGGAAAATGAAAACGGGCATCCAAGAACCAGTTATGTGGGGCTTTCACTGACTCTGTCTTAGAAGAACAACGGACTCATGTAGTCATCATCATATCTGGTCTCATTGCTTTACACATGAAGAACTGAAACAAGTATTTGGCAAGCTCTCATCTAGGACATGCTTCCAATCCTGTTTCCACAAGATCAGATAAGTAGACTTAGAAGTGGGAGCTAGAAGATGATGAGAGGAATTGTCCCTGGAGAGATCCCTCTCCACACACGTGTACATGTTTCTGACCTTCCCTTTCTTCCTCTCTCCTTCCCTCCCTCCTTCTACCTCTGGCTCTTTGTGGGGGGCGCGGAGGGGTATTCAGAGACTCCAGAAACTTTCCTTCTCATAGCAGCAAACTTGGTGTTGCTTACTCGAGTGCCTGAGTCTGCTACACTTAGTATTCAAGTGGAGACTGTCCTAGGTATTTTTCTATTGCCCTAACCAAAAACCATGACCAAGACAGCTTTAGAAAATGTTCAGTTTGGACTCACAGTCGCAGAGGGTTAGAGTCTGTTGCCATCATGGCGGGGAGCCTGGCAACGTTCACACAGGCGTGGCACTAGAGCAGTAACTGAGATTTACATCCTTATCTGCAGGTAGGCGGCAGAGAGAGAGAGAGAGAGAGAGAGAGAGAGGGAGGGAGGGAGGGAGGGAGGGAGGGAGGGAGGGAGGGAGGGAGGGAGGGAGGGAGGGAGGGAGGGAGGGAGGGAGGGAGAGAAAGAGAGACCAGGAAAGGTGTGGCTTTTGAAAGCTCAAAGCCCACCCCCAGTGACACACCACTCTTCCTAATGCTTCCCAAGCAGTTCAACCAATGGGGGACCATATATTCAAGTTCATGAGCCTATGAGGGCCATTCTCATTCAAACCACCACGGAGGCAAGGACAGCATCTGACAAACACATGCTTGAGAGGCCACTGTGGGGTCTTGACACAATTGAAAGGACGACTTCATGAGCAGGGGTGCAGAGTTCCTGCTTTCCATTCTATCACATTCCTTGCGAGATGGAAACTGTGACCCTAAAGTAACACGTAGGGGGACTCCACAGATGAGTAGAAAGAACAGATGAGGATTAAGCATTCTTGTCACAATTAAGGCTGGAGTGATCTTAGTGTGCTGCACTACTGATATTAAAATGTAACATTTAGACATTCACAAAACTGTGCTCTCCAGCCTCATTTGGTTTCTAACCCTGAATACCACAGTATTCTTCTTTGCTGTGGGCTGTTCTTGGGGTTGTCTAGTGTGCCTTAGCATCATACTGTGCCAATGAGCATGAGATCAATTGCACAGGGGAAGGGAAATGTTAGGAGAGGGGATAAACTTAGTTAAAACATGCACTAGTGGCATCCACATAATCCGTGAAACCCAGACTATTGGTGGCAATGGAGGCAGAGAAGGGAATGGCTTTGGAGACTTCAGCCAATCAGACCAGACATACACTCCGCCATAGGCATGAGGTTGTCAAGAGGGGCTAAGTAAAGCAAATGTCAAGTATAGCGAATCTAGCTCCTCCTGCTGCTGTCCAAACCGTGGTGGTGTTTACCCAGGAGTGAGATCTGCTCTGCCCCGAACAACTCAAGGAGGACACGAAGGCTCCACGAGGTCTCAAGATGGGCAAAAAACAAATGCTCAGATAGAACACCTCAAGACAGACACCAGTCTTCAGTCTACCAAGACCCAGGTGGCAGCAAGAAAGGGCTGAAGGCTATGGGTTGAACATGTGGCACATTGCAAGTTATTCACCAAGTCATAGGATGCTTGGAACACAACCCTTGGGAAACAGGAAAGAAAATTCTAGGACATTGTGCAGTCTGTGGACGCTAACCATCCAAGAGGGAAGAGAGGGCACAAACTCACTATGGAGGCAGGGAAGGAAAGAAGGGAGACTAAGAAAGCACAGAGAATGGGAACTCGAGAGATAACTTGGTGGTTGAGACCACTGTTCAAGACAACCTTGATTCAATTCCCAGCACCCACACGACGGCTTCACAGCCATTTCTAACTCCAGTTCCAGAAGATCCAATGACCTTTTCCAGCTTCCAAGGGGCACCAGGCATGCATACAGTGCACAGACACACATCTATGCAAAACAGCTATACACATAAAAAGTAAATCTTTAAAAAGCTAACATTGTGCAGGAAAACAGAAGAGAGAGAAAGAGAATTCCTGACAATGTTGCTGAAGCAAAAATAAAACCTCCACAGAGGCTCATGCTGCTTCCTACTGCCTGCTGGAAAAACAAAATCCTGACAACAGCGGAATGGAGGACCACTTAGACAGCATTAATCAATACTTGTTCTTGTTCTTTTTTGTTGTTGTTGTTTAATGGTTTCTTTATTATTATGTATACAGTATTCTGCCTGCATGTACACCTGCAGGCCAGAAGAGGGTATCAGATCTCATTACAGATGGTTGTGAGCCACCATGTGGTTGCTGGGAATTGAACTCAGAACCTTTGGAAGAGCAGGCAGTGATCATTACCTCTGAGCCATCTCTCAAGCCCACTTGTTCTTGTTCTTGCCACTGTCCTCCAGATGCGATATGGAAAGTTGACATGTGATTTTAATATGGTGTTTGTGATTTTAATTCCTATGTTTATAAATGTTTTATAATAAATTCAATCATTTAGAACAGCCATAGCTGTGTATAAAGTTATAAACTAAACAGTAGGCAACCAAACATATGCATGTCTGGCCTCAGCAAGGATCATGGTTCTCAAACACAAGGGCAGTCCAGCTGGCTCACTAAATGCAGATTCCCAGCCCTTGGCCTCCTGCAGCCTCCTCAAGAAGTCTGAGAAAGTCTAAGCTTAGAGCTAACAAATTAAGATGTCTACGGTGGACCAGCCATTTGCTCTGCTATAAGCGACTCTTTTAATACCTTGAGTCCTTCCTAGTTTGTCTTTAATAACTTCATTATCACTAAAATCCCACAGATCTCTCCATCAAAGGATGCAGGATAAAAGCAAAGGAGGAAGCCGAAATGTCTGCCCTACACATCTTTCCTTTTTCCGCTTTTATGATGCCCTAGCCTGTGCTCTAAGCCGGAGCTGTCACCACACCCAGACAAACCATCTGCTGCCCTCTAGTGACAATTTGGCTCATCCACTATATAACGGGTGGCTGCAATTGTTTCCAGGCAGGGAGGGTTTGGTTAACCTTCCTGCAGAGTTCAACTTTTCTCCAATAGCTTCTCATGAAGAAACATTTTTCAAAAAGAAAACAAACAAACAAACAAACAAAAAACCCAACAACTTCAAAGTAAGCATCTAGCCTGGGATGAACGGGGAATATTCAAAAGGAAAGAGGGTGTGTATTGACCACCTGTCAATCACTTCTCTTCATCTTTCTCACGTTCTCATTGCCCACCCCCTTTTTAATAGACCAATTTTATATATAAAAAAACTAAACTTTAAGAAACCTAACTAAGACCCCCCACTGTAACAACTGCATGGCGCTGAATGTCTTAAAAAGCTATGTGATGCAGCCCAGGGGTGGTTACAAAGGAGCCGGCCTTTAAACGCCCTCTCTGTTAATTAGGGTTCTACTCCTGTGAAGAGACCTTGACCAAGGAAACCCTTACAAAGGAAAGGTTTAGTTGGGGCTGGCTTAGAGTTTCAGAGGTTTAATTCATTATCATCATGGTGGGAATCATGGCAGCATGCAGGCAGATGTGGTACTGGAGCAGATCCACGGGCAGCAGGAAGAGACCATGAGCCACCAGGCCTGGCTTGAGCTTCTGAAATCCCCCCCGCCAACGACACATTCTCCAATAAGATCATATCTACTCCAACAAGACCACACCGCCAATAATGCTAATCTGTGCGTCCATGGGGGCCATTTCCACTCAGACAACCACACCCTTCATTAAGACTTACACACCCACTCTCTACACAAATCCGCATGCTGCATGGAATGTTCTGGACCTCTCTTTTTCCCTTAATATTGAATGCTTGGGCCTCAGCTGGTAGAAATGTTTGGGAAGAATTAAGAGGTGTGGCCTTGTTGGAGGAGGTGTGTCACTGTGGGGTGGGTTTTGAGGTTTCAAAAGCCTACACCAGTTCCACTTAGGCACCTCCCCACCCCCAGCCAGGTGCTTGTGGATTAGATGTAAGCTCTCAGCCACTGCTCCGAAGTCATGCCTGTTTGCCAGCTTCCATGCTCCCCACCTTGATGGCTACGGACTAAGGAACCATGAGCCTCAAATTAAATGTGTGTGTGTGTGTGTGTGTGTGTGTGTGTGTGTGTTTTAATGAGTTGCCTTGGTCATGGTGTTTTGTCAGAGCTGGGACGTGGTGATTGACACAACAGAGTTGGTTGCCAGTTACATGGAAGTTACATATATAGTTCCTGTATCCACTTACACAGCCGCCAATGCTGCAGTGAGTATTCCTCTTTTCCCACATGCTAGCCAGCACCTAATGCTACTAGCCTTTGGAATTTTAAAGTTTATCAGAGGTGAAATAGTGAGTAATTCCTAAACTTCTGATTAGTAATCAGACTGTAAATGAATCATCACATCCAGTTTTTCCTTTCATGTATTATGGTTGGGCCATTTTTCTTATCGATTTGTAAGTACCCGTTGCACATTCTGGATATCATAGTTCTGGTTTCCAGAATCAATCACTGACACAGGACTCGTGCAGCATAAGTAGGAAAGGATTTCTCAAGGAAGATGGTGGGTTTAGCTATGGGCTATCTCCTCAAAGCTTTCCTGCTGAGGGCTTGTTCTCTGGCTGTAGGTATTGTTGCTAAGTGTTAAGATACTGATAGCACTATTTTCATGGATCCACTATGAGTTCAGAGTTTCCTGGACTGTTAGGCAGTGGGACCTAGACGGATAGTGATTAGGAGGATGTCTTGGGAGGGTAGATCTTGTCCCTGAACCCTTCCTTTCTCTGTTTTCTGGCCACCAGAAGATAAACAACATTCCCCGACTATGTCTTTTGCCCATGTTTCAGCCTGTCAATAGAACCAGC
The DNA here is from genome assembly GCF_903992535.2 of Arvicola amphibius. Taxonomy (NCBI): domain Eukaryota; kingdom Metazoa; phylum Chordata; class Mammalia; order Rodentia; family Cricetidae; genus Arvicola; species Arvicola amphibius. Next base: position 21,415,577 of record NC_052057.2, on the reverse strand, counting down.
CAAACCATGGAAATAAAACTGTTGTGGGATATTATTTTAAGATGTGTTACATTTGTTTATGCTGTGGAACATTTGTTTTAATGATGCAAAGATGTGTTCATTCTTTTATGCTACATTTGTTTAATTCTGTGAAGCTGTGTTATTTTGCCTGTCTAAAACACCTGATTGTTCTAATAGAGCTGAACAGCCAATAGCAAGACAGGAAAAAGGATAAGTGGGGCTGGCAGGCAGAGAATAAATAGGGGGAGAAATCTAGGAAGAGAGAGGAAGAAACAAGACAGAACAAAAAGAGGAGGACATCGGAGACCAGCTGCCCAGCTACACAGTAAGCCATGGAGAAAGAAGTAAAGAAAGATAAAAGCCCAGAGACAAAAGATAGACAGGATAATTTAACATAAGAAAAGCTGGCTAGAAACAAGTCATGCTAAAGCCAGATATTTATAAGAAAGAATAAGACTCCATGTATGATTTATTTCTGAGCTGGGTGGCAGGTCCCCGTAAAAGAGTAAAACAACCAACCATATAAAAATTCCTTAGTCAAACTAATTTTTCCCACTTCTCTCCTCTAAACATATCTCTATCACTTTGTCACAGCAAGAAAAGTTAATACAGGGGCTGGAGAGATGGCTCAGTGGTTAAGAGCACTGGCTGCTCTTCCAGAGGTCCTGAGTTCAATTTCCAGCAACCACATGGTGGCTCACAACCATCTGTAATGAGATCTGGCGCCCTCTTCTGGCATGCAGGCATACATGGAGGCAGAATGTTGTATACATAATAAATAAATAAAATCTTTTTTAAAAAAAAAGTTAATACAGTGGGTAAGGAAGATGGGTAAGACAGTAGGAAAAGCAGGAAAGGAAACTGCGTGGTTTGAGGCTGTGTCCCCATAGTCTAGGGTATTTAAATATGTGGCCCCCAATTAATAGTGCGGTTTGGAAAGTTTTAAGTGTGGCCTTGAGAACAAGCTGTGATTCAGATCGTGTGCCCTCAGCTTCCTGCTCCTGCCAGCATGCCTACTTCCATGCCTTCCTGCTAAAACAGACGGATTCATGCTTCTCAAACAGTAAACCCAAATGTAAAAACAGTAAACTTCTATAAGTTGCATTGGTCATGCTGCTTTAACCCAGCAATAAAAAAGTAACTATTACAGGAAGAAACAAAGCCAGGGCATGCTCTCAGGCAGAAGTCCAAAGGAGGGTTCTACTGGATCCCCAATGAACTCTGCATAGGAGTTACACACCCCGTTAGCGGCTAAGGGCATTTCTAGCTCTTGGCTTGTGAGGAGTCCAATGAACTTGCGGGAGAGGCTAAGGCAGGATTTAGGTGAGCTGGGAAACTGACATCATGCACTAAAGAAACAGTATGTATCCTGTTGTCAGTAGTAATACAAGAAACACACTGCATATGGGTAAAATACTTTGCATCTGTCATATCTGCAAAGATTTAAGAGGTACACAATGCCAAATTCTAGACCAGCTATGGTGACAAGCGTTTTGTTGTTTGTTTGTTTTTACAAGACAAGAGTTTCTCTGTGTAAGGGTCCTGAAGTTCAATTTGTAAGCCAGGCTGGCCTCGAACTCACAGAGATCTACCTGCCTCTGCCTCCCGAGTGCTGGGATTAAAGGTGTGCGCCACCACCTCCCTGCAATGACAAGGGTTTTTGCATACATGTAGTGTGTTGTAGGCTGGCAGCCATTTTTAAGAAAAACAGTAGAATCTATCAATACATACATTTTGAAGGATTCTGTCCCAGGAACTTTCTCCTGGCCACAAGCTGACAGTTCACTGCAGCACAGAAAACAATGAGGGACACCCCTACAAAAATACGTATTTAAAATACCAAAGCACGGCAGGGAGAGCGGCTCCTGAGACACTGGCTGTGTACTGCATGACCCTGTGTGAATTAACTGCTTCACACAGTGACACCTTCATCTGCAGCCATGTGAGAAAAGTGGCATTGCTGGAAAGGGACTTAGATGGCACTGGACAATCCGCTTTAGTGCTTTGCAAATGGTCAGTGTGTAGCGCATGCTCAATATGCTTTAGCAATGCCATGCTAATGCTAAGCAAGAAGTTGGAACTGTTTTTGTTTTAAAAAGGCCTTATAACCTTAAAAGTAAGGGGGCTGGCTGGAGGGAACAGCTTGGCGGTAGAGCATCTACCTAACACGTGCAAAGACTCTGACTTCATCCTCGGCACAGCACAGAAAACACGTGAAGAAACATGACAGTAAAGCTCTGTTTAAAACTGGCACATAAGACCAGTTCTGGGGTGATGGTAAGTTAGCTGCTCCCCCCTGCCCCGCCCCATACAGCGAGCAGGTAGGTAGGGGAAACCACAGTATCCACGGGAAGCAAAGCCAGAGCCCAGATTCGGAATTAATGACAGCATGTCGCAGTGTGTTTACTTATAGCAGCGGGAAAAGGCACACCCTGTTGTTAAAAACATAATTCTGCTGAGGGTATAGGAAGGCTGAGGGTTTGGCTGTTGTTGTTTGTTTTTTAAATACACACCTTTAAAAGGATATTTGCCTACAGAATCTGTCTTCCTGCCTCTCTCACTGACTGCCAGGGGTTATGGAAGCCTCTCTACTTCTACCCAAAGCCCCCAGTAAACAACCAAACCACATGACAGAGACAAAGGCCCAAGTGGAAGTTCAATCGTATTTATTTTTTTATACAGAATTGAGAATTAAAACCTGTAACAAACTCCAGATAAAATGGCTTGATTTGATGGATTTGGCTGCATGTTTCCCATATGCAGAACACACTGGGTTAGAAATCAACAACACAGGTCTCATTTGATAAAATGTAGAAGTTAAAAAAAAATTAAGTTAAAGTATTAGCACGTGTATAATACAGTATCAGGGAAATGGTCTCTGTCAATCACCCTTTTCCCATTAAATTAATCTATAGCTTTCCTTTTTTTCCTTTTTTTTTTAATGGCTTGTTTCCCACCCCCCATTTTTTCCCAAAAGTTGTACTTTCAGAAGTTGCTTCTAATTACATTGTAAGAACACAGCACTCAGTGACTCCGTCAGCCACTTCACGTCACCTCCTGCAAATTCCTTTCTGCTGAGCAGTGCCCAGGGGGCTAAAGCTAGTTCTGTTTTATGTGCTTCTCACACACTGGGAAATCACTGAAAGAAATACATCTTACATCCTAGATACTACAGTTAAACACTGCCTGAAAGAGAAATCCCCAATGCTAACAAAATGGCAGGATTCTTTCACTATCGAAATGCTCCAATAAAGTGTATCATATCGGGAAAAGCTTCTTCTTCTTCTTAAATCCAACTTTTAAAGTTGCCTATTTTATGACAAAATTTGAAGATGATATGGTAAAAAATGTATTGATTTAGGACAAAGAAAGACTATCTAGTCTGACAGTTTGTCTTATAGTATGAGATAGTATACGAATAGCACCTTATTATGAATTCTTAGAGAGTATTAATACTTACAGTAATACTAAAGAACCACTGAGAGATTGTTCTTAGGGCTGGGGATGGAGCTCAGCGGCAAGGCACTTGCCTAACACACATGGAGTCTTGAGTTCAATCAGAACTAGAAAGAAAAAAAAGTCTGACTTCTGATTTCTAGGTTTAGCTCTCTTTAAAAAGCCATATTTTATAGTCTTAAAAACAACAGAAATTATATCTGGCTTTATCTATTAGTAAACAGTCAGGGACCATATTTTATTCTAGAAAAATACTATATTCATTAAAAAGGTTTAAGCTAATTTACTAAAAAAATTACTCTAATATTTCATAATGCCACAAGCTTATTATAAAATGGCTTCTAAAACTTGGCAACATAAACCATCAATGATTTAACTATTTTTTTTTAAAAAGAGTATCTTTTTTTACATTTAATAGCCTAAAATGCATGTATAAAAATATTTTTAAATACAGTAACACTGTCGAGTTTTGTTAGGTCCCTTGTGTTTTGGTTTGTTTTTGATTTTCCTCAGAAAGAATGTACAACTCTTTTTGCAATTTTTGCTAACAAAAGAGAAAAAGAAAGAGTGCTCCCTTTCAACCTAGTAGCAACATAAATACCAACTCGCCTCTCTCAGAGTGCTCAGCGAGAGCAAGGAGTTAACTGGGCATTAATTGGGGCTCGTCCAAGAAAAGAGAAATCATTTCAGAGTGCTGGATGCAACAGCGGCCCATGCTCTTGTCTGCTGACGTGTTTAGCAAGCACAGAGACAGAGCATCAGAGTGCCACACCCTGCCCCTTCCTCCTCTCTGCCCCTCCCCAGTAAAGTGCACCCTAACCCTCTTCTCTCTGACAGCAGGGTCTTTTGGTATGAAGGCTGAGAGAAAATTGCTGCTTTGTTCTTTGAGGGCACTTCTCGCCCGTCTTGCTTGCCTCACTTTTGAGGGGTTCTGATGAGTCTGGCTCATTTCCCATCGACTGGCCTTTCTGGCATACTCCACAGCTTCATCTCTGACCCTTCACTTGCCTCTTCCCACCACGACCAAATGTACTCTGTGCATCTATATTCCAATGGACCAAAGGGATCTTATTAAAGATCCTCAACGATAAAGCCCTCACCCTCATGGACACTGAAAGTTTCCTCTCGGATTCTTGATGTCTTTCAAAAAAATAAAAATAAAAAAGGAGATTAAATTCATACACTATAAATAATGTCAGTTCAAAATAATAAAGAGCTAAGGACTTCATTGCTAGCGTGGGCAGCCCGCCTGCTAAACGAACATGATGCTCTCAGTCCTTAAGAGCTAATAAAAAAAAAGTTGGTTACATAAGAGGTATTGAGTACATATCTTATGCCTTTCTGTACCAACTTAGCAAAGGGGTTAGGATAACATACTTAGGGATCAGTTTTACTCTGCTCAGAAGCACAAATCTAGACGACATGCCCTGTCAAGGCCTTTCTGTGTACACAGTCAGACATCTGTTTTGTTCTTCAAACACTTCTACAGACAGGATCATTTTTAAGCGCTTGAAACCTCGAAAGCAGAATTGATAATGCCTCAAGAGTACAAAATGCAACAGCTACTTTGCGTGTCGTCAGGCTGAGATCTATGCTGGCCTGATGTTTTCAGAATAGGTCAAAAGACAAAAATAGTTGCCACTGATTCATCAAAAAACATTCGGCGGCCCTTTGTCATAAGCCACAAAATGACAGTGTTTCATAAAACAAACAGCAAATTCCAAGCTGCATTTTGCAAAGAATACAGGTTGCAATTTAAAAAAAAAAAATTGTTTGGCTTCATAATTGTTCATCTCAGTACCAAACTGGTCTCTTTCACATGACCTGTCATGCAAGACCTGTGACAAATACCGCAGTGGCCCTTCTGCACGCAGCACCGAGCCGCTGGGTGCTCCGCAGTCAAATGACAAAGAGTGGTGGCATTAGAGGACTCTGTGCCTTTGTAAATACAGAATGAGAGTAGACATCGGAGCCAGCATGGACTCCAAACTGCGTTGTATTCCACACAACAGAAATTTACTATCTATACAATGATTTTTTTTTTTTTTAAAGATCAAGTTAAATAAGTTTTAAAGCATTTGTTACTAGGGTTATCAGTACAGTTTTTGAAACTGTAAATTGGTTCTTGGTGCACATTTCTTGGACCAAGCTGCCAGTCAGAATTCACTGCCTGGGGTCAGCTTTTATGGCTTAGAATCAATGGACATATGAATTTTAGCTAATACCTATAAAGCTAAGCCACTGGGTAGCAGGGATTTTTAAGAAGTTATTCTGCATGATCAATTCTGTACTATCTGTCATGGAAATGCAGGCTGGCAGAAAAATGAAGAGAACGTTTATTTATGTGTAACTTAAGTTCTTGTAAGTCAAACCCAGGCAATGATTAGCTGGCTGCATGGACCGGGAGTGTGGGTATGGAGGCCGAGAGCAGTACACCGGTGGACCTGCTTCGCTCCGTCGCTTGTTCCATGAGGCCCAGGATAGGTCGGGTCACAGCTGCAACACATGACCATGGGAGTGATCACAGCCAGGTTAGAAAGGGCTCGCTTTTGTTCAGAGCGGACTCGACATCATTGAAGAGGGGGATCAGATCTTCAGACTCCAAAGTCCCTAGGTCAACGTTGGTTCCTGGAAGGCAGTCAAGGAAATCAGGGAAGCGGGTCTGCTGGGGATTGACCGCCATGGGTGTCTGACCTGCATTTTCTCCTGTAATAGAAGGAAGGACAGTTGTTATTTCCTTCTTAAATTTTTAAAATTTTGTTTGTTTCTTTGCTGTTATTTTTGAGAAAGGGTCTCACTATGTAGCTCTGGCTTTCCTGGAATTCACTATGTAGACCATGCTGGTCTCATACTCACAGAGATCCACCTGCCTCTGCCTCCTAAGTACTGGGATTAAAGGTGTGTGCCACTATGCCTGGCTACATTTTCTTTTATATGGGTATTGGGCCTGCATGTTTTGTCTGTGCAACACGTGCGTGCCTGAGAGGACCAGGAGAGGGCATAAGTGTATCCACAGGACTAGAGAAACAGACAGTGGCGAGCAATCATGTAGGCAGTGAGACTCAAGCCTATGTCCTCTAGAGGAGCAGCCAGGGCTCGTAAGCACTGAGCCATCTCTCCAGCCTTTTCTCATAAGTTCTTGACAAGAGGGCAGAATAGTTCAAGTGCTAACATAACCCACATTTCCATGCCCACGGACACCACATTAGCGACCTCAACCTGTTTTGGAAGACTGTTTACCCCAGGAACGCTCGAGTTCTGCAGAACATGGTGGAGGAAAATGCTAGAAAGGTAAGCACCTGGAATTTGACTGGGAATACGTGCTTTACGTAACAGTATTATGGGAACCACATGGAGACCTGATATCATTCGACAGGTCCTTTACGATATGGCCGTAGGCATGCTTAATTTGTCTCATTCCCATTTGACCTCCTGGGTCTCCTGCACATGTTAGGAAGAAGCAACATAGGTGCCCTACTTAAGGCTATGCCATCTGTCCACTAAAGTTATCATTATAGATGCTGGAGGGATGGCTCAGTGGTCGGTCAGCAGAGGTCCTGAGCTCAAGTTCCAGCACCCGCACTGTGGCCCACAAACCCCTGTAACATCAACTTCAAAAAATCCGATGCCCTCTGGCCTCAAGACTCCTGCTCACGTGGTACACGTAAACTCACACGGGCACACACAGGCACAAAAATTTAAAAGTTCAAAATATCATTACAATCTTCCAATTCTTGAAAATACGTATTTTAGCCAAACAAAATCTCTCTTTTTTAAAAAGAATTCTTCAAATTCTTTCTCACCGGAAATGAAAGCATGGGTTGACGTTTCTTCATCAAGGTTAACAATCTCAAAGCATTTCTCTTGGCAGTAGCTCTATAATGTCCTTGTGGTCTTTTTAGCCTTTGTCATTTAGCTACTGAAGTTCACCACTTAAGCTACTTTAGGATTAAAGGGGAAGGGGGGCCGTCAATTCTTCCAGGGGTGTCGTTTTCATGGAACATTCTGGAAGGAGGAATGACTGCGTAGCCTTTACTTATCATGTTAATATCCCTTGGTTCCATCTTCACACAAGTCCAGCTGTGTGTGCTCGTTGCAAAGGGAGAGGGTTCTCAGCCAGCTTGCTCCTGGCAAGTGGTCAATGTGATTGGCAGACTGAACAATCTTTTCCAGCCACCAATGAGCTCTGCCTGCCCCTCAGCCCCTCCTCAGCTAATGACTAAGTATTACTAAATATTACATGACTGACTCTCTTTAACAATGTATGCCCGTTTCCTACAAACACCTCACAGGAGCGACCCTAAACTCAATGAGATGACACGCATTTAAGCAGATTACTAAAAACACAGTGTTTATCAAATCCGTGTTTATCAAACCCACTTCATCGGTATCCTTCTTCAGGGGAGGAGCAGAGGTGGTGACACTCACTATTCTCCTTTCACCAGTGAGAGGTTGAGGCCCACAGAGCTCCCTAGAGAACACTGTTACCAGGGACTGAGAAACAAAGATTCAACTCGGGCTGAACGTTGCCACTGTTCTTTTCAAGACACCTCCCACCCCCATTTACCCAGTGGACTTAAAAAGCCCACACCTATATGAAGCCATCTATTTGCATAAACTCTGAGAAGTCTGCTATGTAGTAGCAGTGCCTGTGGATTGAGTGGGCTTTTAGCTGGTATTTTGTGTCCAGGGTTTGTTTCCCATTGGATTTTCGGATTGCAATAACCAAGGAGACAATCTAAAAATGGAAACACACTGCAGATATTCCAAGGCTGGGTGCCCACCTGTTTCCATCTCGTCCATGTTGCTGAGGAAGTCCTCTGGAGTTGTGGGGACACTGTAGCACCCCAACCCCAGGCCACTGTCTGTACTCTGCTCCCTTGAATGATAGGGTCCCCTGCAGAGGAGAAGGAAAGAAAGGAAAATAAGTGAAGACCTTAACATGAGTCCAGTAAATAAACATCACAGTTAGAACGCAGTCACAGGACTCAGGCGGTGAGAGAGACAAATGCTACCAGGCCTTTTAACTTTGAAAGGTATAACTGATCTTAAGTAATTATATGCAAATTATATTAATCATATGCAAATAAAATCATATGCAAATAAAACTGGCTGCTCACCATATACATGGGGGCTGATTTCCTTGCCTCAAAATAACCATTTGAGCCCTATTCTATGTTCAGATTAGGCTACCTGATACTACTTATGTGAAAATTGAAAACCCAGGAAAATAGTGCTGAATAACGCTTATAGAGATACACATTAATGATAAAAGAAGTATGTATATAGCCAGTCATGGTGGTCCATGCCTACAGTCCCAACACTCAAGAGGCTGGGGGAAAGGGTTCCAGAAAACTAGCTAAGTTCCCTGGGACGGCCACACACCACTTTCCGAGGAGGGGCTGTGCCTGGGGAAAGAATGGAGGGAAGGAAGCAACCTAGTGGTGGTAGAGATGGGGCTCAAACAGTGCTTGGCATACAGCAAGCCTGGATGGCGGGTACCTTGGTTTTCTTTCTACTTTTCTAGTCTTTAAAATACAGCACAGGAGAAAATTAACACTATTAGCTAAACTTTGAAACCTTACTTACCTTTCCCCATAAATACCTCTGAATTTTCTTGTCCTTTTTGCCATGATATGCTTTTAACCTCATCCTTCCTCCCAGGACCATCAAAACTCTTGCAAGTGATTACCAAATCTCACTGTCCTGTTTAAATTTGAAGCTCATCCTCGTATGCAAATCACTGGCTGAATAAACTCCATGGCACGTGACTAGGTTTTGGAACTGAGATGCTTTCTAAAAGCTTCCTTTTCCTCTCTTCTCTCAGCTCTCCCCCTCCTCTCCCCATCCCTGAAAGAACCCTGCCCCTTCTCCATGCAAACGAACCACCCACACATCCTAAACCATAGGTAAGAAGGCAAAAGCCAGCGGTCCCCAGTGTGGACTTACCCATTGAGGAAAGGATCTGAGCTGTTGTTGGTGATGGACCGCATATCCGTGGTCATGGCAGGCGGGTTGACAGAGGCCATGGTCTCCTCCATGGGGAGCTGTCTGCAGAGGGCAGCTTCCTACAGAGTCAGAGGGAAAGGGGGTCAGTCAGTTGTCACAAAGGGTTGCATCGTAATACAGTTCATATGAAGACTGTTCACCAAACACAAAAAGAACTTTGTGCCTATTTTAGTAGGTCAAGGCCATCGGGAGGTTAGTATTCTTTCTCCCCAGACAGCCCTGGCTGGACTAGCGTACACACGCTAGTCTCTTCAGTTTACACGCCAGTGTGAATGGGAGGTTTAGACCCTTAAATAAAATTACACTTAGCAGCTGCTGTTAATCACCAGATGAATAAGACAACCAGTTAAACCATTTGCTGATAGATAGATAGATAGATAGATAGATAGATAGATAGATAGATAGATAGATAGATAGGTAGATAGGTAGGTAGATAGATAGGTAGGTAGGTAGGTAGGTAGGTAGGTAGGTAGGTAGGTAGGTAGGTTGCTCTGTTGGTATAGGCTTTTACGCATTTACCACCAAGCTTGACAACCCAAGTTCTTTTCCCAGGATCTGCACAGTGGAAGAACCAACTTCTACAAGTTGTTCTCTGACTGCCATCTGAATGCTCATCATGGATGCACATGTACAGAATAAATAAATATCGTATCAGAGCCGGTGAGATGGCTCAGTGGGTAAAGGTGCTTACTGCATAAGCTTAGCATCTTGAATTAAATCTCCAGGGGGTAACACATAAGAGTGGACGGGGAGAGCTGACTCCACAAAATGGTCCTCTAACCTCTACATACAAGTCTTGGCACAAGCATTCCTGCACTTATGTACAGACATCATACACACTCACATGTACACATGATAATAATAATGTTGAGTTGACTACAGCTGGGGGAAACTGGAGTTCCAAACCAAATCCCACAGACAACTAGATGTTTGATGGGTTATGGATTTTTTTAATTTATTTATTAATTATGTATACAGTTTTCCCTGCATGTATGCTGCAGGCCAGAAGAGGGCACCAGATCTCATTACAGATGGTTGTGAGCCACCATATGGTTGCTGGGAATTGAACTCAGGACCTCTGGAAGAACAGTCAGTGCTCTTAACCTCTGAGCCATCTCTCCAGCCCCTGGGTTATGGATTTTTTTAAGGCTAGCAGTAATAGCAAGAAGAATAAATTCAAAATGTTATGAACCTGACTTCAGTGACACACTCCGGCATCAGACTTATTTCAAGCTGATGGCAATTTCCAGAAGAATACTCTCAGACGTTTCTGCTTATACCTAAAACCAAGGCTGGGTCCTGGACATATTTATGCCTATTGGTTTTTCATTTCCAAGCTGAAGTCATTGATCTCATAGCCTTAAAATCCCTAAACCATGGCTGCAATGACGAACAGAACATTCCAGCAGTGTGAGCTGCAAGATGCTGGTTAGATCTCTTTCAGCCCTTCACGTGATGGATCAAAGTACTGCAGTCTGGGCAGTGACCCTGGAAAACTGTTGGTTACTGCGCTCACTGTGTGGTTACTTGCCACACCAACTCCAGTGTCGTCTGTGTGACATGACATATGTCATTATGCCGGACGGGAGCTACGTGTCCTATGGGACTAGGCTTCCTGGAGGTCAATGGCAGACGGCCGGGTATTAGCCACCGCTGAGGCATAGACAGGTTTCTCGAGTAGCTGGCTATGCGGGATATGAGCTTTGCACAATTTCTTTCATAATAATGATTGTCTTTATATATACAAGACAAGGATCATTCTCTTCAGGAACAGCTCTGAGATAGGGAATCACAGTATGGGAATGTATAAGACTACAGCAGAACCTTTGTCATACAGAGTCTCAATACATAGCCTAGGCCAGTCCTGAACTTGTGATTCTTCTGCCTCAGCCTCCTGAGAGCTGGGATCACAGATGGCGCCACTCTGTACAGTAATCAATACCCTTTTATAAACACAAAAGGTTACAGCAGGGGCTGAGGACATGGCTTAAAAGTACCTGCCACACAAGCACAGAGACCTACCTGAGTTCAGCTTACTACTGCCTATGTAGAGCTGAGCCAGCAGTGCACACATGTAACACAGAGCTAGGGGAGGAGGGGGAACAGACAGGTGATCCCTGGAGTCCCCTGGCTAGTCAGGCAGAATCAGTGAGCTCCAGTCCAGTGAGAGAGATTCTGTGTCAAACACCAAGGCAGAAAGCAACTGAGGAAGCCACTTGGCATCAAGCGCTGGCCTGGACACACATGCACACACAGGCATGTCTACCTGCGCGCGCGCACACACACACACACATCCAAGTTTACAAGGTAACTGCATTTCTTACAGTTCCATGAGATGTTCATTTTTATTTAACTTGCTTACCCATAGAATATCTCAAAAATAAATTTTTTTAAAAAATGTGATTGTTTGTGGCAGAATAAAATTTAAAAACCTTCATATGTCATGAAAGGAGGGGGCAGCAAGGCAGCTCCGTGGGTACAAACACTTCCATAAAAGCCTGATGAGGTCTTGAACCCACATTTAAAAAAAAAAATAAAAAAGCAGGTGAAGTGGTGTGCATGGGAGGCAGAGACAGGAGAGTTGCCTGGAACACAGAGCACTGCAGAAATATCGAGAAACTCTACCTCAGCACAGTGGAGATAATCAAATCCTGATCGCTGCCCTCCATGTGTGCACCATGGCACAAGTGTGCTCGCACACGCAAAAAAATAAAAAAAAAAAAATTTAAAAAGTAAAAACGCTTTTAAAATCGGGAAAGGGAACTATGTGGAGGGAAGGAAGAGACAATTATAAGGGGAAGAAGAAAGATGGTGGAGGATGGTGACTGGTGAATAAGAAAAAAGCATAACAATATATATGTATGAAAACTTCACAGTGAAATCTGTTTCTTTGTATGCTAACCGAGGACAAAATTAAAGACTATATGATGAAGGATATGTAGCACGCTAAGGGAAATGCTCACTGCCGTTTCCTGTCTATTCTCTGGATTTCAGAGCCAAGAGGAGTGCCCACTCCAGCACTGCATCCTAACTGAAGCCAATCTCCAAATCACCAAAAGAGGAAATGCTGCATTCTGCCGGTAGAGGGCACACAGGACCACGTTTTCCACCTCCTTCAAATGACTCAGAAAATTCAAGAGACCACAAGGGGTGTTTTAGCCCTAATGGCTTTAAAAAATAAATCGGATCATTTAGTATTAACAATGCAATGACCTGTTTAAGATTCCTGTAGGACCATTCTTGGGTCGGAGATCATTTCAAAGAGCAGCGAAATACAAGGTAGACTTCTACTTCCTCCCCAGCTCCACGGGAATGGACAGTGGAGGGAGTTATATCCCTGTAGCCCAGGCATCTACCCACAACTCCAGTCTGACAACTCATGGTCTTCCAGGCTTAGCGTCCGCCTCTGCGGTTGCTTCCACCTCCTGAATCTGTACAACTGGTCCCTCTGTCTGGAACACAATCCTGAGACCTTCCCCCAAGCGTCCATTTCCTTCACTTACTAACCTACAAATGCTACTTCTCAGAGACAATCCCCCTGCCACTGTCTAAAGGAGCACCCCCAACCCATCACCACCCAACTATTTATGTGTTTGTTTTCTTTGTTTGTTTGTTTTTATGTGCATTGGTGTTTGGCCTGCAGGTGTGTCTGTGTGAGGGTGTCGGAACTTTGAGTTACAAAGAGTTGTGAGTTGACATGTGGGGATGCTGGGAATTGAACCTGGGTCCTGTGGAAGAGCAGTCGGTGCTCCTAACTATTGAGCCATCTCTCCGCCCCTACTGTTTGTCTCTTAACCTTCATTTTTTTTTCTTCACAGCAACTTTTTAAAAAAATATTTATTTATTTATTATGTATACAATATTCTGTCTACATGTGTGTCTACAGGCCAGAAGAGGGCATCAGACCTCATTACAGATGGTTGTGAGCCACCATGTGGTTGCTGGGAATTGAACTCAGGACCTCTGGAAGAACAGGCAATGCTCTTAACCACTGAGCCATCTCTCCAGCCCCCCTTCACAGCAACTTTTATGTTTTATCTTGTCCTCCCCAATGGAATGTTAAATTCCACAAAGGAAGGAACCTTCTTTACTGTGTTCATGCCTATATTCCCACTCCCCGTAACCACACTAACTATGCAGTAGATACTCGAAGAAAAAATACTAAGTAAATGAGAAATAGTACATACTCAAATAGAAACATTTTAAATTATGCTAGTAACAAAAAATAAGAAAAAAATCACACCTTTAACCACAAATGAGTCTATATACATCTTTTTTGCTTTTGTTTTTCAGGAAACTCCTGGAGGCTGTCCTGGAACTTGCTCTATAGACCAGGCTGGCCTCGAATTCACAGAGTTCCACCCGCCTCTGCCTCCTGAGTGCTGGGATTAAAGGTGTGTGCTACCACTGCCTGCCTTAAATGAGTCTATATGCATCTTAACCAGCCAGACACATGCTTCCCTTAGTTAACCTGAATCCTCTTCCTGTGTCCTAACACAAAATGAACAGAGCTAAAGGGCCAGTAGCAGAAACAGGGGCACCAAATACTAGGAACTGAATCCCAGCCCTGCTGTCTCCCAGTGGGTTATTTCACAATTTTGCCATTTCCCAGTGAGGATAATAAAACCACGTGTGCAAGGGACGGCGGTGATGACAAAGATGCTCAGAAGAGCGCCTCCTCCAGAAGTCACCGCGTAGACGGCTAGCTGTCACTGCACCGTGTGTGCCTGTACCAATCTCAAAAGCACACGTTAAAAGTCCAAATACGCACATTAGCGGTAGAGCAGTCCCCTAACAAGCCAAGGCCCTGGGCCCCATCCCCAGGACCACAAGAATCAATGTAATAAAGAGACAGCTTTAAAAATCTTCTGTTATGTGGAAGTGATCCACTTTGACACCTAGAAATTTCTTCCTAGTCAACTTGGACCTTTTAACTATAGAACGGTTGAGAGTTACATTTTATAATATAATAGTTCTACATTGACAACGTTAAAAATTCCACCTGCCGGGTTTTCTGTTGTGCTCTGCTTTGGTTTTCTTTCCACTTTGGTGCATGGTAAATTATCTGAAAAGAGGAATCTCACTGGAGAAAATGCCCCCATCAGACAGCTTATAAGCAAGACTGGAGGGAATTTTCTTAATTGATAATTGATGTGGGAGAGCCCAGCTCACTGGGGACGACGCTACCCCCAGATGGTCCTAGGTTGTACAAGAAAGCAGGCTGGGTGAGCCAATAAACAGCATTCCTCCAGTTCCTGCCTGTGGGCTCCTGCCTGTGGGCTCCTGCCCTGACTGCCTTCAGGAATGGACATTAGAAGATGAACTAAACCCTGTCCTTCCCGAATTGCTTTTGGTGCATGGTGTTTTATCCTAGCAACAGAAACCCAAGTAAGACACTACCGCTTTGAAAATTAAAAAAAAAAAATCTCCCCGTATCTGCCCACAGATTTGGGAGTGGGCAAATACAACACCAAAGGCTAAAAGCAGCTTGTCACCAGCCTGTCCTTATCAAAGCAGGAGGATGTGAAACTCTGTAGTTAATTGATGTTGTCTTTTAATAAATTTAGACGTAAAATTAAAGTTTAGATCAGTATGACTGACAGTCATGTGACACCCATGACCTTTCTTTAAGCACCAAGGCAAACATCCAACTTTACCTAGACCAAGAAAAGCACTGATTATCAGCTTCTCTAGTCTAAGCAGGTGTGCCGGTCAGCTTATGTCAACTTGACACAAACCACAGTCACCTGGGAAGAGGAGACTGCCTCCACGAGACTGGCCTACGGGCACACCCTCCGGGCATTTTCTTGATTCATGACAGATGTGGCAGTGCCATCCCTGGGTTGGTGGTCCTGGGTTATATAAGAAAACAAGCTGACGGAGGCAAGTGGAGCTTAGGTTCCTACCGTGAGTTCCAGCTACAGCCTCCCTAAATGACGGTCAGCAGCTGGGAAGACACTCTCCGTCCTCGAGTTGCTTTTGGTCCACGTTTCATTACAACAGAAAAGCAAACTAGCCCAGGTGGACAGCTGGTGAGAGCTGCGGGCAACACTACAACCTACGGTTGTTTTACTTCCCGCTTCCATTCTAGAGGAGCAGGCCTACTCACAGGCCCTACCAGTCCTGTCACTTCCCTCCCGGGCCTCTAAGACAGGCCTTTGATTTCTCCACAACTCTGTATCAGGTTTCTCTTCCCCAAAACACATCCTACCCAGCTTTAACAGCCATATTACACAGCCACATTCCAGATGTTCCTCCTGACCATCACAGCCACATCAGGTCAAGACATTCCCAGACTCTGCGCTTCAAACACACCTAACCGATTGCGCCTAGTTGGTCCTCAAAAGTACACATGCCTAATATTGGCTGGGCTCAGAACAGCTCCCCCTAGCATCTTCAGGGTTTCCTAATGTTATTACCCCTCCAGCTTCCAACCTAACTGGGACTGTCAATTGGACAGGATTTAGAATGCCCTGGAGACAGGCCTCTTGTCAGAGGGAAGAATCACCTACAGTTAAATTAGCCTCTGGGCTGTGAGAATGATCTAGGTTAAGGGAGGTGGAGAGATGTACCCTGAAGGTGGGCAGTACCAATTCATGGGCTGGGATCCTCGACTACACAGAAAACGAGAAGCCAGCTGTGCTCCACCCACCTCTCTCCACTTCCTGAAGAGACACAATGGGACCGGGTGCCTTCTGCCACCATGCCTTCCATACTGTGATGAGCTGTACTGTATCACCTGGACCCAAAATAAACCCAACACATCAGGTACTTATTCTCAGCAACAGTTGCTAAGACCCTCCCCCATCTTCCCGCGAGTCTGGAGAGGGGCAGGCAGACCATCACAGGGAACAGACAATGGCTAGGTTCTGTGCTGTTCGTCTAACCCCCACGTTACTGTCCTCCAATCTTACACCCATCTCAAGTACCAGGTCATCATTACATCTGTAGGTACTCCAACCGACTCCCCTGTCATGCCATCAACCCATGTGTATCAGGCTTTGGGGCAGGTTTCAAGTCACACAGAGCGTGACCACTGAAGAAAACAGGGTCTGGGAAGAGTCAGGATATCATAAAACTCAAAGCCTCACAATGGCTCTTAAACTACTAATACCCAAAAGATCCCTCCAGTCACAGATCTGGGGCCAGAGGGGAAGAACTGTCTAGTCTGTGACCAGTTCAATTAAGGTACTGCCTGCTTCTCAGTTCGCTGGGCTACTGGCCAACGGAACTCTCAAGAAGTAGGCAAGGATTCAATGCTGTTGGATCTGCCCTGAGCTTGGCGCAGAGAGAGAGAGAGGAAGAGAGGAAGAGAGGAGAGAGAGAGAGAGAGAGAGAGAGAGAGAGAGAGAGAGAGAGAGAGAGAGAGAGAGAGAGAGAGAGAGAGAACAATGCAGTGCAGGGTAGTGATGTTAAAATAAGAATGACGAGTTCAAATCAGTTCGGTAGCAATATAGCTATGAAAATTTGGATGACATTCTCTTATTTATTATTATGTGCATGTGTGTTTTCCCCAAATGTATGTCTATGCACCAAGTGTATGCTGTGCCTAAGACGTCCAAAGGAGGGCATGGAATCTCCCCGGGAACTAGGATTCTAGATGGTTGCGAACCACCATGTGGGTGCTGAGATTTGAGCTCTGGGTTTTTTGGAAAAGCAGTCAGTACTCTTAGTCATCTCTCCAGCCCCTTGGACTAAATTTTCGACAGTTCATTAAAATGGTTTATAAAACCTATCTTGTTGGGCAGGCTGGAGAGATCAAAAAGCAGAGCGGGACATGCATTCAAAGGAGTGTCCGATGGCATGAAAGACTGGAGGAGGAGAGACGGAAGTATTAGCCCAGACTTTGCATTTTGCTTTCTACATGGAAAGCCTGAACACAGGACCCAATTAATTTATTTTACTAATGAAACTGGGGGACCAAGAGAATACGTGACTTTCCCAGGGCCCTACAGCTGACAATAGGGAGAGCCGGGATCCACATCCAGGCCAGTTGACTTCTGAGTCTATTCTGGGACGGTCCACAGCATAGCAGAGAGAAGGAAGTGAGGGCTGAAGTTGGCAGAGCTCAAATTCAGACCCTTTCACCTAGTCCTGGCCATGAGACTTGGGCAAGTTTCTTCATTTCTCTGATCCTGTTTTCCCAGCTATAAAATGGAAATACCAACCCCATGACCTCATTCAGCCTGTTTAGAAAAAAAAAATTTTAATGAACTAGCCTATTCAACAGTACTGAGCGCAGCTTTCCCTCCACGAATGGGAGGAAGATGGCACTGGAAATGTTTTAGGATCCGTTTCAATGTATATGGGTGGGGCTAGAGTCCTGGGAATTCACACCACATTTCGAGAAGTTTCAAGTTCAGATCTTAAAGGCTAGTTTCACAAAGTCCTGAAAAGCTGCCGCGGCAGGCCTGCTCCAGCTCTCCCCCTGCCCACCAGCTTTCGTTTCTGTTTTTTGTTTTTTGTTTTTTTCTCCACATAAAAGTTGGGAATGGAAAACCTCTGTCCAACAGGGGCTCTGGAATCTCTGTGAGTTTGTGGTCATCTGTCAGTTCCCTGAGACAACAACAAAAATCGTTTGTGGATTTGAAATGGCTGGGAGGCTGTGTGGTGGAAGGCCTAACTGGAGGGGATAATGAAAGACACCCGAGGAGTGAGGGCGTTCTGGAAGACAGCCTCAAGCTTCCTTCCCCACTAGCCTGCAGTTCTCCTGTGGAATAAATCAACAGAAGAGGCAAGAAAGTAAACAGCGGTAGAAAGCATCCCTGTGTTGGCGGCTCCCAGGGCTCCTCCCTCCAGCCAGCCCCTGCCCTCGCTGGAATGTACTTCAAAGGGAACGGAACGATAATAACCCCTTCTGAAGGTGCTCAGCTTGACTGAAGTGTGTAGCCAGGATTCTACAAAAATGGAAGACTGGATTGTTTTAATTATAAAGGGTGGGGTGAGTAGGGGAAAAGAAAAGAACAATGAAAACAATATTTTAAAATCCTACCATTAAACAGTTATTTTAGTGCAGAGATGCAGCTCAGTCTCTCACTGTCAAAACGGGGGGGGGGAGGGAGTGTTATTTCAGAAGCAGAATGCTTTGGGGGTTCTGATGGCAATCTCTTTTAAAGCCCGAGCCAAGAGATTCTAGAAATTCCCTGCCACACTTCCTGGGGCTTCTCTCTGAAACACCTTATCACACTCAGCTGCCAGGCTGTCTCTATAAAAGTGCAGACTCGAAACTCTGAGACTTGGGAGAAAACATTTGTGCGAGTCCGTAATTATTATCCACGGCCCTCTGCTGCTCCTTTGATTCAAGATGCACGCAGCAGTCTCGTGTTAGCCCACCGTCTGTTTCTGTTCTCGCCTAGAATCACATAAAGGAAGACAGGATTGAGACATTCTTTTTACTGAACGCAAAAAGGTGAGGTGGATTTCTGAAACGGGAGTACTTCCTCATACCTCTGCGGTCTAGCTTTCCTTAGTGAAAAGCGAGCCTCCATTTTAAAACAATGCCCAATTTATTTCCAAAAGGACGTTTTTATTACGTGTGTATTTATTTAAAGGGACAAATAAATACTGTACTTATGACGAGGGGTGGGGGAGTCCTTTATAAAAGATTTGAACCGGAACTCTTTCTTTTCTCCTCATTTCCCTACCCCACCCCCAAAGTCTCACTATGTAGCCCTGGCTGGCCTAAAACTTGCTGTGGAGACCAAGCTGCCCTGAAGCTGGCAGTGGTCCTTTGCTTCCTAAGGGCTGACACAGATCACAGGTATATGCCATCACACCCTGTGGTACCGGTCAATAAAGGAAGACAGCAGATGCCCTCAACTCCTACACAATCCAACACTTGCTAGAAACTGAGATGGAAGCTGCAGTCTCACTCCCTGCCAAACATGTGTGATGAGAACATTGAGCATAAATAAAAGAATGAATTTAAACAGCCATTTCTCTATAGATGATTTAGGTGCGTGGTGAATGTCGGATGGCAGGAGCCCGTCAAACGCCTTAGTCAACTCTGAAACCTAACTCTACACCGTGGGTTCTGAAAAGTTAGAACCTGTGTTCCAGAGGCTGCGAACTGGCCACTGTTTACCTACCCTACACGCTTTGCTAAGTATGTTTTTAACTTTCCTAAAAAGCTCTTAAAATACTCAAGACATAAAGCAGCCCTCAAGCAGCACTCTGAATTCTGTGTCCCTATCCAAGGAACCGTGGATCAGGAATGGCCTTGTGAAGCTGGTCAGCTTGGCCTGCCCTCCCCCCCCCGCCCCCGACAGTGCCTGTCAAGCTTGACCAAAATCTGTAAGACCAGCTAAAAGAATTCTGAGCCTGCCTCCCTCCGTCTGTGTCCCTGTGTCACCCTGGAAACCAAAGGCTAAGCTTAGTCAGCATCTTTGTTCACAAGCTATATTCTCCTACTCACCCCCCTCCCCGACGTTCCAATTAAAGAGAGGCTAGAGGTAAAACAGTATGGAATTCGCTTGGAAATAGTAACAGTCTCTCCACAGTGCAGGCCCTGACAAGTTCAATTCTGCTGCTTCAGCAGACAATGCTAAATTTAGGGACCACATTTAAGGAAATTTTCCCAGCTCGGGGGAGGGAGTGATACAGAGGTTAAACCTAAGGTCATGCATGCCAGGCAAATCATCTACCACGATTCCATATCCTGAGTCCTTTTAAAGAATGTGTAGCCGGGCGGTGGTGGCGCACGCCTTTAATCCCAGCACTTGGGAGGCAGAGGCAGGCGGATCTCTGTGAGTTCGAGGTCAGCCTGATCTACAAGAGCTAGTTCCAGGACAGGTTCCAAAGCTACAGAGAAACCCTGCCTCGAAAAACCGAAAAAAAAAAAAAAAAAAAAAAAAAGAATGTGTAATACATGGCTATATGCATAAGTGTATATGTGCATGGTGTGTGTGCATCCCACCTACGCATGCATGCACACCACTGCACATGCAGGAAGATCAGGAGAACTTGTAGTAGATGCTTCTTTCTGCCTTGTGATTTCTGGCAGACTTGAGGGCGAGTGCCTGTTCTCCCTCTCCCACGTCCCTCTTTTTATGTTCTTATTTTGAGAAAACTAACCCAGGCTGGCTTTGAACTCCCGTTGGTAGCTCACCCTTACCTACCTCTCAATTGTCCTGCCTTAGCCTCCCAAGCAGTTAGGATTAGAGGCCTGCTACCGTCAGGCCTCACCTAGTTAGGACGCTGAATCTGTGGAGATGTTGCCACTTTGTTCCAGTCTAGTAGTTGGTGGGCAGCTTGCTGGCCAGGAGGCATAGTGAACGGAAAGAGATAAAGGAAAATACTATATTCTCACAGAAAGTGAATTTATGTGGGCTCAGGGACAATAATAAAGGTCAAAGAGGTAACCACTAGGACCCCAAGGAGGTAACGGTGTTAATGTTCCCTTTGACCCACAACTTGGAAGTAATTATTTCGTCTTCTCTGCGACCACAGAAGCTATATAAAGCCAGCCATGCTCTTTTTATCTTTCTATTACTTCCAATTCCATAAATATTGGCTAGGGGAATCAATGAGGAGATAAAGGAAGAAAGGGGGAAATCAAGTTTCTACCCTGAATCAATGCAAACTCACATTAGAACTGCAATCACACTGTCCCTAAATTGATTTTGTTAATGCCCTGAGTGACTTTAGCACCAATGAGCTAACACAGGACAACACAGGGACAGCGGTCAGAGAGTACAGGCCAGGTGGTCATGCAGTACAGTTGAGGAGTGGCTTCCCTGTTGGGGCAACATCAAACTGTACATTAATAAAAAGAATAACAGAAGGAGACAAGCTGTACCATTAGAGATCTCCTGCAGACAGGAGAGGCAGGCTGGCTACAGAACTCCCAGTGAGCAAGGGATATTCAGGCTGGTGACTGAGACTGAGAAAACCAATAGAAGTTACAGAAATATGACACATCTCATCTGGAAACACCAGCCCTTTCTCACCACAAATTCCTGTTTGGTGCTAGAAAATACCTGAACAGGTGGATGGAAGACCTGATTTACTTTGAATCTTTTCCTGCCCCTACCCTGGCTAAGACTCAAATAACAAAGTGAGAAATCACCAGAAGAAGCCAAAAAGGCTACCAGGGACAGGCAGTGTGGCTCAGTGGGTAAGGGTGCATGTTGAGCAAGCCTGGCCACCTGCAGTCAATCCCCAGCTCCTGTAGGGGAAGGAGAAAACTGACTCCTGATGATGGTACTCAGAGCAACATGTGTGCACATACATAGTAATAACAAAAGCCTGCCAAGGGGCTGGAACAATAACTTAGCAAGTAAGAGCATTTGCTGTTCTCACAGACGGTACAGGCTCAGTTCCCAGGACCCGCCTGGTGGTTCACAACCATCCTGAATTCCAGTTCCAGGGGATCCAATGACCTCTTCTGACTTTTCAAGGAGCCAGGCATGCCTCTGGTGCACATGCATACATGCATGCAAAACATTCACAACACATGTAAAATAAGATATGTCTTTAAAAAAATTGAAGCCCATCAAAATGATATTCAAGACATCCTGGAAATGCTCCCAGAAAACACTCCCATGCCATTATCATATGGCCTTATTACGTATGACTAGGGAACATGATGGTTGGTGGGGGGAGGGAGATCAAACTTCCATGATTATTAGATCTCTTCAGACATTTTGCCCCTACACTCCAGTGTCAAAATAATAATTAAAAAAGCCATCAAAACCATCCATCCTGTCTCCTAACTGGACACACACACACACACACACACACAGAGTCAGAGCTGAGCCACATTGCCAGCCTTTCGCCTTGCTGTGCCCTGTGAAGGACTGTACACTGGGGCTGCCCTAGAATGCACCAAGCTCCCCAGCTGCCGGGGATCAGCACTGAAGGAACTATGCTGGCATTTCTGTAATATGAACCATCAAAAGTATCTGTGGCTCAAAGGCACCTACAGTGAGCCTCAAGGAAGCAATCCCGGGCACTTTTCCCCACCCTTTTGAGAAATTCCTTCTGTGGGAAAGGAGGAGACGGGACAAAAGAAAGAGTTATATAAGAGGAAGAAACAGAAACACATCATTCCTAGCAGAAGAGCTATTAAAAAAAAAACAAACAAACAAAATAACACCATTTAAGATCACTGAAATACAAAACTGGGGAGAACTTATAAATGAGACCATAATACTGTATAATTCACATTATATTTCCAAATAAGAAATTGGTCAATTCCAAGTAGAAATATCCTAGGCAGTGGTGGTGCTCGCCTTTAATCCCAGCACTTGGGAGGCAGACAGATCTCTGTAAATTTGAGGCCAGTCTGATCTACACAGTAGTTCCAGGGACAGCCAGGGCTACACAGAGACACACTGACTCAAAAAATAAAAAAAAAAAAACAAGAAGAGGAGAGGAGGAGGAGGGGAAAGAAGAGGATGGGGAGGAGGAGGAGGAGGAGGAAGGAACCGAGGAGAAGATAGCCTTTTGCTTCTTTTTGCTTATTTTCTTCGGCTTCTTCTCCCTCCTCCTCCTGCCTCCTCCTCCTCCTCAATGCTCACCCTCCCTCCTCCTCGAGAAAGAAGAAGAGAAGAAGAAGAACTTGCTCACTAAATAGAATATCCAAAACATTGACAAACAACAATATTTTGCCAAGAAACATTATTATGGTGCATCCAAGAAAGCAGAGATTTAGGTTGTAAGAGAAGAAGCCACCACTATAGTTCTCTAATTGCTGTCTTCCTTAACTTAATATTCATCTCTTTTACATCTGAGATGTATTTGATGAGCACGACATTATCGTTGATAGAATGATGTATAGAGTTTAAAATAACAACTGTAACTTGGGGAAAGTATTTACCCAATAACACTCCCACGCTTCCTTCCAAAAACACTCTTTGACAGTTGAAACCATTTTTTTAAAGTGGCAAAATGACTCAAACTCAGTCAGGTGGCTCCCTTTCTCCCTCCCTCTCTCCCCCTCCTCTTATCCTCCTCCTTCCTCCAGTCCCCCCCCCCCCATTTCTCTGTGCTAAGGACTAGTACATGCTAGGCAAGTACTCCACCACTGAGACACGCCCCCAGCTCTAGGGCCTCAAACTCTCAAGCACTCTGAGTCAGTCTTCCAAGTTCTGGGTTGAAGGTGTGCATCACCATGCCTGGCTTTTTTCCTTTGTTTCTAAAGAACAACACTGAGCCCCCAGAAGACACACAGCAGTGTCCTGTCGACCAAATGAATGTACATAGTATGGCGCACATTAACCAGACTGAGCCAGACAAAGAGGCACATCCCTATCCCAGGACTCAGGAGCTGAGGCAGGAAGATAGCAAGTTTGATACCAATCTGGGATTCACAGCAGGACAATTTTTTTTTTCTTTTGATGCAGGGTCTCTGGCTGTCCTGGAACTCACTTTGTAGGCCAGGCTGGTTTTTGAACTCACATGGATTCACCTACTTTTCTCTCAAGTGCTGGGATTAAAGGCTTGTGCCACTATGCCCAGATATAACAAGATATAGTCCTAAAACAAAAGTCTGATACCCATGCAGCTCTGTAGAACATTCTGACTAAATCCATATCCAGACCAGTTTCCTTTCCATTCTGCTCTGTCTGCATCCTTTTTCATGCTCGACAGTAGAACAAGATGGTTGGCCACAGAGGACATGTTTTATGGAATACCTCTCTGCTGTCTCCTTAAGGGAAAGGGGACAAAGTTGACTTCATTTCTAGAGCCAGGCCCTAAGACACTGGCAGCTTCTAACCCCCATGGCTTCCAATATTTTCTCTTGGAGGATTGCTGCTATCTGTCCTGGTATACTTGAGACTGCCATGCTTAATGTGATCCCAACTAAGCTAAACCTGCCAGCAATCCTCGCCATGAGCTTACATTGTTCCGAACCTTGCAAACCACCTGCCAGATGACTACCACGGAGTGGCCTTAAGGACACAGAAACCCTTTCTAAATTCTTGACCTACAAAACTGCAATTAAATTAAATGATTACTTCAAATCCCTGAGTTTGGAGAATAATCTGTTACAGAGTAATAGCTAGCTAATTGGAGTGTGTTCTTAATTTTTTTCTTTCTCTTCTCTTAAACATTATCAGTGGAAGCGAAGGCAGCCATGCCAAAAGACATGTCCTGGAACTCCTAAGTTTAGCCCTGAAGATAGTTCAGGATGAGAGAGTTGGGAGAAGAGCCTGAACAGGAGGCTTTGACCTCATCCTGAAGGCAAATAGCCACCCAAGGCCACAGGGCCTCCACAGGGTACCACAGAAGACCATACCTGCCTCAGGAGCTCCTCTTGACGCATCCTGATCCTCTCTCTCTCCATCTGGATCCTCTGGAGTCGCAGTTTCTGCTGCTGCTGCTGCTGAGTGGTCAGCGCATTGGGCACGCTCATGAGCCCCGTGGGTGGGTTCGGGGCTGGGTGGTTCTGTGGACTCAGGTTACTGGGCACGACTTGTTGCTGGTGCTGGTGATTCATCACTACAGGGGGGAAGAACACACAGATCAATGACCAGGGCCTAGGATTCCTTATCATAAAAGGATCAGAACGCTTTGTGCTTTGGAGTATAGATTCTGAATTCCTTCTGAGTACTTTATTATTAATCATTACTATTTTAAAATTATGCCCTTAGTTCTACTCACAACGGTACAAGTATTAGCCCCACACCTAAGTCATCTAGTCTTAGCTTTCTGTGCTCCTAAAAATTTTATTTCAGCCACGCAGTGGTGGTGCACACCTTTAACCCCAGCACTCAGGAGGCAGAGGTAGGAGGATCTCTGTGAGTTCAAGGCCAGCTTGATCTACAGAGTGAGTTCCAGAACAGCCAGGACTGTTTCACAGAGAAACCTTGTCTCAAAAAACCAAAAGCAAACAAACGAAAAAATTATTTCACATTTCCTGTGCCTAAGATACATTTTTATTACACTTACTTATTTTTTTTTGGGGGGGGGGTGCATATTGGTACGCGCAAGCCACAGCATACAAGCATAGGTCATAGCTGGTTCTCTGCTTCCACCACGTGGGTCCCAGAGTTGCACCCAAGTTGTTAGGCATATAGCGAATACCCTTACCCACTGAGCCATCTCTCACAAGCCCCATTCTAGGATATATACTAACAGTAAGATAAAACAAAATGGTAAAAAAATAAGTCCTATAGAGACTGTCGCAGCTTAAAAGGGATTTTTCTCCAGGACACCTGGGAGTGTGTGCATGTTTTCGGATGCCCTGAATATCTATCTGCACAGCAGCATCACAGAAGGCCTGCCATCAGTGCTCAATAACCAGTGGGTAGACACGAACACTCAGGATGCATGAGCGAACTGAGAACAACGGGAAAAACCAGGCCTCAATCCTAAGAGGGGGACTGGTCACACTTTGTTAAAGAGGAATAACTCCTGGGAATGGAAGTGTAGCTCGGTGAACAGAGCACCTGCTGAGCATCCAGGAGGCCCTGGGTACCATCCCCAGCGTCTTGTTCACCCTTATAGGAGACATCTGCGTCTGTGCCTACAGATGTTCACGCTTTCGGGAGACATCTGCTCCTAAAGGTGTTGTTCACTCTTTCGGGAGATGTCCGTGGAAGTAAAGGTAGAGCTGTTGAGTCTGGGAAAGCCTGGTCTTTAGACAATGGTTTTGTTTTCAAGACGGAAAGGAGGGGTGGGTTATGCATACACAGCTGTTGTGCTGGAATGGCCCTGAAACTGGTGACAACAGTACCCCTGGGGAGGAGCCTGGGTGTCACATATGGGGGACCCTCTTCCTACTCCGCATCATGCAAATTCTTCAAATGTGCCCACACAACTTATGTGGAACAAGGGTGAATAGTTTTTAATTAGAAATTCAAATAAGAGGGGCTGGGGAGATGGCTCAGCAGTGAAGAGCCACCGGTGCTCTTGCAGAGGTAGGGTCCCCAACACTGGCACAGCAACTTACAGCCCTCCGTAGCTCCAGTCCCAGGGGACCCAGGGCATTCTCCTGGCTTCCGTGGGCACCAGGTGTGCACGCTGTGCATACACACACACACACACACACACACACACACACACACACACACACACATGCATGCAAGCAAAACACTCACATACATAAAACCAATCTTTCTTCAAAAGTGAAAAAAGTGAACAGCATGGTCCTGCGAGTGTCAAACTCAGTATTTTTCTGGTGTGGTGAATTAAAATGACACGTTTGAAAAACAACAAATAAGGCTGAGAAAATCAGATCAGAACAAAGAGTCCACTTGATGCAATTGCTCATTACAGAAATGAGGAAAACAAGAGCAATAGAAAGCAGCCTAGAAGGCAGGGGTCAGTGATCCACTATCCAACTCCGCTTAATTAATTTGCAAGAGCTACTGAGCGGCATCAAGACTGGAGCTCATGACCTTCGTCTGGGCCTCCTTAAAGTCACTGCCTTTGGGTGTTGGGGGAACACAAGATGGTTACGGCAGAAAGGTCGCCAGGAAAACAAAGTCAAAAATCTGACTTTGCAACAGACAAAATATTCCTTGGGATGATATTCTAGAACATTCCTGAGAGGAGACGATGATCCCATTGTTAAAAAGCATACCACGGTGCAGTGTGAGACATAACTACCATGAACTGCCTCAGACAGACTGAAGACTTTGTGGGCTCAAGACCTTTGCCACCCCTAAAGAAAGAAATAATCCAAGTATATAATTTCTCTACTGACAGAAGAACGCAGCAAGTTCAAGTCGAGACATCTGTTTTTCCGCCTCCAAGAAAGTAAAATTATCTTTTTCATGCTTCGCTCTATTTTCACGTTGTTTCTGTTTTGTTCTATTTATTTATTTGCTTTTAATTGGTGCTACTCAATATAAAAGAAAACACCAGGGCAAACTCCACAGCCTGTGATATGTGATAACGATCGCAGTGTCCTTGACGAAGTGCTGGGGACGAGGGTTATTGAGGACGGACCCAGTCCTCTGACCACTGCTGCCCCGAGATGATGTACAAATGACACTCCATCACCCTTCCTAGCAAACACTCTTGATCATTTCTGCAAAGCCTTATGTGCAGAAATGAGCTCAAAGTGGAGAGGGTTCCTGAATTCAGTTCTATCTACGTGGGGGAAAGTCTTTAGTCTTGAAGTATTGCTTTGTGCGGTACCAGGAGGCGGACAGCATAGACAAAGTGTACAGGCAGCTTCCACAGTCCAAGAGCTGAGGAACGGGGGTGGGGGGAGGTTGCGGGAGGTGTGGCTGAGAACCAAAGGCTAGGAAGTGCAGGGCTCAAATGTTTGACAAATGCAGCCTCAGAGACATCCAGTGGCTTACTCTTCTGTAAGTAAACCTAGAGGTTTGCTTTCCTCCTGTCCAACAGCTTTTGGTTCAACATACACAAAAGGCCTAGTGGAGAAAACCAAACCATAAGGCAAGCAATAAGGTTAGGTGGATAATCAAAAGCCCTCCTAGGCAGGCACGGAGCTAGCAGACTTGCAAAGGGAAACAAACCAGTGCTCCAGTGGCCAGGAGCTACATGGAAGCCGAAGAAAGACACAGACGTGACTTTACACCCATCAGATCCTTCTCTACAAGTCCCACTTAATGTGAGAGAAAGCGCGGCGGGGCGCACATCCGTGGCCAGCAATGTCTCTTGGCAAGTTCTCGGCCTCTTCTCCCCTGCACACACCTGGAGTTTGAAGCTGAATTTTCCACCTCTCAGCAGCACAGTTCTGCTTGAGCGGGCGAGGCCGTCCTAAACTCTGAGACTTCCGGTCTGTGGTACCTGCTTCCTTTTGTACCCCCATGCCACCAAAAATGCAGACTTTCACCCTGAAAGTCACTGTGGCTCGTCGACTTAATAAAAAACACAATACCCATGGCACCTATACTGGTATAAAGAGATAGCTCGATGAATAAAGGGGCGAAGAGATGACTGTCTGGAACAGACATGCAGATAGTTCTTGAAAAAAGACAAGAGTCCCACAGAGGAAGGAGAAAGCTTTACTGTACAGAAACCTGAAAAACCTGTCCCTGGCCAGGTGACCAAGGTCGGCACTAAGTGACGAGATGCAGTAATGGTATATAACTTGACCTAACATGGGGAGAATGCTGCTCGTTGGCTTTTTTATTATTATTCTTTTTAATCTCATGGTCTTCTTTCCCAAAACCATTATGAAGTCTAACAGTGAAAGGGGGGGGGTCCATTTCTAATTCAGGGGGATTATATAAAACACCTTAAGTAGGGCTGGAGAGATGGCTCAGTGGTTAAGAGCATTGCCTGCTCTTCCAAAGGTCCTGAGTTCAATCCCCAGCAACCACATGGTGGCTCACAACCATCTGTAATGAGGTCTGGTGCCCTGGCCTGCAGGCATACACGCAGACAGAATATTGTATACATAATAAATAAATATTTTTAAAAAAATACCTAAGTAATACTTCTCAAAACCCTTGAGGTCATGTAGAAGAAGGGAACCTAGGGAACAGTGACAGCCAAACATGACAGACGCGGGTGCTATCTATGTGCTGTGTGAGGTGTGGAGCAGAGAAGGACATCGGATAGAAGCTAACGAAATCCAAATGAAGTGTGCACGTTTCTTATTTTTTCAATCCTTATTTAATTGTTTCTTTGGTCTTTTGAGACAGGATCTAACTGTGTATCTCTGGTATATAACCAGGGCTGGCCTCAAGGTTACAGTACCCATCCAACTTTGGGCCTCCTAAGTACATGAGTTACCACACCAGCTTAAAGCGTGGATTCTAATTAGTAATAATGAGCCAATGCTGTTCATTAGTTCTCACAAACATAGCACGTGAATGTGACATTTTACAGCGGGTCAAACTGGGTGTAGAGGTATATAGGAATCCTACAAATTTTTTTATAAGACTACAATTTCTAATTAGTGAGTATAATTAATACACAGACAGACACAGGAAAGGGCAAGTCTCTAACAAACTCCATGAAAGTAAACAGATACAAAGGAGCTGTTTCCAGGTGTGTTATGTTGTCCGTCAAGACTGTAAACTGTTGAACTAGAAGAACATATTTTACTACTGGATTTCTGTCTTGAATACACTCAAGGGTACCCTTTCCCTTTCGGAGAGGGACATAAAAGCACAAACACATCTATCTATCTTGCAGGACTCTCCCTCCTGAGTAGGAAAAACTAAGAAATGCCGGTCAACTACAATTTAGTAAATGTCTTGGCAAAGCACTGAATGATGAACAGGACTAAACATGAACCAACAATTAAGTTCCTACTACGCGCTTAGCTCTTTGAGGTTTAACAAGTTGCTTCTAACTCAAAGCCAGAGAAGGGAAGCAGCAGCCAATGATGTTGAACAAATAATTTCATGTGTCTAACGGCTGTGTGTCTGTCTAGCTGTTGAGCAAGACACAAAGTCACAGAAGAACAAAGCAAAACAAAATACATAAGTCTTGATGGGGGACAGGCTGAGGCAGGAGAATGACCTATGCCAAGCTAGAGCTCGAGACCACCTAGAATACTGCAAGACAGTCTGAAAAACAAAAACAAAAGAAACAAGAAAACAGGACAGGGGCTACAGAACATAAAAGTCGATCTATTCAGAGTCTCCACACACAAAATGTGGAGGAGTTGTGGAATCACCTAGATTGAAAACTCTACCCACAATCCTATTCTTTCTTCTCTTCACAAACATTGAAACTGAGGTCTGACCAGTCATCCTGACTTCCCTAGCAGTGAGGGGTTTCCTGGGACACAGGGCTAATTCAGGCAGCGCCTCTACCAGAGGTAATGGCTTGGGATGCTGGGCCTGTGACTCTCAGTAGCCCCAGGGCTTCCTCTTAACGACAGAATTCTTAGAGAACTAGATGTCATACCCTGTTGATATTTAAGACTAAGGCCAGCAATCCAGGATGGCAGTCAGTGTAGACCACAACACCCAGTCTTGGTAGAGGGCATATATTGTATTTACTCTGTGTGATGGGGTCTTAGTCCACTTAGACTGGTGCTTCTCAAATTTTTAGTGAAAGGTTTTTTCCCAGGAGCCCCTATCTAGCTTGGAGCCAGGGTGCCCTTTGTCGAGGGATCAGTCAGCAGTTTGTTAGGTGCCTGGGCTGCTGTCGATAGGGCAGCAGAACTCTACTCTCTAAATTCTCTTGGGATCACTTTCACCCTACAGGCATTTCCCAACCACCATGTTAAAACTTCACACTTAGGTTTAGAGACCATACACACTTTAGCTACTGCACGCATCCCTTAGGGTTCTAGTATTGGCCTTTGTACACACTTTAAAATGGATGATTTCCAACAATTCACTGATTTTTTGGAGCCGAAGGTTCCAAAATTTGGAAGGTTAAACGACTCAGCACAAATCACACACGCGTGCGCACACAGACCCCAACAAACCCAGGAAACCTGACCGTGCACGATGCACCAGAATGCTGCATAGGCATTGGCTGAGCACCCTCTATTTCTACTCTGTCCAAACCCAGAAGTCCGAAATAAGTGATACACTAACTTGAAGAGGATAGCTGGTTTCCCTTGTCCTGCCTCATAAAGAAGTCTCTTGCAGACTCATTTAGGGGGGAGAAAAAAAAGAACTTAATCACATTTTGATGGTGCCCTATTTGCGTGATCTAATTTTATACACGCAAACGTTACAACACTTTGTTCTGGAATAATAATACAAAACACACACACACACAAAAGCAAAAAAGCAAAAGCAGACATACTTTTGAAAGACTCTATTTCATGATTCACGTCACAGCTATAATAGTAGGCCTTCTGGCCATGTAATGATATGGAACTCCAAGAAGCCATGCCAAAACATACAGGTGTAGGTCGTTTCTGACTTCCATACGGATCCAGTGCACCAAGCCTGCAAAATATTCCAGCAGGAAGCTGGTCTGCGTGCAGCTGCAGGCCTTTCCCCAAACTCTGTTTGTGTGCTATGCATGGCTGAACTCGGGAACCAGCCGACCCCAGGTGTCACGCAGCCCAGTCTGATGGGAAACACGTGTCCACAGAGGAGGAAAGAAAACCCAGCCACAGGGCAGCCTTGACTCAGTCATGATCCAGTGACTGCAGACACATCGCTTGCCTTCCTGTGTGTCTCTTGGCTTCTGCCAACAAGGAGCCTCTTGTTTCTCTTATTTCCCAGAAACAGTATTAACCGGCCAACAAGGTCAGCAAAAATAAATAAATAAATGGGGTGGGGGGGGGCAGTTTTTCACTTCCAGGTGTGCTCAGCTCTAAACCTCTGTAAGTTTTAAGCCAAGAAGTTTCTCCATGCCAATTTCACACTGAAGCCTTTCTTCTAATTCTGGGTAAGAATACTATAAAGAAAATTCTCAACTGGCTCAGCTGATAAGCACGGAGCTCCGGGTCAATGTATACACGCCTAAACTTTTCTTGATTATCTATCTGTTCAAGCCTTCAAAGCATTTGCAGGAGTTCCAAGGGCCGACGACACAGGATTGCAAAGGTTCTCCAAAGGTTCCAGTTCCTTCTAGTAAAAGGGCTTGCAACCCAACCTGCATTTACTTCCCAGGCACCCTTGAAATTTTGGCATCAAGAAATTACTTTCCTGCTTGTAATCCCGCCTGGCCATTTAGGCAGTAATCTTGTCCATAGACCAGTATACAACAAGTAACTGGGCACATTTTCTCTGTTCAGGACGAAGACAAATGCTCGCTGGCTTTTATGTTCTCCTAGTGAGCAGGCTCTCTGGGTATATAAGTTATTAACTGTCAAAAGATCTGACTATAGGATCTAGACACTGGGTCTCATCATTGTAACATATCCAGAAAGATGTGAGCGTGGGCATGTGTGGAGGGGAGGGGAGCAACCCTCACATTTTCCTGCCATGTTAATTTCTCAATCCTTTGTGAGTGTGTCTGAGTGAGTGCGTGTGTGTGCGTGTGTGTGTGTGTGTGTGTGCGCGCGCGCGCGCACGTGTTCACCTAAAATGGTATTAGAATGTGCAACCCTAATTCCATCTAATTACTGGACTATCTCAAAATTTATCCAAACTGGTGTGTGTCAGGAAGCTCAGCTACAGACACCGCATTGAGCAAACAGTGTCTTATAGGGGACAGTAGAAATAAGAGCTTTTACTGGGCTGCCCCCCACAAGACATCTTTCTGACTTTAAATTTGTTTCCATGGCTGGACACTGTCAGAGAACATTGTTCTACTACCCTCAGAAAGCCAGCACACCTTTATCCCATCAGGAACCGGAAACTCTGATTTGTGTCATTTCTATTCGTTAACTGAGAAAGGTTATGATCACGTTGTAGTCGCCAGCTTTGCCAAACGGGCTTGCAAACGATTCCAGGTGCACGTCATTGCAGCCCAAGCTGAAGAGCAGAAAACGGGCACCCACACGGAGAAAATAAGATGCAGCCAGTGTGCTAGGTTTAATCTCCTTTTGGGATATTATTTATTCTAGTAAATACCCTTATTATTTAAAGAGGTCACACCATAGACCCCAAGACTGACGAGGTGGTCCAAGCATCTGGCCAGTTTATGAACAGGGGTTCAGGTAACAATCAAACACTGGAAATTATTGGCTCTGTGAAAAATCACAGACATTATGATGAGGCCTTAGCAAAGATAGCAATGGGACACGGGTGCTTTTCAGTTTAGAACCACGGTGGGGCGGGGCGGGGGACCAAACACAGGATTAGCAAACTATAATTCAACGCAGGGTATCAAGATGGAAAAAGCTGCTCAACCCTGTGGCTAGGCAGATGTGTGCATTTCACAGAAGACTGTACTTAGCTCTTAAGAGGACGTTGAGTAAAAGTCAACTGCATTGGAAATAAAAAGGATCAATACGAAGAGTGATGGCTCGGGGGTGTTAAGCTACCCCGATCCTTTCATCATTGTCTATGGTTTGGTTTGGTTTCCAGCTCGGTGATGGAAAAGACAGCTGGATCCCTTCCCCTCAGGAGACTCTAGTCTAGAGGGCAGACACACAAACAGCAAGTAAATGGTATCTATGCCTTGACTCAGGGACCACAGTCCAGGAGGGGATGTGAGAGGCCAGGGAGGACACCAGCCAACAGTGTGTGCCTCACGTGACAGGATGCTGCAATCAGGAACTCGGAGCCGCTGGAGCTGCCTGCACAAGCCAGATATCAGGCTGGCATGGAGTGGAAGGGGTTCCTGAGTTCCCACCCGAACTTAGGAGCTACAGGTAGTTGATGGCTTCCGTTTTCTTTAAGGGTGTAGCTCCTGGTAGGCTGATGGTCCACTGGACGGCCCCACAGAGGAGTATATGAACACACAAATTGGACTTGATGGGTTATTAAATTAAACCAAAGAAAAAGATACAAAATTGAGGGAGATAAGGAGATGGATAGAGGTAAATCTGGGAAGAGTTAAAGGAAGACGATGGTGGAGAATATGATCAAAATCCATTGTATGAGGTTCTCAAAGATTTAACAAACATACTTTTAAGGGGGGAATATTCCAGACCTATGTCCTTAGTACGTGTGCAAAAAGAGCAGTCCCTGTGTTCCAAGGCAGAGGGCAAGGGGCAACAGACAATTCTGTGTGGCCCAGAGCCTATGGAAGGCACCATGCTAGCCTCAATTCCAGAGGCATAGGAATCTCCCTTCAGGCAGAAAATTGCCAAGTGGTTCACCTGCTGAGACCAAATAAAAAATTCTGGAGAAAAAAAAAATCCAGATACGGAGAAATTAAGGTATCCACTGTGAAGTTGCATGAAGGTCAGAATTAATGTCTCTCAACTGCCTCTCTTGGCCCCGTGAGGAGATTCTGGATCACAGCTGGAGAGAAAAGTAACATGGTTTTGCCAGGAATGGGAGGGACAAAGCAGCTTTTAATACACAGCCAAGTCTGGCCCCCAGTAAAACAAAACAAAGGCCCGGAGCTCTGCATTTTACTGGGAATGGCGTGCCAATAAAAAAGTTGTATTCTTAACAGAAACCACACAAAATGTCTAACAGAAGAACTGTGGCTCCCAATTTTCTAAGTTTCTAAGGTTCCGGAACCTCCCGAACTGCGGAGGTTCTGAGATCAGGCCCGCATGCCTATCTGGAAGGTTGTAGAAAACCTCTTGAGAACTCCCACTATCCCTGCTTGTTGAAGTTACTCTATAGAGTGTCCAGACAATGTTGAGGAATAAAATAAAGCTTAGTGCTTTATCCCCAGAAAAAAAGCTTATTTATCCTCAAAATCACGTGGGTCTCTCCCTCATGAATGACCTGACTCCTAATGGAGACTGTCCCGCCAAGCCCAGGATCTTTGCGGTCCATGCTCTGACGGGGCGCCCTGGTGCTCGGGTATTCACTCTCTTCATTGGTTTGGTTCCCTGTCCCTTTTGCAGTCATGGATTCCTTTTAGTTCAATTTAATTTTTATTCTTTTGAATGATGCGTATTATAAAAAAGGAAGAAATAAATGTATAAAAATATCAGATTTTCTTTTTTTCTTTTTTAAAGAATTTGTGTTTTGAGTAAGACTGGCTATATATTTGTATGCTTAGTCACCAGAGAGTGGAACTGTTAAAAAGAATTAGAAGGATTAGGAGATGTGGCCTTGTTGGGTGAAGTGTGTCAATGGGGGTGGGCTTTGGGGTTTCAAAAGCCCACGTCAAGGTCAGGATCTCTCTCTCTCTCTCTCTCTCTCTCTCTCTCTCTCTCTCTCTCTCTCTCTCTCTCTCTCTCTCCCTCCCTCCCTCCCTCCCTCCCTCCCTCCCTCTCTCTCTGCCTAACTGCAGACTAAGATGTAAAGTTCTCGGCTACTTCTCTCCAGAACCATGCCTGCCAATTTTCCTGCCATGATGACGTCGAACTCATTTCTGAAACTGTAAGCAAGCCCCCAACTAAATGCTTTTTTTTTCCTAAGAGCTGCCTTGGTCAAAGTGTCTCTTCACAGCAATAAAACAGTGACCAAGACAATTAGCGTAGTTTAATTAAGAAACAAATATCCTGAAAGCTACACAGAAAGTCATTATAATTAAAAGGCCACATCAAGAGATACATGCA
Source organism: Arvicola amphibius (assembly GCF_903992535.2). NCBI lineage: Eukaryota > Metazoa > Chordata > Mammalia > Rodentia > Cricetidae > Arvicola > Arvicola amphibius. Next base: position 21,380,191 of record NC_052057.2, on the reverse strand, counting down.
TACACTATTTCTCAAATGCCCTGATGAATGGAGGAGGCATATTTGCTAAATAAACTCATGAAATATGCCCAAAGCTCCCATGCTTTGAGAAATAAAAATAAATAGCACAAAAATATCCAGACTCATGTTTAAGAATGAATTAAAATATGCATGCAGAAACACTCAAAATGATAGTAACTAAACTCCTGAGGTTACATGTAAAAACAGGGCAGGAAAATAAGCAAAGTCAGGTGACATTTCTGGTTTCAATAGGCTAAAATTAAACTATGTAGACAGCCACACAAAAGTAGTGTTTGTCAGGTAAATAATACCCATGAAGCTGAACAACACTGGAGAATATCATTGGATGAACATCCATCACAAGGAATTCTCCATGTCTTTGAGCACACCTCATTGACTAAAGATAGAAACACTTTCCTCATAGATTATTTTTCTCTGCACGGAGTATTGAAGCAGCCTGTGACCCAGCAACTCTGCCTGCACCCCCAGTTCCTTCAACTGATGATCAAAATGAATATCCTCCATCCTGTGGTATATCAACACTGGGGGCCTCTTGAGGTGACATGATAACAAGAACAAATCATTTCTGTGGTATTCCTACCAAAGAAATATAACCAAAATCTAAGCCATAGGAGGCATGAGACTAATCCAAATTTAAAGACTCACTTACCAAGCAATTAGACCATAGTTTTAAAAACCAAATAGTCAAGGTCCAGAAAAACTAGAATTGGGGAATCACTCCAAAGGACAAACTTGGGATACAGCTCAATGGTAAAGCATTTGTGCAGAATGACTGAGGGCCTGGGTTTGATTCCCCAGGACCAAGAAAGAACAGAAAAGGAGAGGGGAAGTAGACTAAATGCAACACATGTTCCATTAGATTCCATTAGGAGCTGCATCGGTGTTAAATTTCCCTACCTGTGACGCCTGTTCTGTGCTCAGAAAACAAGCTCTACAAATATTTAGGGGTACAGATCATGATGTCTCCAGCTTTACCTTCAGTAATTAAGGAAAAGGGCTAGAGCTGCAGCAAAGTGGTAGAATAACTATAGAATGTTCCAGGCCCTGGGTTTCATCCTCAGCAACAGAAACAAAACTTTGTTACAGTGATATGTGGTGGTACTGTGTTCCAAATACTAGGGGGGCTGAGACGGCCACTAGTTTGGGGATAGCCAGATGAGACCTTGCCTCAAAAAAATAAAGGGAGGGGGGGAAAAAAGTAAGGAAAGAGGAAGGAATGCATACACACAGATAATCAAACCAAGCTGCATTGACAAGCAAATTACCAACAACAAAAGTAAAAGTCACAAAGGATAAATACAGCAATTCCTTGTACTAGACTTGAAACTTTTCTGAACTTAAAGATTATTTCAAAATTAAATTCAGATTTTTCTTTTTCCTAAATAAAACCTATGTGACCATACCCCAAACTCTGCAGAGACATAATAGTTTTTGCCTGGTAGGGTACAGAAAAGCTGTGTTTGTACTTGGGCAATGGTTTCTGTTAAATTCTTGGGCTTTGAGGACACCCCTATTAAACAATGAGTTTTGTTAAGCAATTTCAGTTTGTGAGGAAGAACAGAACCCTGGATGTGAAATGCAGTGCATCGTGCTGATATGTGTACATGGGTGTGTGTGTGTGTGTGTCTGTGTGTGTGTTTGTGTGTACGTGTGTGTGTGTGTGTGTGTGTGCGTGTTATATTCACTGTTCCTCCCAGCTCCCAACCCAACTGTGACTTAAATAATAGTAAAAGCCGCTTAGTAAGGCAAGACACAGATTTCACAACCAGCTAGCCTTTCTGAAGAAACCCTCTGAGGACAGGACACCCAGGACGGGAAATTATAGGTTTTCATAGGAGGAATCTGGGGCACCAAGAATTTTCATGGTCAACAGTGGAGCCCTGACATGAAAGCCTTAACTTTTCCAAGCTCAGAACTGTAACACTGTGCTACTGTGGCCTTCAGACAGGGAGAAAATAAACACCTCAAAAAGGGGCCCAGTGGGAGATGGAGAAGAGACCAAACTGTCAACACGTGGAGTAAGGGATGACTTAGCCAAAGCCATTTTGTTATCCATATAATTTAGGCCTCAAAATTTCCTTAGATTGCAAGAAATGTACTGTGTGTTTAAGAGAAGACTTGCTACAAAGAGAGTGCAAGCATTCAATGATGCACGCTGGGGATCTAAGAAGAGAGACCTTTTGGGAACATCCCTAACTCTTGCGGCCAGGCAGCAGCAATAGAAACACAGTAAAAATGACGTGATGTGGGTAGGAGCAGCATCCACAGGCCTTCAGAACGGAACATGCTCTAATTAGCATTGACAATGCTAGACAAACTGGACAACTGTTTCTCTTGATATCTTGAGGAGGATGTTTGGAACAGCTAAGTGAAACTAAGCCGGCTTCCCTTTCTCGCTTTCTTTTCCAACTTTATTCTTTCCAGCTCTGCAAATATTTAAGTCTTGGCAAAGTTCAAAACTCACAACTCGCTCTTCTCCGCTGTCTGAGAAATATAATACTGAAAGGAGAAAGGAAGAAAATAATATGGAATGAAATACACGGCCTGTGCTGGAAAGCAAACTAACTCCCACTAAGATTTCCATTATGGCTTAGATGAAAACATCTAGATAGACAGGTCGAACGCATCTGGATATAAGGGGAGAATGCATATGGATACACAAATAGGAAGCCTAGGAATACATAGGAAGAACAGGGACATACAGAAAGAAACATGAAGAGGTAGGATGCATCTGGATACCCAAGTTGATAAACAGAGCCAGAGAGAGAGAGAGCTAGGTGCCTAGAGAAAACATACTCCTACAGCTATTGGAAATGGTTTTATTAAAAGACCAATAGCCCAGGGCCTGGAGAGGTGCTTCAGTGGTAAAAAGCACCTGGTCTTACAGAAGACCTGAGTTTACAGAACTTACACGGTGGCTCACAACTAAACATAACTCCAGTTCTAGGAGATCCAATGCCCTTAATGACCTCCATGGGAACCAAGCATGCACATGGTGTACAAGACATAATGGGTGAGCAAGGCACTCATACACATATAAAATAAAATAGATCAGAGAGAGAATAAATGAGAATACAACATTCCAAACAAATCTCCCTTCACCATGGTCGGTCTTCAAACAATACTCGTAACTGCGTATGATCAAACCATGTCAAAGCTATATTATAAATACAATATTTATGGATTTACTCCCAAACTATATCCAAAGAAACTGGAAAAAAGAGTAAAGGGGGCCCAAACTGCACTAGAATATGTATTGCAGCAACATTTATAATGGTGAAAAGTAGAATGAACCTTTATGTCTATCAACAGGAGATTGTTTAAAGAAACTATAAAAATTGGGCAGAGCAACACGAAACTTTAATCCCAACTACTGGGAGGACTGACAATCTGAGAGGAGATTAAGTGAAACCCTGCCTCAAAAAAAAATCAATAAATAGGCTAGGATCTGGCTTCATGGTAAAATATTTGCCCAGACCTGCATACAATCTCCACCACTCTAAAAAGGAAAAAAACAAAACATATTAATTAATTGATTGAAAAACTAATGACCTCACTAGTTAAATAATTCGTGCAAGGATTACTGTGCAGTCCATAAACATGATACAGTGATTTGTAAGCTAGAGAAACATGCCCAAGTTCATTTATAACTTAAAATTATAAACACGTAGCTTCTTATTTATCAAAATTACATGGAGGGGCTGGAGAGATGGCAGAGGCAGGTGGATCTCTGTGAGTTCAAGGCCAGCCTGGTCTACAGAGTGAATTCTAGGACAGGCAGAGCTACACAGAAAAACCCTGTCTCAAAAAAAAAAAAAAAGTATGGGGGCTACAGAGTGGGCTCAGTAGTTAAAAGCATTTGTTGCTCTTACAGAGGACCAAGATTCAATTCCCAGCACACACATGGTGGTTCACAACCATCTGATCCAGGGGATTCGATGCCTTCTTCTGACCCCTGAGGCACCAGGCACACAGGTGGTGTACACACACACACACACACACACACGGGCGGGGGGGGGGGGGGGGAGCAAAACGACCATACATGTAAAAAATTGTTACAAAATTATTCGGACAAAAGAGTTTGATAACAGACATCACTGGCCAGCATATGGGAAAAGAAAGTCTTTACTGGTTTACCCTTTTATGAAAGAAATTAAAGAAGAATCACTAAAGTTATAAACGCAGATACTCCTCTCTCTACTTGAGCAAGCTTACCCTGCACATAAACACTGCCTGGCTCTAGAAGGATGCACGTTGCAGCACTGAATAAGCTAAGTATCAGCACGAGAAGCTGCCTAAACAAAGCACTCATGTAGACTGTGCCAGCTATATGCTGTTGGAAAGACTGAGTCCTTTAGGATGCTCTCTAACACATGCTAAAGTTATTAAAAAGATACATGCAGCCCAGCAAGGATGTGTGCACAGAGTAACACCAGCAGAATGCCTAGGGAGCTGCTAGTGGCGGTGTCTATGGGGAGAGGACAGACAGAGGTCATGGAGACAGGACACTTACTGTTCATGTTCAAGACTTTAAGCTGTTGTGCCATATGCTAGTGTTTTATTAATGAAAACACCTCATCAAAAGGGATTACAAGTGGGACTAGAGAAAGGGTTCAGAGGTTAAGAGACCTCGCTGCTCCTGTAGAGGACCTGGATTTGATTCCCAACACCAGCAGCTCACAATCATGTGTAACGAGTTCCAACGCCCTCCCCTGGCCTCTGTAGCATCAGGCACAAAAGCAGTGCACAGACATTTGGTGTGGGAAGTCCTTCTGTATAAGTGTTGCCTTTGTTGGTTAATGAATAAAGAAACTGCCTTGCTCTGCGATAGGGTAGAGTAGAGCTAGGTGGAGAAAACTAAACTGAATGCTGGGAGAAAGAAGGCGGAGCCAGGAGAAGCCATGTAGCCCTGCCAGAGACAAACACCAGATGGAACCTTGCTGGTAAGCCACAGCCATGAGGCATTACACAGATTAATAGAAATGGGTTAAATTAAGATGTAAGAGCTGGCCAATAAGAAGTTAGAGCTAATGGGCCAAGCACTGATTTAATTAATACAGTTTATTTCAGGGCTGAGCAGCCAGGGACAAACAAGCGGCCTCCTACAACAGACATCCATGCATCCAAAACTCCCATTCACAAAACAAAAAGATATTATACAGGGAAAAAAAACTGAAATTTAAAGATATTTATGACTTATTAAAATTTTGAAACAGACCACAAAAAAAGAATGTAGAGAATTTCTAGCATGCGCGCGCGTGCGCGCGCGCACACACACACACACACACACACACACACACACACACACACAATTAAATCACTGTATGTTTGTGTGTCTAAGGTGCACACGTATAAGTCAAAGGACAACTCCAAGCACTGGTTCTCTCCTCTACCTTACGGGCTCCAGGGATCCAGCTTTGAGACTAGCGTCTGTTCCACTGAGCCAAGGCAAGACAAATATGTAGGGAAACACAGAACGATTTTGAATAGCAAAATTACAGTAGCTCTTTATTCTCTTTGCTATTGATGTTAAGCATTAGCTATAGTGACCAAATAGCTATTATTTCCTGAAGGCAGGCCTTCTTAAATCTCACTGACTCAAATATCTAAGGCCTTATTTTTGTTGTTGCCTTTTTTTTTTTTTTAATTAGGAAGAGAGAGTTTTCTCTCTTTAGTTCTTAAATAAGGAGGAGTACCAACCAAGGCTTTTTGTTTTCCAGGCCTCTCATATGGTATTATTTTGCTGACTTCATCATGGAAAACTGTTCAGACAAAGCACAGAAGAACAGCTGTCCCTGACCACCACCAACTGCAAACCATCCAGGGAATAAATTTAGACTTCTAGAAAAGAAAAAGAAATCAATCAGTTGATACCAGTTTTGGGGTGGTTGCGGTGTATGAAGATCACACACACGAAGAGACAATATCACCAAAGACCCAAAGCTGAGATCAGAGAGGAGAGTCCAAGTGTCATTCAACACTACCCAATCTGGAGCAAGTGCCTGAATATCCATTCCAGAATTATATTGGTGCGGAGGCGGAAGGATGGGATGGAGGTAAGGCTCCAAATTTGTGTGGCTGAAATCTTCCTCAGCAGGGGATGTTGCCAAGGAAGACAGGTGACAGACAGGACTTAAACTATCAAATTCTTCTCAAAACTCCCAACAGAGGCACTTACTATTTGAAGAACAAACTCATTCAACTATGTATTTTTAAAATGTTAATTTCCTTTATGGTTAGGACTTTGGATTTTGTATTATCTATCCATATTTTCTCTCCGAGTAGGTTATGTTTCTCTTATTGAGTGAAAAGTTTGGTGGTGGTTGTTGTTGTTGTTGTTGTTGTTGTTGTTGTTGTTAAGAAAACCACTTGATATTTTGAGATTTCTCTGGTGGAAAAGAAGATGGGGTGTTGAGAAGGAAGTTGAGTAAAGTGCAAGTAAAATCAGGAATGTTCTACTGGTGCCAAACCAAGTCTTGACTAGACTCTAAGATCAGTGTGGCCTAGGATGGTTACTACTTGCTTTCTTTGTAGTAGTTGTTGGACAAATCTTCAGAATCAAGTTTCCTCCTTGTTCCCAAAGAAGCATCCTGGGTCACTCTTGCTGCTAGGAGGACCACTGCCTGGAAGTCATAACTGGCTGCGACTGCTTTCAAAGCACTGAGAATGGCAAATGCTCCCAGGCCAGCCCTACATCTCAGGACCTCAGGACTGCTGGGGCTGGGAAAAAGAACTGCATGTCACAGTCTCTTTGTAACAAAGAAATACTTTCACATTGTTGAATGGTTTTAGTATTTATGTCTGAGAAATGTCACAACGTGCAGAAGGGGAAATTTTCCCCAGCTGCAGCTCACAGCGCAAATGCCATCCCTGAATTTCTCTGCCCATGGCCTGACAACAATGGAACTGGGGCGAGCTTTGTTTCTTGGTACAACCGGTAAAAGCACAATTTACTAACAAAAGTGCCTCGCTGACATAGGCTGCCACAACCAGCTGCAACCAGCATGGTGGTATATTCTTGTAATCTCAGCGCTCAGAAGGCTTAAGGTGTGGAAGCAGGAGGGTGGAGAATTTGAAGCCAGCTGGGTTACACAGTGAGTTCCAGGCAAGCCTTAGCTACATAGCGAGACCCTGTTCGAAAACAAAAAAAAAACAAACAAACAAAAAAAAAAAAAAAAAACCAAAAAAAAAAAAAAAAAAAAAAAAAAAAACTGTGTGCTAGGTTGGGGACCCCTGAAGGAAGAACAACATAAGCTTTCTTCTACTAGAGTCCTGAAGAGGCTCGCCCTGTGAGGGTGCAGGGACCAGGAAAACCTAGCTCTCCAGCTCACAACAATGCATTTCCTTGTACACTTGCTGCTCAGGACTGTCTCATTCCTCAGATCAACTCTACTTGAGGATCCAATCATTAGTTCCACTTTGCAGGCTCGGAAGTTAACGAGTCAACAACAACAACAAAGTCTAACACAAGAGAAGCTCAGTTATGACCTCATGTTACCTTCTATACGAAACAGTCCCCCAGGAATCCCACATCCTAGCAAAGGACTGAGCATGGGAGCTGGCTGCATTTTCCCCACGCCCATTGCTCTATATACTATAACACTACTTAATATAAGCATCATTTCTTTGGATCCATATTTTTTCCTTCCTACCATAAAAAAATTTAGGGGTGGAGCTGGGTTTCTCTGTGTAGCCCTGACTGGCCTGGAATTGAACTCAAAAGAGATCTGACTGCTTCTGCCTTCCAGTTGCTAGGATGATAGCTATGTGTCACTTTCACATAACTGCTTCACTAAAAAAGAAAAAAAGGAAAGGATATTAATAATAATTAAAGTCAACAGCCTACTTCAAACATGAAATTTTATCTGATTTATGTTATGGGTGGGGATGATCAACTTCCAAATGTTTAGTCCCCTTTCCTCCTTCCCCAAACAACAGTATTCACAGGGCTCCTGCCTAGAAATGTCTTTTTTTTTTTTTAACTTTATTTTATGTGCATTGGTGTGATGGTGTGTCGGAGTCTCTGAAACTGGAGTTACAGACAGTTGTGAGCTGCCATGTGGGTGCTGGGAATTGAACCCAGGTCCTCTAGAAGGGCAGCAAGTGCTCTCAGCTGCTGAGCCGTCATCTCTCCAACTCCCTTATTTCTTATCTAAAACCTTCCAGCATTTTCCTTTCTCGGATGTCTGGTAATCCAGACTAAAAGCCACCAATCTACTCAGATAAAAATGAAACAGCAAAACCTTCCAGTCAACCAAATGTGGAAAATATCAAAACTAAAACTTAGGTTGGAAATTATACCATGCTGGGAGTGAGTATTTGGATTAAAGGAGAAGAAATTTGGTTTTTTGCAAATTTCCCCTTCAGAGGCAATTTCCCCGATAGAAATTCCAAGATAGAGAGATAAGCAATGGGCTTATATGGTAATCTCCCCTCACACAGCTAAAACATGATTAGATATACAGGCTAAACTTTAGAAGATACCCAAAGCACTTGGAACTCATTTGATATCTGGCTAAGAAGCACCTTAGAAGCCAGGGGCAGAGGCACAACCTAAGTCACAACCTAACACTTAGGAGGCCTAAGCAGGAAGATAAGAAGTTCAAGGTCACCCTCCAAGTCAAACCAGGGCCCAGCAAGAAGTGTGGTGGTTCACACCTTTAATCCCAGCACTGCCAGGACTTGGCAATGGAGGAAGGAGTTCTAGGCTACCCTAGTTTTCATGAACTCCAGGCTAGGCAGGTCTACCAAGGAGCTCTTGTCTCAAATACAAAACAAAGAAGAGAGGGAGAAAGTGCCCCATCACCCTGGGGCATGGCCAAATTGGTTTCATCCAAACCACACAAGGTGGCTCAACATATGCGAATAAATGTAATATAATATACACAAACAGACTTGAGGACAGAAACTATTTAAGCTTCTCCATGGACGCAGAAAAGACCTTTGACAAGTTCAACATCCTTCAGGTAGCCTTGGAGAAGACGACAGTAAACGTTATAAAAAACGGCACAAAACTGACAAAATTTCTTTAAAATCAAAAATGAGATAATGGTGCCGCTCTCCCCTCGCCTGCTGAAAACAGCACTTGAAGACTCACAAGAGGAGGAAAGAAAATAGATACAAATAGGAGAAGGCAGTGTCAAAGTATCAGTATTTGTAGATGGCAGGATCCTGTACTTAACAGATCCTAAGGAATCAACCAGGGTTTCTCTGTATAGTTCTGGCTGTTCTGGAACTCACTCTGTAGAACAGGCTGACCACCTGCCCCTGTCTCCTACATGCTGGGATTAAAGGCATGCACCACCATTACCAGGTCGCAGGATATAAAATTAACATACAAAAATCAGTGGCCTTTATGTATATACCAATAGTAAACTTGACAAGTTAATTTAAAAAAAATCTTAAAATTAACACCCTAGGAAGTGTTAGGAGGTGTTCATTTCACCAAGAGGGTGAATGATCCCTATAATGAAAACCTTAAAACATTAAAGAAATTGAAAATAGCTGGGCAGTGGTGTATACACCTTTAATCCCAGCACTCAGTTAAAAGCGACAGGTAGATTTCTGTGAGTTCGAGGTTAGCCTGGACTACAGAACAAGTTCAAAAGACTTTCTATCTTTATGGATAGACAAAATTACATACTGTAAAAAATGACTATATTATCTTAAATAGTCTAAAAGGTTTAATGCAACCTCATCAAAATTTCAGCTGAATTCTTCACAGGACTAGAAAAACAAACGAACAAAAAATAACCCAAAAGCCACAGTGTAGTAGAAAGGACCATGAAGAGCCAGTGGAATTCAAAGCAGAAAGAGCAATGCTGGGCTATCATAACACTTGCTCTCAAATTATACTATGGGACCACAGTCACAAAAACTGTAAGGAACAAGTACAAAACCAGGCACGGATAACAATGGAACAGAAGAACCAGAAATAACCCCCTCCCCCAGCTATAGACACCTGGGTTTCTTTGTATTTGCACTTTTTAAATTATTGTTTGGAGCCAGGCAGTGGTGGTGCACGCCTTTTATCCAAGCACTTGAGAGGCAGAGGCAGGCGGATCTCTGAGTTCGAGGACAGCCTGGTCTACAAGAGCTAGTTCCAGGACAAGACTCCAAAGCCACACAGAAACCCTGTCTCGAAAAAAACTAATTAAATAGACGATAGATAGATAGATAGATAGATAGATAGATAGATAGATAGATAGATAGATAGATGATAGAATTTTGTTTGATCATGTGTGTATGTGTGTAGGTATGGTATATCGAGGGCAGATGTCAAAGGAGGTCAGAGGCACTAGATTCCTCTGGATCTGGAGTTCCAGGTGGACAAGAGTACTTGCTGATCTCACAGACCGTGGCTTAGTTTCCAGCAACCACAAGGCAGCTGCCTCAATTCAATCCTACGGGTTCTGGCACCCTCTTCTGGCCTCCAAAGGTACCACATACACACATGATATGCACACAAACATGTAGGCAAACGCATCAAAGTTTTACTTAAAAAGAATCTTGGGTCCTCGGCTCCTCACTGCCTGCCTTTTCTTCTCTTCTTCCCCTCTCACTTCTCTCCCATCTCCTTCCAGGGGCCTCTGGCAGAACGCTCGCTCCTGCCCTCGAGGTCACTCAGACACTTCCTTCAGCTAGGAGTCAAAGGCTGGGGCTTACCAAGATTCGGCTGGGACACAGCCATGGACCTCTGCGGCACCGACGTGGAAGTGATGGCAGGGTGGAGGTTCACATGATTCAGGGGCTGATTCATCGCCTTCCGAGGGTCTTGCCATGTGGTGATCTTTTCTATGTGACTAAAGGAAGGAAGAGAATGAATGACTTGTTAAAAACTATCGGCACCAGCACACCAGGGACACTGGCTCTTCCCCTTGTGTCGGCTTACAAGTGGCTGACACACTGCTTCTGGTTTTACCCAAGGACTCCCTAGCCCTTTTGGCCACGCGTTCTGGTTGAGCTACGGCAGAGAGGGCTGCGTACAACTTAACTCACGGAGCCTACACACTTCGGCACCGCGGCTGCTTCCCGGCCCCCTCCGGTTCCACATTCACAGATAACCCTGGAAGGCAGCCCTCCAAAAGCTGGTCCCATACTCCGCCCCGAAACCACATCACAGATCATTGTGGTTACTTTTCAGCACCTGCCCCACTCCATCAAGCTCAATCTTAAGCGTGTGGGTGTGGGTGTGGGTGGGTGGGTGTGTGTATTTTAAAGATGAGTAAATTGACGCAGTGCCCCTACTTTGCTTTATAAATATAATCAGATCTTTCTATATCCATTAAAAACAATAAACCATGATTTTTTCAAAACCTGAATATTATCCCTTTGTTCTGGTCTTATAACCAGGTTTGCCTCTTCCTGGCAAGCCCTACTTAGACACTTCCTGAGATGCAAAAGGAAAGTGATTGCTGCTAAACACACCTGAATTTTGAATAACAAAGGTGTTCTTATCTTCAGTGTTAAGAAACTACAATAGCTATCTCTCTGGATTTATGCTAGGTCTAGAAATTTCCTTTCTGTAAACTTGTTTTTAGTTTGCCCCCCCCCCCTTTGGTTTTGTTTCTTCTTACTTCCCAGTTAAATGCTTCTTCCGAGACTGGGATGTGTTACCATGGGAAATCTTTCATTGCCTAGAAGAGTGAAGACACGGACATTCTTCTAAGAGTTTCAAATTGGCTATGATTTTTAAAAAATAAATAAACAATAAACCAAGGGCCAAGGGCCGGACATGGGGAGGGTTGGGGCCGGGGTTAAGTTTGATTACTGAATGTCAACCCCAGCAGATGTCATCTCAATCTTCAAAAAATGCAGCAGTGAAATCCTTCAGTCAGCCTCTGGGTATGAGGAGACTCACGTAGCCCCAAAGGGTCTTCTTCACAAGCCATCAGAGTAAGCAACTAACGAGCAGAAATGAAGTAGATGTCAAAATGAAGTAAATTCCCTTTAGCAAAGTAATCAGAACTAAAGAAACTATGACTGTTCTTACGGGGCCAATCCTACTATTTCCAGACTAGGAAGAAGACAGCTTGGGGGGGGGGGGGGGAGAGAAGCACTCAGCACATAAGGACCTCAAAGCTCCAGAACCCATGCAAAAACCCATGCAAGAACCCATGCAAGGCCTGACACAGTACTGTGTGTCTATTGTCACAGTGCTGGGAGGCAAGCTAGGAAGCAGAGATTGGCCTGTCATCTGGCTAAATTGGCCTATAGGGCAGCAAACAACCATGAGACCCAGTCTAAAGCAAAATAAAACAGCCTAAACCTCAAAACACCTGAGGTGGTCCTCTGATCACCACATGCTCTCAGACAGCAAAAGTAAAACCATCTCTCTCTCTCTCTCTCTCTCTCTCTCTCTCTCTCTCTCTCTCTCTCTCTCTCTCTCTCACACACACACACACACACACACACACACAAGGAAGGCTTATCTTAGATAAGTACTTTCTGCTCTGGTACCACAAATCCTTCTCTGAGACTTGCTCTAAGATACCACCATCATAAATACTGATGCTATCTGAGAACCCTCACCAGAGCCCAGTGCATCGTAAATACTGATGCTATCTGAGAACCCGCACCAGAGCACCAGAGCCCAGTGCATTGTAAATACTGATGCTATCTGAGAACCCGCACCAGAGCCCAGTGCATCGTAAATACTGATGCTATCTGAGAACCCGCACCAGAGCACCAGAGCCCAGTGCATTGTAAATACTGATGCTATCTGAGAACCCGCACCAGAGCCCAGTCTGCCCCTGATAGGGAGATATACCAATGTACTGGATGTGTTGACAGAGATAGGTCATTGACGTCGACATATAGGGGCAAAGTTGAAGGATTACCATAGCAACTGGAATGCTCCATTCCCAGATGCTGAGCCCCACTCTCCCCACTTCTAAACAAGCAGCTGATGGCTCATAAATGTGATGGGATGTAGTGGGGCCCTGTGTACAAAGCTGTAATGCAAAGTGGTGGCTAAACCCTGGATGCCTAAAGACCGTCAACAACGCTTTCCAGCTTTCCTTCCTTTGGACATTCTATCCGGACATTCTGCCGCGTCCTGATAGGTCTGACTCCAAAGACAAAAAAAAAAAAAAAAAAAAAAAAAAAAGGACTTACCCCAGGGCTTGAAGTCCTAGAATTCCCACAGTATCCTGGTAGCCACCACAGCCTGCCCTCCCAAATCTACAACCAGCCAATCACTTTTTAAAGAGCTTTGTTCCCAGCTCTGCTGATTGTGTCCTCCAAGGCCTTCCATGACTTCAATAAAAGAGGAGCCTTGCTTGGGTGCGAGACAGGAAAGCTGAGCTGGTATCGGGGAGACCGCTGTACAGGGGTTATGAATGAATGGCTTTCTCCTCAAATGACAAAACTATTCATTTGTAAAAACACCTCAGGATTCTATGAGTGGAGACGACATGTTTGTAAACCACATTCTGTCCCAGTGTCAAAAGGCTAGACACCACTCTCACCTACATGCAAACTCAGGGGCGCCTGTACTGGTTACTGGTTAAAGGTAGTGCCCCAGGTTAGACTTGACTAATTGTTCCCCTGGCTTAAGCCATTTAGAGCCTTCAGTTTTGGTCCCCTCACCCACTCCCCAAACCCAAAGGATGTCGTTCACTCTTTCATTGCCCTGCCTCATCTCAGGCCCCTCTATATGGCTGAGTCACTTCCTTTCTCCTGTTTCTCAGTGTGAGCCTGCTATCTGCCAGGACTAAGAGTTAGCTAGACTAATCCCCACTTCCCCACTACTCCCACACCTCCTTCCTGGCTGTATTCCCTGGCCAGCTCTACTTTAAGAAAGGGCCTTCTATTTTAAAAGTATAATCTCTTGTGGAAGTTAACATCAACACATCTATATATTCATATATTGAATTTTCCTATACTTTAAATAGTCTATAAATACATGACGCCTTATTTTCAAATATGAAAAGGGAATAAAAACGGGGGAAACTAACCATATATGGTGATATAATCAGGTAATGGATTGACTGGTAGGGATTTTTGTTTGGTTTTTGTTTTGCTGTGTTTTTCCTATCGAAATACTTTTAACAGTGGCTCTGAATTGTTTTCATAACCAGCCAAGGCTGAAATACTCATTGAAGGCACAAAAAAGGAACAAAAGGAAATTCATGTGCAAATATGTACAAGACCTGGAAGATAAATTTCGGGAGATTTAAGGGCCAGTCGCACTCATTGTTAGATGCTCCCCCCTCTAACCTCTTCCTTTACTCCCTCTCAGTCTAGGGGACAGTCAGATTTTTAGAATATAAGCTCTTTTCAGAATATAATGATATTAAAAATAGGAGTGATTACAGGCACTTCATTTCGAAAGAATTTAGAAATCCTCATAGCATCTTCAAATATATAATCTTGGAGCTGGGTGGAGTGGTACACGCCTTTAATTCCCACACTCCAGGAAGAGTCAAGCAGATCTCTTTAAAGACAAGGCCAGCCCAGGCTGGTGGTGGCGGTGGTGGTGGCGGCGGCGCACGCCTTTAGCCTTTCCTAATCCCAGCACTCAGGAGGCAGAGGCAAACAGATCTCTGTGAGTTTGAGGCCAACCTGGTCTATAAGAGCTAGTTCCAGGACAAGCTCCAAAGCTACAGAGAAACCCTGTCTCAAAAAAACCAAGATATAGATAGATAGATAGATAGATAGATAGATAGATAGATAGATAGATAGACAGACAGATTCAAGGCTACACAGAGAGACCTTGTCTCAAACAAAACAAGGCAAAAGCAAAACAAAAAAAAACACAACAAACAACAAAAAGTTTCCCGCCCATCTTCATGCAGTCCAAAAAGGGGGTAAATGGAACCGGTCTCTTGGCCCCATGCTTCTTACAAAGAATAACAGTTCTGAAGAGGAAGGAAAACTTTTCTTCACAACCAAAAACTTTTCCATAGCCTTAAAATCCCTACAAAGGTTTCCCATGAAGGGCCTTGAATAGCATGTGACAGGGAGGTGGTCACAATAAATACAAAGGAGTGGCCTTTCTCCTTCCTTTGAAGACCAACTCCAGTAGCAGGCTTCAAACTCCAGCAGACGTTTGCTCCACAACTGGCCAGCCCTGAGTGAGCAGCAGCTCCAGGGACCTGGGGTTTGCCAACAGACCGGAAAGGCCAGCTCACTGGCCTCTGAGAAGATTCTTGACTGGAAAGGATGGCTTCTGGAAAACTAATGTATCAAATAATCTTTTTCCGTGGATTAATACTTTCTGCCATAAAGACGAATGTCGTTTTAATTACTCGATAAATTCTGTGGGGTAAAGAGTAACTGTAACAGAGAGAGGAGGCACGCTACTCTCACCGTCAGATCACCCCTCGGGTGCAAGCCTAGCCCTCCCTATCAGCAGCCTGGGGCACTGCCACTACCTCTGCTTTTCTCCTCTCAAGCACTGCTTTGTCCTTTAAGAGCCTTTTGTCTTGTTAGCCTCTATAAGTCAGTGTTTTCTTTCTCTCATGTATAGTGTGACTGTGTGTGTGTGTGTGTGTGTGTGTGTGTTCGTTTATTCACATGTGTGGGCATGTATGTGCAAGTCCAAATGCACATGTACATGCAGAAGGAGGCCTTGGATTGACTTCAGACGTCTTCCTCATTAACGTTCCACTCTTCATTTCACCCAGAGCAGTTCAGTTAGTCTAGGGAGCCAGCCTAACTAGGCAGCTTGCTCTGGAGCTCCCTTTCCTTCTTCCCAGTGCATCAGTTCTTCTCCTCCAAAGGAGGCAAGGCTGTGGGTCCCGTCCATATTCTTGCTGGCTTAACTTCTCCCCTTCTATCCACTTCCTTGAACAAAACTCATCCTCTACCCCGCTTAGACTCATATCCCAAGTACATACGGCATCCAAGTCACCCTTGGGGACAGGTCTCCAAAGCCACCCTCATACAGCCCTCTCCAAAGCCACTGCTGCCACTTTAACCTATTATCAGGCTCTCAACGAGCCAAAAAGATCAGTCTTGAAATCACAATATACCTGGGAACCTGAACTTTAATACTAACACAGATCCTGTGTCACTGAACAGGATAAGTCTTGAACCCACCCACGACTTGGCTTTCACAGACAAGGAGAAACACAAAACAAACAAGCAAAACCCCTATCTCAAATATGCAAGCACAAGTAAAGCAGGTCAGTTCTCAGCATCTGAGACTATCAAAGTCACTTAACAGGTTTCATGATTTCATGACCAGGATTCCCAAGTTCCCTTCCTTAGTGAGCACAGGAAAAGCAAGCAGCTCCTGCCTCAAGCTCAAGGCTGACAAAATTTACTCAACCAACCATAGATTATACACCTATTATGCATGATGCATGCACTGGGCAGGATAAAAATAAAAAGGTATTTTAGAAATATACAACCTTGACGAGGGGAGAGAGAGAGAGAGAGAGAGAGAGAGAGAGAGAGAGAGAGAGAGAGAGAGAGAGAGAGAGAGAGAGAGAGAATCATCCAGCTTCTTACTGGCTGGAGCTTTTGGAAGAATTGACCTACCAATCCTTGCCCTAGTATACACTTAACTTGTTGGAAGGAAGTCAGACAACAAAGACTTTTTGAAGTAGAGAAAGCTGTGTGGTATGTTTTGTATTGCTGGAAGCATATAATAATATAAAAATAGGAATGACCACAAGTGCCCTTGTCTTTTTACTGCCCTATTCCTGGGCCCCCCTCTCTTTATTATATCAGAGTTTCCTACTACAGTCAGTACCAGAGCTCCACCACCACGGGGTTTAGAGGGACTTTTCCCTGCCTCTTTACCCACCTCAACTGAGTGAAGCACATACATAGAGCTGTGCCAATGAGATGGGAGTTTAAAGGGAAACTGAGGCTCAGAAGTCAATCGTAACTGTTGTTCCTCTTTAACCTCTTCCTTGACTCCCCTCTTATTTGGGGGAGATCTCTTGTTTCTCTTCCAGTGAAATGCTAGCTTTTCTAATGACCACGGAACAAACTGCATGGCACACGGAAGGCATTAAAAAAAAAAAATCTTGCAATCCCCATGACATTATAAAACCAATCTGAAGTATAGATAAATTTGATTCCCTGGGGCCAGTTCACCACCCCCTTAATACTATACAACACGTATGTATTAAAGGCGATTACCACCATGCCTGGAGGTGCACACCTGTAATCCCAGCTCTTGGGAGGCAGAGACTGGTGGTTCTCAGTGAGTTCGAGGCCAGCCTGGTCTATGAAGTGAGTTCCTGGACAACCAGGGCTCATAATGAAATCCTGTCTCAAAATAAATAAACAAACAAAGGTAATAACTTTAAACACTGCTAAGTAAAACAGCTTTGCAAACTGCTTTCTGTGAACAGATACAGTTAGACTCTGTCTCAGTAAGTGTTCAAAATGAAAATTGAAACATTTGAATAAGGCATATAAATTCTCAGAAAGCGTTTGCCAAGTGAATTGTACTCATTAGAAGCAGGCAACAGATTCTATCCATGTCAATTTTTAAGCAGATAGCAAGGCATGACCAAGACTTGAAGTTTAGAGAGTCTTCCTAATTACAGTTTCTAGTTTACTTTTCAGAGACAAACATTACCCATCTTCCAAACTAATTCAACATTCTCGAAAAGCATTCTGACTTAAATTTCAAGACTTGAAAAACAGCAAAACATTCTATATCTTTTACTCAGTTCTGGCACATCTGTTTACTATCTTTTGTTTTGCTTTCTGGAGATGAGATTTCCTTCTTCTGACACCAAAGACCGTGCCTTAAACCTTAAGAGAAAAGGTGGCGGCCATGATCATTTACTAATTTTCCCAGGCCCAAGCACATACTTCCTCCTCTGCTTGCCATCTAAAACCAGAATGCCATAGAATTAGATGACAGTGGGAGCCCATGGCAGAAGCCGCCACCACTATGGAGATACTCAGCTCACGGCTCAGGCTCAGCCTCAGCTGGTTCAGTCCTGTTCACAATAGGAGACCAGATGCCTGCCCTGTGCTTGTGCATTGCCTTCTTCACTGGTGAGGAGCTCACTTTTGAGGTTCAACACACTGACCACCAGAAAGCGAGCATTGCTACCTCACAGGATGAACAAACAGGTGCACAGCTCATGTGTATTTCTCAAGTAACCACTCTCCCTCCTCCGTTTATTCTTCTTGTTTTCACACCCATTGATCCTTTGTCCCTGAGCAGCTTTCATTAACTATAACCAGTGACAGTTCTCCTGCCAACCTCCCAAATCCGATGGCCACCGCCCTGGCTAACCTAGGATACAAAATGGAGACAAAAAACTAACCTAGGATACACATGGAGACAAAAACTCAACTTCAGATGCACACAGCTGACCAATCCAGTATCGAAACAGTCCCCATCCAAATCCCAAAGCTATAAAAATTGACTTTGGGCCATACATTAAACTGTTCTGTTCACACCACAGAAACACGTGGGCATTCACCTCCTGAAACCACAAGGAACTTGCGGTTCAAAGGTACCAGCCCAATTTTCACTACAGCAGACGGCTGTAGGCTATGACACAGGGGTGCCGGCTCATTCATTGATAGGGGGATTTTTAAGATCTTCTAACAAAAGATGATGATATAAAACCAGACGCATTGTTTTGGCGCCTGCTTCCGGTCTCCACTGCTTACTTTCCACTTCCAAAAATGTCAGGGTTGTCTGGAATTCTAAATGGCAGGGATTGTATTTTTAACCACCGTGGCTCTAATCCTCGACTTCCATCCCAGCCTTGCCAAGAAGCTAGTGGTTTAACTTAGTAGCATCAGGTGCGAACAGGCCTTGCACTGGGGCCAGCTGTGCTGATCTGTCTACCTCAATTTTTTTTTTTTTTTCCCAGAGCTCCACTTACTTTCAATTCACTCCCTCTGAAGCTACTCGGCAGGGGCAGAAGTGAGTCAGAAGTGAGACACAGTGGCTGTCAGCACAGGAAAGCAGTGAGAGCCAACTGGGGGCCATGCTAGCTTAATATCTGTGGTTCCTGAAAGGGTTTATTTACCAGTGTTTTGTGCTCAGGACAGGAAAGAAAAACACGATGAATGTGTTTGTCTCGGTCAAAAAAACTACTTTGGGAAATGGCTCATCAATCCTGCCCTACAGTGTGACTCATGGCCCTGTCTTTAGAGGATAAGGGGTTCAGCCACAGTGGAGAGATAGGCCATCACCTGTTCTAGCCCTCAGTATCACCAAGGACAGACAAATCTGACTTTGTAAAGTAAGTAGAGCCAAATTCTTGCTTGATCTCATTTTCCCAAACCCCCAAGAGGACAAGGAAAAGCCTGGTGGTGTTTTTTTTTTTTTTTTTTTTTTTTCTGTTTGACTCAAGCCACAAAGCCCATGGAAGAAGCTTGGCTACATAAACAACTTCATTATAAACAACCTGGTGATGGTGGCACAGCCTGTCTATAATCCCAGCACTAGGGAGGCAGAGGCAGACATAGACAGACAGGACAGATACAGACAGACAGACAGACAGACAGATGAAATAAATAGCCACCATTTTCCTTCTCTTCTCATGTTGAGATTAATAATGTTATTAAAAGATGCACCAAGCACTGTTAGGCTCTACTGTTGGGACTCAATCAGAATGTAGAAAGTTATTTCACCCCATTTTCTTATTTCTAGATGTCTAAAAAGACAATTATAAAATACATATTGGGTATTTGTGTTCTCACAGACAAAAACATGGAATGAAAAAGTGTTGGAAAATATTTTAAGGTGTGTTGCTTTTGTTTATGTTACATTTGTTTAACTCTATGAAGCTATTGTTCTTTGCCTGTCTAAAACACCCGAAGGCCTAATAAAGAGCTGAATGGCCAATAGCGAGGCAGGAGCAAGGATAGGTGGGGCAGGCAGGCAGAGAGAATAAATATGAAAGATGAGAAAGAGAACAAGGAGAGGAGAACATCAGGGGCCAGCCACCCAGCTACACAGCAAGTCATAGAGAAAGAAGTAAAGAAAGGTATAGAGAAATAGAGGAAAATAAAAGCCCAGAGGCAAAAGATAGTCAGGATAACTTAAGAAAAGCTGGCAAGAAACAAGCCAAGCTAAGGCCGGGTATTCCTAACTAAGAATAAGCTGGTGTGTGATGTATTTGAGAGCTGGGTAGTGGATCCCTCAAAAGGCAAAAGAGTAAAACATCACATAACAAAAAAGACAAGTGGAGAAAAAAGAAGTTCATTATCTATAGGAACTGGAAAGTTTTCATCCCTTTATTTACTCAAGAACATTTACAGTAATGCTATGTCTTCTTGTAGGGATTCAACTGCAGAATCAGTGTGGGAATGGAGACAAAGACACAGCGCTGTGTTTCTGAGCTATGTCCCCACCCATGTTGTGAACACGCAGAGTATGTTTACCACTGAAAATTCTACTAAGGTTTAGTGCATAGCATATGCAGTAAGTTCAATGCAACCAGCTCCTCTACTGCAGCCAGCTCCTCCACTGCAGCCAGCATGGAGCAGTGCATGTGTGCCATTTGAATGTCTACATGCTGCTGAGTGCCTCCAGTGTGTGGGCCTGCAAAAGGTTGGTAAGCCAAGGGTGGGGATGTGGTAGGAGGAAAAACAAGAGATCATAGGGGGCTAAGAGCTGTTGTTTTTAATTACAATGGTGCGGAGCCTGACATTCTGTCTCAATAGCTTCTTGTTTGACAAACCAACCACACTGCCTACATCCGACATCTGCAAAGCAGCTCAGTGTGTTTTAAAGCCACTTGACTACGATAAATGCTCAAATACTTTGAAAACTGTTTTTCCAGGCTCTCTGTGTCTGACACATGTTTCTCCGTGCTGTTTTTCCAGTTGTTCTTAAATGGGACATCCACTGACCCAAGGCTTGGCTGCTCTCAAGTCACTCCAGATATCCAATGTCTCCAGGCTGGGCTGCGCCTACCCTTCTCTCCCTTCTACTGGGCCAAAAGAAGTAAATGCCACTTGGCCAGAAGATGAGGGCAAAGCTATTTCCAGGCAGGAGGACAGGACTTAATGGAGAATTAATGTTCTAGAGATTAACATAGGGAAAACAACAACTGAAGACTGGCAGCCCTTAGACGGCCTGGGCTTCATTCAGGCAACGGAACATGCTCTGAAAAGCCCAAGTTACATTTCAGGAGCTGGGTACTGAACTAATGACCCCACAGAAAGTCCCTGCCCCTTCTTGTCCTTCCTGCTCTCCAGGAAGCAGGCCACAGAGAGACACACCTCTACCTCCTCTGTACCGTTCCGCATAACAAACACACTCCTTTGTTGGGGCACAGGACCCTGGAAGCTTCAGGATCTGCCCTCTGAACTCACATCTGCACAAGCAATGATTTTCCATTAGTGAGCCCGTCATCAACTCACGTGGGGAGAGCCGGTCCCTTTGTGTTAGCTTTGGTTTCTTTCCTCCTTTAATTCTAGGAAGATGAGCCACAGCTCTGGCTGTCTGACCCACTTTCTCCTCCCGTTTTCAAGGCACAAGACAACAAGAACCAACAACAAAGGGGCTGGCACGAACCCCAGAGTCTGGAGGGAGGCTCAAAGGGCTTTTTACTGCCACGAGACCGTTTTGTAAGGAGCAACTAGAAGGGGAAAAGACAAATGCCAACATACTGAAACGAAGATGCTAGACTTCTGAGGCAAGGGATCATGCCACAAGGGTCTTGAAAGCGACTGGAAGTACATGGGCCAAACCCAGGCCGTGTGCGTGCCTGGCAAACATATGCTTCATGACTCAACTCATGTTTGAGTTTTTGTTTTGTTATTATTTTCCAGTATTTGGAGACAGGATTTCTCTGTGTAGTTCTGGCTGTCCTGGAAGTCACTCTGTAGAACAAACAGGCTTTGAACTCACAGAGATCTGCCTGTCTCTGCCTCCTGAGTACTGGGATAAAAGGCCTGTGCCGCCGCCGCCACCCAGCCCACGGTGATTTTTAACACATGCTTTGGCATCTTTGGTGGAAAGCAGTAAAATGAGCTGTCGCTAATTAGGAGGCCACTGCCACTTTACCTATCACCTCCAAGCCTTAGTCTCCTCCAACAGGGCACAAGAGCATCTATTGAGTAGTTCTGTGTTGAGTATTTCTCATTTAACAGAAACAGTAATGCCAGGAACCAATACATGCTAAAACTATTATTTCTCATCCTTTCCCTTATAAAAACCTATCTACACTGTCTACTTAAACAAATCTAAGTAATACAATGCAAAAAGAATACAGAAACGAGGGAGAAGAAAAGAAAGAAGAAATCTGCAAATACTCTAGATTAGATTACCAAAGAATCTGAGAAAATAAAGGTGGGCATTGATTTACTGTAAAACCTATAGATTTCAATAGTCAGGGTATCTAATAGCTGACCTGGAGACAGTTAATAATTAAGCCTTTAAAATTAGCATACCAGATGTTAGATATCATTATGGCATTTCCCAACAAAGTACATTTTAGGGACTTCTCCCTCACTTCTCCATCTACCTTAGATCTGAGCCCCCCAACACCCCTCGAGTCTTTTTTCTTCTCTCATTTTCCATGCATCCTTGGCATCATTTTTCAAACACCCCTTTACATATACATTTACACACTGCTGGCTAGGATCTGCGTATGAAAGAAAACGTAACTCCTGTCATTTGTTTTTTTTTGTTTGTTTGTTTTTTGTTTTTTGTTTTTCGAGACAGGGTTTCTCTGCAGCTTTAGAGCCTGTCCTGGAACTAGCTCTTGTAGACCAGGCTGGTCTCGAACTCACAGAGATCCGCCTGCCTCTGCCTCCCGAGTGCTGGGATTAAAGGCGTGCGCCACCACCGCCCGGCAACTCCTGTCATTTGGATTTGGGTTCCATCTCCTAACGTAATTATTTTCCAGATGCATCTGTTTTCCCGCCAATTCCATGGTCTTAGTTTTCTTTACACATGAACACCTGTTGACGGACATTTGGACTGGCTCCTCTGGAATTGAAGTTAGACATGGATTGAGCAACGACCTGGCTGCTGAGAACGAACGCAGGTCCTCTGCAAGAGAAAAAGTGTTCTTGATCACTGAGTCATCTTTCTAGCCCCTAGTCAGATTCTAAGTAGGGTAAAGTGGCTTTAAATTCTATTTCTCTGATACCAATAGTGTGGCATATTCTTAAATGTCTATTATCAATTTTTATTTCATCTTTGCAGAACTGTCCATTCATTTCATTATGCCTGCCCTTAATTCCAACATTCAGGAGGCAGAGGGAGGTGGATCTCTGTGAGTTTGATGCCAGCCTGGGGTAGATAGTTGAGTTCCAGGACTGCACAGAGAGACCCTATCTCGAAAGACATTAGCCCACTTGTTAACTGATAGGCTTGTATGTATGTATGTATGCATGTGTTTCAATTTAGTGGCTCTTTGTAAATTTTGAATATTAGCCCACTATCTACAAATACCCTATATTAATAAAGAACCTGAAAAATGTGAGAAAATAAGGCCAGGCATTAATTTACTGCAAAACCTCATTTTTTTTTCTTATCCAGTAGGCTGTCTGCTCTACTGACAGTTTCTTTCGGGGTGGGGAACCTTTTTACTTTTATAGGACCCCTTCTCTTGATTCGCAGGGCAAGATCTATGCTGCTGGAGCACTGTTGGGCAAAGTTCTTGCCAATGCATGTCTTGAAAAGCACCGCTACCAGGCTGGCAGTGAATTTCATCACAGCAACCGAAACCAAACTGGCATAGTCAAACCCCAAGGGCTCACATGAACCTGATTGTCAGCTGGTGAGAAGCACAAGGAAAAGCCGAGTGTTTAGCATCAGTAACTGGAGAGAGAGGGACAGTCTTGGGGACTGGGACGTTATCCTGTGAGAGGTGACTATCTCTAATACGATGGTGTTGGACATCGCTTGCTTGCTTTGTGGAGCTAGGATGACCTACAAGGCCTCTCAAGGACCTGAGAAAGTGATAGGACACCGAGCTACACACTCTCAGAACTGAGTTAAATTATAGGATACCTGGGTGGCATGCTGGAGAATCTGGCATCAGAAGCGCTGGGCAAACAAAAAGTGTGCAAAGTGCATCTAAGAAGACAGACTCTGTAGTCTTATTTCTATGCTAAATGTATGTTTATGCAATGGGTAAATAAATTATAGTATAGTGTGGGCAATGGAAACCCGAAGAGCTATTATAAATGACACAGATCTATATTTTGTTTAATGGAGGGATGTCTGTGATACATTGCTGAGAAAACATAATCCCATTTAGGGTAATAGGATACATATGAATGAGGAGGAAGCAGGCTTTAGATTTCTTTGAATTTTCTTCATTAAAGCATTATTCTTCTAATTTGGGGAAGAAAAGCTACTCTTCATTTCCTCCCCCACAACAGAATTCACTTCCTTCTTTAAAAACAAGGCTGTTTTCCACATTTAAACTTATATATTATAATATAATATTATAATATAAACTTATATGTTTATATTATATATATTAAACTAATTACAATGTCACAAAAAATAATTTCACAGCTATGGGGCTGAGAGATGGTTCGGCAGTTTCAAAGTACATACTGTTCTTGCCGCTTACTTGAGTTTCCCAACACCTACACCAGGTGGCTCACATCCACCAGTAACTACAGCCTTTGGGAGATTTGAGCTCCCCGCATCCCTCCACCCCACCCCATGTAGACATCTGCACTCATGTGCATACATACAAAATTAAAAATAAAGCAATTCTTGGGGCTGGAGAGATAGCTCAATGGTTAAGAGTACAGGCTGCTCCTCCAGAGGACCCAGGTAGGACCCCCCAGCCATCACCATGATGACTCACAACCATCTGTAACTCCAGTTCCAGAGGATCATGTGCCCTCTTCTGGCCTCTGTAGGTACTACACACACGTAGTGTATAGACATCCAAGAGGGCAAAACACTCATACATATATCCAATCAAAAACAAACAAAATTATTTCACAGCTGGAGATTAGAGTCAGCAGTCTAGCTAGTTGCTTAGCTACCATCTGTAAACGCAACACTGTAATACTTCCCTTACTGCTCAGCCTGAAGGTACCTAGACTCCCAGAGAGTCACGAAAGGGAGACCACACAAAGAAAGGATAAAGAGAGTCAGGCAAATTCTGTAAGCAGTGTCTGGCAGCTGCCTATGGCAACTGCTTGACTGCAATGGGAAATCTGAAGGAGGTGTCAGCGGACGTGAGATCAAGCGGGGACTACATTCTCTGCGACACTCTGGCATCTATCCAGCACCTGTCAGCCTCGAGCCTGCCAGCTGTAAGATTTCTATTACTGGCATCTGCCTGGTCCAAGAAGGAGCAGCACATACTGAATCGAGAAAAATTAGAATTAAAAATACTTCTATATGTATTGGTGTTCTGGCCACCTGTATGTCTATGTACCATGAGATATATATGCCTGGTGCCTGCCAAAAAGCGGACACTGGATCTCCATCGGCCTTACAGATGGCTACGAGCTGCCAGTGGGGGTGGGTGCTGGGAACTGAGCTCAGGCCCTCTGAAATAGCAGCAAGGACTCAACCACAGAACCACTGCCCCAGCCCCTCCTTTGACTGTCCCTATTAAAGAGAATACACATAGCTTGTTTAACTGTGTTTTCCTCTTTTCCCATCAACTCTTTTTTTTTCCTTTTCCTTCCTTCCTTTTTTTATTTAGAAAAAAGAAACCTACTCTGGTTTCTTTGTTTATTTGTTTTATTAGAGGAAGAAACTTACTTTGGTTGCTCATTTCTCACCATTAACCCATGTTAATTATATACTCACTACAAATAACAGTTTAAATTTAGTCTCCTGACTCGCTCCCGGGTTCCTTCTCATCCCACCATGAGGCATATCCGGCCGCGCATTCCTTATACAATTTCCACTGACTTGAGAGGAACTCTGAGCTGGGATAAAGACCACGGTATCTGGAGAGGAAACGTTATTTTCTATACAGGATACATTTGGGCCTTTCCTTTCCATGAGCTTTTGGTTTTATGGGACAGGATGTCATTATGTCGTCCAGGCTGACTTTAAACACCGGAGCCTCTTCCTCGGCCTCCCGAGGGCTGGGATTATAGCCAACCACCCCCAGGCTTGAAACCAAAGACTCTAAAATTTCTCAACTTCAGAGCAGCCCCAACCATGGATTGAGAGGACTGAAGGCCTGACATACAGCAGGGATTAAACTCTACTAGGAATACACAAATAAAGCAATGGCTGTACATTGACAAGCTAGTCAATGAATGAGCACATTTAATGAGTTTAGTCCAACAAACCATTTTACTCTCAGCGTGACAGAGTCACCAGATGTGGTGGCACAGGCCTGCAATCTTAGCAGCTAAGAGGCAGAGGCAGGAGGATTAGGAGGTCGAGGCCATCTTTGGATAGATACATGAGACCCTGTCTTTTAAAGAAAAAAATTTCCAAATGTATCAAAGGAATATTATTCATCCCAAAAACATCCCAAAAAACAAGTACTCATAAAACTCATTCAGGAGGATTTTTATTCTATCAAGGACATAAAAACTAGAGAATGAAACAATACCATTTGGCCAGCCTAGCTGCCGAATGGGTAGGGTCTCATCAGTAAGTGGGTCTGTCTAAGCGCAGTAAGAGCAAGAGATGAAGAGATCCAGCATTCTCCTCCAGCATCCTTATGCACGCCCACCAGCACACATGCTGTCACACGCAAGCACCATGCACACAGGTATCGCACACAAGAACGGAAGAATGGAAGGGATGAGAGATAGAAAGACTGATTCCATTTTGGGTAAGGATCTCAAGTCATTCCAAATGACTCGTTCTTAAAAGAGGTTCATGTTTGCCTAGTCATAGACATAATAAATGTGAAACATATGGAAATATATATATATATAACATTCATTGTAACATATGATGTCTAATGTGCAGTCTGTCATCACACTGACATGAAATGAAAAAAATGATAAAAACCCTGAATTCACATTGACATGTCACATCTTTCTTTGCCCCAAATATCTCTGGAACAATAAATTTTGTTAAGCCAAGAAACTGAGCTTTAGCCTGGAAAATTCCCATTAAAATTATGATCATTTTAACAAGAAAGACAGGGAGGGAGAGAGGGAGAAAGGGAGAGAGGGAGGGAGGGAGGGAGGGAGGACAGGTAGGCAATGAAAATGGGGACCAGTCAATCCAAAGGTGCCTGTGTGGCCATGGGGAACACTGACTCAAGGGCGTCATGGAACCAAATGGACTTCTATGCTTCTCAGGTAATGAAAACTGTCAGACTTAGTCAGGGTGTCCCTGGCCCAGAGCAATTTCAAGTATGTTCTTGTATGAGATTTTTAGAAGGTAATCCTGGCCCTGTAAAGGTTTCCTTCAAATAGTGTAGAAGTCATGAGACAGTACAGTTACCCCTAAAATGTATAGGACCTTTATGCATATATAAAGCTTTCATTTTAAATGTATTCGAGTGACTTTCTTTACACTTACCAATGTCCTATCACATACATGTGCGCAAACATGCCTGCTAACCACAGCATTCAAGTACAGTGAGGATGAGGATGGGCGGAGATACATTGTAAGACACGGTCTTAATGGCAGTGTGTACGGATTAAATTCCAAAATCCACTACTAATGCTACTGATGCCAAGCATGACAATTCTAGTTGGCAGCACTGTCTGAGCACTCACAATATTTCATAGATTATATAATTAATTATTTTCACCCCCAACTAACCAGAATTTACAAACCTCAGGCAGTTCCTAGGCATACTGGGTATGGTGGCGCACACCTTGAACCCCAGCATTTGAGAGGCAGAGGCAGGTGGATCTCTTGTGGGTCTAAAACCAATACGGCCTATAGAGTGAGTTCTAGGCCAGCGAAGACTACAAAGGGAGACCCTATATCAAAAACAAACAAAAACAAAAGACAACCAATCAACAACAAAAAGAGCCCCTGAGCAAATGTAAGCAGGATGCTATGTAGTTCTGGCTCTGAAGCAAGCCAATACCAACTTCCCCCAAAGCAGAACCAGATCAGATCAGACAGAAGAATGGACAGTAAGAACATTAGAGAATAATAACCTCTGTGTGTGAGTGTGTACATACATGTGTGTGTGCATGTGTGTGAGGTCAAATCTATAAATGTGCATATATAAACATATTTATAGTTTGAAACCAAACTTGTGTGTTTTAAAAAGTGATCTGCACTATTTGTGTTCAGGAAACTTTTTAATCTTCTTCTTTACTTTAAAACCAAGAGCCTATTCTTAGGTGCTTTCAAAACAAAACTCCGCTTAGTTTGAAGTCACAGCTGCTAGAGGACACTCTGGGTGGCTCTTCCTCCATCCCTTTGAGACAACTGGTGGGAACCAAGCAACAAGCCATCAACCCAGCTGTTCAATCTTATTTTCTATTTTAGCAAGTCACTTTCCACTAGTGTCCCTAGGACATGCCACACTGAAAACCCACACCACTGACTTCTACACTATCCCAGAAAACGTCAGGCACAGAGCAAAGTCACTGTTATGTGCCAACCACATTACTAGGCGGAGGCCATTCCCAGAATACACGCAGCCTAATACATGCAGAGCTTACCAGGGACCAACGGGGACTTCACCAGACAACACAAACTAGCCTGTCACCATTGATCCGCAGTCCAGCTCACTGGAAAGTCACCAAAGTCCCATAGCGCGGTTCAGGAGACTAAAGACCAACTTCAGATTCCATGTGCTGTGCTAGCTGCTGGCTACTGGCTTAGCATCATGTGGGCCACAAGCTTTTCCACAGTAAATGTACTGCACACAAAGCCCTCAGGATTCGGTGAGAGCACTTAAAAGAAAGCACACACTCCTACCCTAGTTTCCTCTTATTTAGCTACATTCATTGTAATTACCCCAAGCCAGGAGACTTCAGAATTATTTCCTGACTATTTGAGACTGACAATTTCTTTCTTACCGCCCACTCTTAGATGTTTCTTTGTTTGTTTAAGACAGGGTCTCAGCCCAGTGATGATGGTGTACCAGAAACTAGGGGCCTTGAACCTGACCACAATGGACATTTGAAAGTAAGGCTGGTTGGACAAAGGGATATACTGTGTGAGACACACCTCGACTCCCGATGCCACAGAGATGAATGAAGAGGTATTGCGGAGACAGGAAAGAAAGAACGAAGAGATTGTTTTGTTTGTTCAGTTGGTTTGGTTTTAATATTTTTTAATTTTCTTGGGTGGGGGTGTTGCAAGGGTGGGGGCGGATATAGAGGGATTGGGGTTCATGATGTGAAATTCTCAAAGAAACAATCAAGAGATTATGCTGTCAAAAGAGGGGCGTGTCTCATTATTAAGTACAAACTGACCTCGGACTAATGGCAACTGTCCTGCCTCAGCTTCTAAGTGCCAGGATGATGGTATGAGCCACCAAGTCCAAATGAGCTTGCTCTTTGGGGGACTTATTATTTTCACTTCACGTGTATGAGTGTTTTGCCTGCACTGTACGCATGCCTGGTACCTACTGAAGCCAGATGAGAGTGCAGGATCCCTTGGACCTTGAGTTAAGGATGAGCTACCGTGTGGGTGGTGGGAACTGAACCTGGGTCCTCTGGGAGAACACCCAGACAGTGCTCTTCACCGCTGAGCCATCGCTCCAGGTGCCTCCCTTATCCCCTTTTAGTTTTGCTTTTTAGAGAAGTCCTTTTCCTGACTTGCCTCAACCTTGCCCTCAGGATTGAAAACTCCACAAAAGCCTTGCCCAGAGCCCACCTAACTGACTACCTCCATTGTTAACACGGACAGAGACTTGAAAACTTTGAAACACTCACACAGATGGAAACAAACGCGCTTTGAGTTCTATAACTTATCCTTTAGAGTTTTGTTGATGAAATCCTAATTCTCAGGAATTAGGAAGAGAGGCTGAAAGAAACCATTATGTCAAGCTTCGCCGTGGGAAATATGTCGTGGGAAGATATATACAGTATATCATTTAAAAATGTCTTTGAAGGTAGGCTTTCATAATCCACAGCTGTCTTAGCATTCTCTTGCCGTGAAGAGATACCATGGGCACAGCAACTCTAATAAAAGGAAGTATTTAATTAGGGCTGGCTTACAGCTTCATAGGTTTAGCTCATTATCATCATGGTGGGGACCATGGTGGCATTTACACAGACATGGTGCTGGAGAAGTAGCTGAGAATTCTACATCAGGATTCACGGGCAGCACAAAGACATTGAAACCTCAAAGCCCATCTCCAGTGTCACACTTCCTCCAACAAGGCCACACCTCCTCATTTTTCTCAAGTACTGCCACCCTCTGATCACTAAAAGCATTAAAAACATGAGTCTATGAGGGCTATTTTTATCCAAACCATCACAATAGCTAAAACATACACGCCTTTCAATGGCTCCTCTACTTCGTGGTTTCTCTGAGAAATGAAAGTAATTTTCAATACGCAAAGGACCTCATGGCTGTAATTGTCAGGGTCACTCTTGGGGCCAAAGGATCTGAAAAGAAGCAGAAAGGGACCTAGGAAATGGCCTATTTCTTAATACAAAAGCCACTTATGTGTTCAGTCTGTGAAAAATGTATTAAGTACCATGTTTGTGACTTATGTATTTCCCTGTAAAACTTATACTTCATTTTTGCTAAAGCAGAATGTGACTTCCCCAGAAAGACTCCATTTTAGATACAGTAAGGAATGCGAAGGCAAATCTCCCCAGACTGTCCCAGGAACCTCTGCTTGACCAGGCTCTGCACTGTTTATTTAAATTACACAGTTCGCCCATCTACCCATTCATCCATTTGTTGGCTCTTTCCTCTTCCCTTTTCTCTAGAGCCTCCAAGGAACCTCGGCTCCTACAG
This sequence comes from Arvicola amphibius, assembly GCF_903992535.2. NCBI lineage: Eukaryota > Metazoa > Chordata > Mammalia > Rodentia > Cricetidae > Arvicola > Arvicola amphibius. The sequence goes on along the minus strand of NC_052057.2, from coordinate 21,349,434 downwards.
TACTTCCTCCAGACGACCTCCAACAGTAATGGGACCCATCTTCAGGACGGGTCTTTACAACAGCTTCTTTGCCTCTCAAAGCCTCTTTGAAACCTCCTTGAACTCTTCTAGGTACCATGGAAACCTTCACATGGATGGACAGACAGACGGGACAATCAGTCAGACGGCGGGATGGATGGATGGATGGATGGATGGATGGATGGATGGATGGATGGATGATAGGTTTGCTCTGTAATATGTAATTGTGATCCAAGAGTTAATAATACTAATTAAGATCGGAATAAGAGAATCTATTCTGTAGCATTATTAAGTAGATTGCTACCAAGAAAAGGACTTATTGTCATTCAAAAAAATCTGGCTCTGTTGAAAGACACAAATTTCATTCTAAGTCAGTTCATGATAACTGTTCAAATTAATTCAGAGAAACTCTCTTTTTTCAAGTAAGTTTCTTAAGCAGGCTTCAAACTCATGAAACCGACACGTTACCAATTTGGGATCCTCCTGCCATGGCCTCTAGAATACTTGGCATACAGTTGTGTGCCATGACACCTAACTTGTATGGTGGTTTGAATGAATGTGGTCCCCGTCGGCCCCATTGGGTTTGGTACTATTAGGAGGTGAGGCCTTGTTGGACTAGGTGTAGTCACGCCAGAAAAAGTGGGTCACTGAGGGTTGGCTTTGAGGTTTCAAATGCTCGAGCCAGACCCAGTGTCTCCCTTTTCCCGCCACTTGCTAATCCAGATGTAGAACTCTCAGCTCCTTCGCCAGCATGGCGTCTGCCTGTTCACTGCCATGCTTCCGACTATAAGGATAACGGACTAAGACTTTGAACCTCTAAGCCAGCCCCAATTAAATGTTTTTCTTTACTAGAGTTATTACAGTCATGGTGCTTCACAGCCATAAAAACCCTAACCAGGACACGAGGAAAATGTCATTACGGTTAATTTATTATCCTATTTTATTTTTTGCACACGAGTATTTTTCGTACATGTATATATGTGCACCATGTGCGTGACTGATGCCCTTAGCAGTCAGAAACTAGTTAGAGGGTTGAGCTACAAATGAGTCCTCCACTAAACCAACAGTGTTTCTAACCACGAATAAATCTCTCCAGCCCTGCATGATTTTTAAGAGATACTTTCTTAAGTGTTTAGGGATAAAATAGTTGTTGATTGCTTTTTTCTTTTTTCTTTTTTTTTTTTTTTTCTTCTGAGACAAGATTCTCTGTATAACAGCCCGGGCTGTCCTGGAACTCTGTTGGCCAGGCTGGAACTCCTGCCTCTGCCTGCTAGGATTAAAGGTGTGTGCCACCACCACCGGCTTATTGATTGCTTAAAAGTACTTCCCATAAAGAGGCTGAAGAGAAGGTACATACATAAAGAGACATATAAGTAAAATAAATCTTTTCTAAGAATGCAAGAGGCCATGAATTTGAAAAACAGCAAAGGTGGGGGTGGATGTTACGTGGGAAAGTCTTGAGGGTGGAAAAGGCAGGGAAGAATGTTACATTATAACCTCAAAAGACTTTTTAAATAAAAAAAAATACATCTTCCAACAAAGAATATATTCCTCATTTAATCTACTTTCTCAGCTTTTACAACCCATTTAAAGCCTTAATTCTCCCCAGGTACGGTGCTACACACCTTTAATACCAACACTCTAGGCCAGCCTTGTCTACACAGTGAGCTGAAGGCCTGTCAGGATTACAGTGAGAACCTGTCTATAAACAAACAAAAACAAACAAACAAATAAATAATCCTTGATTTCTGCTTCTGGGTATGAAAGCCTGTTTACCATCATGAAGCAAAACTTTGTTACCCTGAGCATTCAACTAGCTACATAAACACGGTTCCTGTTACCAGGCATTTTTTAAAAGATTATATGAAACATATATGACAGATGCTGACGAAATCCTAATCCAGGCAAGGCAGACACAGCAGGTCATCCATATCTTCTGAAATCGTACTTAAAAATAACACATCTTATATTTTTTTTCCCTTATGAACAATGAAAGTCTTCAAATCTTTCTGGTCCCAGATTTAAGATAAATTTCATCAGACTTACTCTACAATTAATATTGATGTTCTGGTCCAAAGTACTCTGTCTATAGGCTGGTCCAGTCTGAGGAAACACCTTTAGCTATCAGGAACCCCCACCCCCACGTTCCTCCATTTCTGGCAATTAAGGGAAGAGACGGAAGGTGACCTGAGACATTCCGAGGTCTACTCTGAAATCTGGAAACTCTTGGGACCTGCCAGTAAAAACTGAGGGCAGCTTCAGGAATTCATTTTTTGTTCTGGGTCATTCTCCACTGGGGAACTAGACCTGGTACTTCTAAGGCCCCTGCTGCCACATTAGGGCACTGATTAACTTTAAAAAAGAGCCAGTCCCCTGTGACTGCCTAACCTTAGGAAGAAAGAAACAATAGATTTGGGGATGAAGGACATGGGATTGAGTACAAGGCTTTACGCAGATGAAGCACACATACGACCAAGCCCCAAAGAACCGCAGATTTTAATATACGGGCTCCGGCTTTATAGATGGTCTTATAAGACTTACTTCTGTACATGTTTTGTGAGTTTTTGTGTTGTTTTATTTTGTTTGTTTGTTTTTACAACAAAGGGCAAAAAGCCTTCAGAATATCTTAGCCTTTGACACTACATTGCATGACAGGCAATGATGGTGACAGCTGGGTGGAAGAATCTTGCCCGACGGACAGCTCTGCCACTGACTAGCTATATGTATGACCTTGTTAGTTCCTCAGCTTCTCTGCATTTTCCAGTTTCTTCACCAACAAAACGGCACTAGTGAAGAGCGGTTCAAAATCTATAACAAGTCTGTGTGCCAATTCTACCTTCCTACACTTTCCAGCTACATAAGCTTGGGCAAATGGCTTAACCAGTTCCAGGACTTCAGTTGTTCTACAATAGCTACGATCTACAGACACCTTAAAGAAGCAAAGCCTGTCCAACAGAAAACCATCAATAAACGTCAGCTACCATTAGCAGGACAAAAGTATCCACACAAAAAGTTACCTTGAAATTAAATTGGGAAGGGGTACCAAGATTTTAACCTAGTGCCGGATACCCATATATCTGCCAAATGAACAATTATCTTATTCAGCTTCATAATAACTACTGGTCAATAAGGCCAATAAGCCGGGCGGTGGTGGCGCACGCCTTTAATCCCAGCACTCGGAGGCAGAGGCAGACGAATCTCTGTGAGTTCGAGGCCAGCCTGGTCTACAAGAGCTAGTTCCAGGACAGGCTCCAAAGCCACAGAGAAACTCTGTCTCGAAAAACCAAAAAAAAAAATAAAATAAAATAAAATAAGGCCAATAAGTATTGTATAGATGGAAACCAAGAACCAAGAAAGCTCAAAGACATTCCTTCTCCCCAAACGGGTAACAATGACTCCATTACTCTACAGCTTACCTAGTTTCATCTGTTCCCATGATAAAAAAAAAAAAAAAAGTGACTTTGGGGTGTGGGGGGCAGATAGTAGTTTTAAGGACATTCATCAACAAGTCTCAAATGCTTGGTCCCTAGTTGGTGACTGTTTGGGAAGGATTAGGAGGAGCGGCCCAGTTGGACCAGCAATCACTTAGGTCAGCTTAAAGTTACAAAAGCATCCCCCTATCTCCAATGCACTCTGCTTCCTGTGGTGTGGGCTAGCTCCACGCCGACCCGCCTGCTACCATGCTCCCCACAATGACAGCAATGAATCTCCTGCTCCTCTGGCACTGGAAACCCCAAATAAACCCTTTCTTTTTATAAGTTGCCTTGGTCATGTTGCTTAATCACAGCAACAGAAAAAAAAGTAACTAAGATAAAAGTTGGGTACCCAGAAGTGGGCTTTCTCCCGGGAACAACCGCCTGACTATGTGGTCTGTGGGGGAAATGTGAAAGACTTGGGGAATTTGGACTAGGAAAATAATCGAATACCACAAGCTAAACATGATGGGCCTTGGAAGACATCGCTGAGAGCTGTGTGGGCTGTGGAGGCTCAGCTCCACAGGCTTCAGGCCAAAGTAAGGACCTCACAGCAGCTGAGCTGGGGGCCCATTCCTGTGATATTTAAGTCAAGCATATGACCGCCTTCTACCCTTATCCTAAGAATTTGCCTACGGCTAAATTGAAAAGTAAGGAGCTGTCTCTTTGGTAGGAGATTTCGAGGCAGCCCAATGGTCAAGCCCATGGTCAAGTCGTTACCAGTAATCATTCTTAGGCAGATCTACAATGAAAGGGCAAGCGAAGCAAAGAGAACTACAAAGGTGTCAAGTTTGAGGAGAAAAAGCACACCAGGAAATGTAACGTTGTGTAAGAGCCAACATTTCAAGTTGTAATGACTATGCCTTGGAGATCCAGGAAACACAAATGCCTCTGATCTGCAAGCCCCTCGCCCAAGGACAGATGATTTCTGAAATGCTATTGTTTATGGGAGATAACAAGCCACGTGTTTTCACTCCCCTAAACAAGTTCGTTTAACCCATCTGCACCAGATCACTTAATCACATGTGGGCAGGAGGTTCACGGGCAGGAAATACATCAGGATATATGCTTGCCCCTCATTGGATGTAAGCAGGAAGTACATCAAGATGCACACTTGCCCCTGACTGAACCTGATGGGAAAAGCAATCAATGAATTCTGAGTTTCCCTTTTTAAGCCACTGCAAACCATGACTTGGCGCCGTTTCCCCGGAACCTGGGGATGGACCAGAGGCCAGTCACCTGACCAGTGTTTAATTAAAGCTTGCTTCAAATCTGACCCTAAACTGTAGCAGTTGTCCTATTCTCAATTGATGGGATTAACAGTAGAGCCAATGACTGTGCTGAAAGAGTGGGTGATTTGAGATGGAATAAAGGGAGGGGTGTCCTCGTGATAAAACCCCACCCACCTGAGATGCTAATTTGGAGAGGAAAAAGCCTAAGGAATTTCCTACTCATTGAAAGGGGAGGGGCATAAAAAAAAATCAAAGCTGATGCAAATGTGATTCAAGGGGGCCATCACAAGCAGGCAGCCGAACTTGGCCGTGTCGTGCAAGCGGTTCTGGCTTTAGAGTCATAAATAATACATGAGAAAGAGATCTGCTTGGAATTTCCCTCCATAGTTAAGGAAGAAAGCCTGTGGCAGGGGAGTCCCTGTTCGGAGGACCTCAGAGGACGAGGACTTTACGTAAAGCTGTGAAGGTGAAGCCTGAAATGGGGTGGAGACCCCAAGATGTTGGGAGGCATCTACCAAAGAGAGCTGCAGTCGGAGAGTAGAACTGGCTGGAGAGAGGAGTGTTGCGGTCAGCAAAGCTGGAAGGAAGAAGCCATCTAACCCTTCTGACATGAGACACAGAGCTACATAATTTAGAGTTTGTCCTGCTGGGTTTCAGTCTTAAGGCTTTGGTCCAGAATGTCCCCCCCTTTTGGAATGTTAATGTACATTCTCTGTCCCTGTGTGTGGGAACCAGTTTGCTTTTTGAGTTTACAGGGGAACTTGGACTTTAACGTGTTGATACTGAAGACTCCAGGTACTTTTAAAGTTGGGCTGAATATATTTTGAATTATGATATAGTCACAAGACTCTGGGGGTCAAAGGTAGAATATGACGGCTTGAATGATTCCTCCCTCCGCCCCATAAGTCTCTAGCATATACTTGGTCCCTATTTGGTGGCTGTTTGGGAAGGAGTAGGAGCTTTGGCTTTGTTGGAGGATACATGCCACGCCGGGTGAGCAGGTTTAGGTTTCAAAAGCATTTCACCTTCCCTGGTGCAGGCTGCTTCCTGCTTGTGGACTGGACGTGAGCCATCAGTTGCTGCTCCAGCATCACGCCTCCATGCCTGCTGTCAAGTTCCCTACCGTGATGGTGAGAACCCCTCATTTCAATTAACAAGACAGCCCCCCGCAGATGTACCCACAGGCCAATCTAATCTAGGCAATTTCGCAACTGTGGTTTTCCTCTCAGATGATCCAAAGCTGTGTCAAGTAAAAATTCAAGCTAACTAAGGATAATGCTGCTCCCAACCATCTCCATGCCCTAAGAACCCCTGCAAAGGACAGAAAATAGCTCAGCTCACTAACATCAGCATAAGCAGGCTGACACTAAGCCTAGTAAATAAGAGAAAAGCAACTACAGGATGCTCAACCTTGGTTCAAGTGTGTTTTGCTTTGAGTCCAACTTATTTTGGAGGGGGGGGGGTGAGATTAGGGAGAGAATAAGTATTTTTTGTTGTTTAGTTGATTGGCTTTAATCCCATTTAGATGCACAAAGAGTTCTCCCTGGTGCGCTGCTATAATTCCAGCACCAGGAAGGTGGAGACAGGAAATCCCCTGAGAGAACAAACTAGCTATACTAGCCAAAGCAGCATCCAAGCTCTGGGTTCAACCGAGAGATTCTATCTCAATGGATAAGAAGAGCATTTAATTCCAATGTCAGTCTTGGGTCTCTGCACAGACACACACTCACTTGCACACATCTTTCTAGATCAGTGAGCCTTGTTCTTTCACTTGCATGAGGATTGCAAAGTTTATTCCTAGAAGACAACAGTGTATGAACATTTACAAGTCTGAAAATGCTAACCTTAGCAGCAAACTCAGCTTCTTTGTTGATTTGGCCTCTATTTACTGTGTCACATTTTTAAGTGGCAGGGAGACCATTTCAACCCAAAGGAATGGAAAGAATCAAGTGATCATTATTCCAGACACAATTCCTATGCTATTTAAAATTCCTAAGAATCACACTTTACTTAACAAGCCCCTTGCTACTGGACATTTACATAGCTTTTCTTACATGTAATCATTAGTCCCAGGATCAGTACTATTGGGTGACAAGGCACAAATATGTTATCTGCTAATTATTTTTCTTCTTCATACTGAGAATCCACTGGATTGGTCTAAATAAAAAATGACCCTCAGAGGTCATGTGTGCGAATGCTCAGTCACCAAGGAATGGAACTATTTGAAAGAATTACAAGGATTAGGAGGTGTGGCCTTGTTGGAATGGATGTGACTTTGTTGGAGTTGGGCTTTGAGGTACCTAAAGTCCTCATCAGATCCAAGCTTCCCCCCGCCTCTCTCATCACAGTGTCTCTTCATAGGAGTAGAACAGTGACTAAGATCCACTGATGCTGAAATCCTGCAGTACTTATGTTGGTGGTCTAAGAATTTCAACATGAGAATGACCAAGATACCATAGGAGCCTTGTTTAGAAATTAACACTAACACTCTGCAAAGTACTCTTGTGCTGCTGTACAAAGTAGTATGTTTTATTATGGCATTTTCATACATAATCCATTTTTGTTGAGTCTCCCCCTCCCCCAATCCTCTAGTCATCCCCTCAACTGTACCTTTCTACCCCAAAAGTCCTCTTTTTCATTCTCTTCCCAAACTCCTTCCTCTAAACTCCTTTTGCCCTTCTTGTGGTCCCCTTCTTGCTTCATGCCTTCCCACATTCCCACCCACACATATACATATAGAAACATCAAAAGCTGGGATCTGCCTCTGAGAGAAATGTGTGGAATCTGTCTTTCTGAGACTGGGTGACCTCACATAATGTGATCACTTCTAGGTCCACCCTATTTCCCTGCAAATTTCATTTTTTTACACATAAATTCTTTACACATAAATAAAATTACACATAAAAAAGATTAATAAAACGCCACTATGTAGCTAGGCCATCTATGCATCTACCTCTACAGGTGGGCTTCCAGGCTGACTTTATGTCTTTGCTATTGTGACTAGAACAGCAGACATGAAAGTACAAGCATCTCTGAGGTAGGATGCAGACCTCTGGGGACAGACCCAGGAGTGGAGAGCCAAGTCTTACAGGGCTTCTGTTTCTAGGTTCTCAGAAACCGCCACACCGACTCCCACACTGCCCGTACCAGTTTACCCTCCCACTAACCATGAATCAACGTTCCTCTTCCCTTTGCCTTGCCAGTATTTGCTTTTGTTTGTTTTTCTTCTCTTTTTCTCTCCTTCATTTTAAATTAATTTTTTTTTAATGTTTGCCATTCTAACCAGGTGAGATGGATTCTCAAAACCATTTTAAATGCAGTTCTCTCATGGCTAATGAGGCTGAACAGTTTTTAATATTGTCATTTGTGTTTCTTCTTTTGAATTCCTTGAGCCATTTATTGATTGGTAGTTTGGGATTTGGGGCATAAAATTTTGAAGTTCTTTATATATTCTGCATATTAGCCCCCTGTCTGAAGTATAAGTAGTAACTTGCTTCCCAACTGGTGGCAGTGTTTGGAGGGAAACTTTAGAAGGTACAGCCTTGCTGAAAAGGTACATCACTGGAGGTGAATGCTGAGGGCTTGTAGCCTCACCCCAACTCCTGCCCACTCTCTCTGCTTCAGCCACCTTCTGCCATGTCTTCCCTGCCATCATGGTCACTCCCTCCAGAACCATAAGCCACATAAAATGTTTTCTTTTGGCAGTCTTAGTGGCACACCTTTAATCCCAGCACTCAGGAGGCAGAAGCAGTAGGTGCAAGTCATTCAGGGGTACATAGTGAGACTGTACCTCAAAAACACAAACACAGCAAAATAAAAACCTTTCTCTTCTGTGAGTTGCCTTTGGTCATGGTGTCACAGCAACAGGTAAGTAATCGATACATCTACCTTTGCTGTGCAGAGGTTCTGAAGTCCACGTAATCCAGTGTGTCAATTCTTGGGACAACTTTCTGTGCTACTGGGGGTCCCTTCAGCAAGGTCTGGCTTTGGTCTACACCATGAAGCATTTTCTCTCCGTGTTCCTTTTAGTCCTTTCAGCCTGTAAGGTTTTAAACTCTGGAACTAGTCTGTTTCAGGAAGCAATTACAGGTCAGGCTGCACTTTCTGCAGGTTGGGGTCCCGGCTCCCCCCAGCCGGCTGCTGGAAAGACCGGCCTTTCTTCTGGTGTCCACCTTTTTGATACGTTTGCCAAAAATCCGGAGCCACTGCTATGTGAGATATTTTTTTCCTAGTTCCCCCATTTTCCTCCACTAGTTCTCATGTCTGTTTTTAGGCCAGGACCACTGTCTTTGTTAATATGACTGTGGTATAATTTGAGGTCAAGCATTTTCTTACTCCCAGTGATGCCCCTTCTGCTTAAATAGCTTTGGCTACCCACGGTCTTCTGCTTCATATTAAGGTTTTTTTTTCTTTCCTTTTTCTATGAAGATGATCACTGGAATCTTGGTGGGAAATGCATTAACTTTGTAGGTGAATTTTGGTAGAACAGGCATTCTCGCAGTCCAGGAGCATGGAAGATTTTTCCCTCATCTTATGTCTTCAACTTTTTGTGTGTATCTTCAAGTTTTCGGGATAGCTTCCTTGCTTAGGTATGCTTTTGTTTTGAGGTTTTGTTTTGTTTTCTTAATTTCTCTCTCGGCAAGTTCTTTTGTTCTTTTTTGGTTTTTCAAGACAAGGTTTCTTTCTTTCTATAACAGTCCTGGCTGTCCTGGAACTCGTTTTGCAGACCAGGCTGCTCTCAAACTCATAGAGATTGACCTGCCTCTCCGCCTCCCAAGCACTGGGATCAAAGGTGTGTGCCACCACTGCCCAGCTGCGAGTTCATGCTTGACGTACCTGCATGTATGTATGTGCATGTGGTCATACATACCTGGCTCCCAAACAGACATCGAACCCCAGAACTTACAGAAGTTACAGAAGACTGTTAGCTGCCATAGCTACACCTATGATATGTCTGTCACCCAGCAAACTTCAGTCTTGCCCCTAGCACATCAGGAACCACACAGTCCAAATGGAGAGGCTTAGGCTCTGAAGAGATATGGAATGTGGGCCCAAGTACCTCTGTGTGCTGGCAGAATGCTGCACCGGGCTCCACAGTGTAAACCCAGTGATACACATAGCTCGTCCCCTCACCCCCAGCAATGGCGAGGGAAGGACAGTCATCTTCCCTGTGTGGCTCTCAGACATGAGTTTCCTGGCCACAAATACTCTGCATACCCTTGAGCTCTTTCCTGTTCCTGGTCACCCTCCAGTACCTTCTCTTTCGGTTACTTCAAGGGTCAAGGGCCGTGAGATGTTCACAGGCAGATGACTAACACCTCTGAGTGGGGTGGCCCTGGTGGTGGCAGCAGTGGTGGGTGTCTGGGTCCATTTGTGGGAACTCTCCGGCATGGGCAGCAAATGCTGGGTGGCCAGTACGGAAACTGGTGAGAACAGCTTGGTGCAATAACCCAAGACCCCCAGAGCTCTTCCTTCTTTCCTTCTCTTAACTAGATTTACCCAGTCCCTCGGGTTCGGCTTCTAATTTTCAGTCTTCCCCAGATCTCTGCAGAGTGCTGCTGACTGAGATTACTGACCTAAATATCGAAAAGGGAGGGGTATTTTATCTTTTGTTTTTTTCTACAGTGTCTTGCCATACAGCCCAAGCTAACCTTGAACTCACTATGTAGCCCTGGCTGACCTAAACTTTAGAGCAATCTTTCTGCCTCAGCCTCCCGAGTGCTTGCATCCCAGGTTGGTACCACCGTACCTAGCAGAAGGGAGGTTTGCCTAAGCCAAGTTAACAGGCTGAGGTTCTTGACTAACAGCAGATGGTTCTTGACCCTTTGCTGTCCCAGAAGGATATGCTTATTGGTTCCCATGGAAGAAAGCACGGACCAAACAGTCAACTACAACAGAGAGGTTCAAGAAGCAGGCCAGTACCCGGTAGGGGCCCTGTGCCCGGGAAAGCCTGCCTCCAGACAGACACTGTCTGAAAACAGCTGGGAAGTGTGGTCCGTTGCCATGAAAAACAGACGAGAAGCAGGATTTGGTTAAGTATTTGTCCAGGAAAAAAAAAAAAATAACTTAGCCAAAATAGAAAAGGTGTTCACCGGCTGCCAACTGACCTCGGTTGAAAAGAGAGGACTGTCCGTTGTAGCCAATCCCCAAACTATTTAAAGGGTGCTAAGTGGAGCTAAGCCTTCACATTCTGCCAGCTCTAACAATGTACTGACTTGCTAAATAAAAATCTCAACATTATCATTACGTCGGAGTTCAGTTTAAAAGTAAAACACACCAAGATAATGTATGTATTCTAGAGATACCAGAAACCACAACTGGGAAGCCTCGTTTGTTTAAAAACATCAAAACTTCAAGCATTGTGAAGATTAAAAAAGCAACAAGATAATATTGCCACACGGTAATAAAACAGGCAAGGGATAAAATAGCGACATCTTTAAACATTAATATCACTAAGAATCAACAGTAATAACTAAGACTTTACACATACCATAGTCTATGTAAATAAAACTGAGTGCTTAGACCGTGGTCAACCCTTCATTAACTAAGCTGACAAAATCAAAAGGTCAAAAGGGAAACACGGAGCCTGTCACCCATCCCCACCCCACACCCCAGCCAGCCCAAACTGGGATCCCAGGCCCCTAACCTTGACCTTTCACTTCCTTGAACGGGCACAGTGAAAAGGACACAGGCCTCCCATGTTCCCTCTCTTCTTAGTGGAAATGAGGTCAATTTTCCCAAAGCAGGTGCCATTGGGGTTACTCATCTGGTACCTAAATGAAATCTCAATAAAATACTGCTCCAAGTCATGAAACTGCCTATTTAATATGTACACTGTAGGCATGCATGATCAAGAAACATCAGGCTACATACAGGAAAACAGTGAGCGTAGCTCCAAGTTTGTGCTATTCATGTGTCTTGGATAACATCACTACAGAAGTGGCTTCCAGAAACTGATAGATAACCAATGACCACATTGGGAATAGCTGGATCATGACATCAGCACCTTCCAGTTGGAACACGGGCTCTTGTGGACAAGAGCTGTGGCCTGCCTAAGTAATCATGGCATTTATACAGCTTTTATTTTATTTTGTTTCATTTTGTTTTGTTTAAAGGCAGATAGTCCACACTGCTCCAGAACTCACCTCCAGTCTCTACTCCCAAGAGCTGGCATGACAGATTACAGACACACACCTCCAAACCCAGCTGTAAACTCTATTTCCTATCTCTGCGCATGCTTACCTTTGACACCCAATCGCCATGCCATAAGGAAGCCCAAGCCACCCTGAGGAAGGCCCAGAGGAGAAAGCAATGAACCCAGCTGACAGGCACCTTGAAAGCAGCAACTCACGATACGGGGAGCAACAGCATCTGGGCAGAAAGCTGGTTTGTGAGAGCGAACTTAACCATCATCTTAAAGCAACACCCCTGTCTTTACAGACCGAGGAAAACAGAACGGTGTTCAGGTTCTGACAAATCAACACTCCTAAGTCCAAAATGACACAGACGTTCAGAAGTAGGCACATATTTCAAAGGAAACAACTCAAATGGCCTGGCGTGACCATTTCTCCTTTTCTTGTGACTGTGTGATCACGTCCTCCTCAAAACTTTCCAGTAGCAAACACCTAGTACTTCATTAGTCCACCATCAGCCCACATACTTCCAAAACCGGTATGCCCCAGTTCTCCATCCTATAAAATCCTGTAAACGTAGGGTGTGAAAAAAAATAGACTTAAAAAAAATCTTCAGATCGATTCCTCACCCCCTCTAAAAGACTCTGTTGTACTTGAGAAACAGTAGGTCGGTGCTCACAACACCCATTGGCATCCATCCCAGATTACCTGCAGACTATAATCTAGGATATGGAGTGGCTGTCTGGGGCAAAGGAAATTCAAAACAAGCAAGATGTGGAAGATGGAGTTCATGATGCTTCAAGTTGCATGGATGCAGTTTACGTTGGTGGCTGCAGTAAGCAGTATTCCCGGCTGACTTTGAAGTCCTTCAGAGGAAGGACCCCGCACAATCTTCACGTTCACCACTGACAGCCACACACCAGATCTCACTAGAAAAGCTACCAATATGCACTTGCAGGCATCCAATAGTCTAGGAGGAGGGGACAAGAAAACAATAAAGCTTTCTCATGGGGGGGAACTGTGTGAGAAGCTCTGGGACACCCCCAGAGGCAGAGCTCGGCAGGTTTGCGACCTCAGCCACGGTGTAAGAGGACATTTAACATCTCCGTGAGCTCTGACCGTGCACTCGCGTGTCCTTCGGCTCTCTGGGGCAAGCTGAGTGTTTAAACAGAAGAGCAGCTAAAGAGCAGAGACAACCGATGTGCTTTCTGCCTGGTGTCCCTTCAGCATGAATCTGGAGTGGCCCTAAGTGACTGGAGACATTACATTAGAAAACCCGAGACCCAAACAGGAGCTGAAAGTACAGGTACTATTACCATAATACAAATGTGTTTTAGATAGGGTAGCTCCCTGTGTAGACCAGGATGGCCTCAAACTCTCAGATCCACCTGCCTGTGCCTCCCAAGCAAGCACCTGGCTGCCACAAAACCCCTCTTCAGGGATCACTAAACCCTTCAGCCGGTTGACGGGCTCACCGCTGTCCAAGGTAACTGGACTGATGCTCAAGTATTTTCCTAAGAAGAGCTTAATTTTAAAGCCCAAAAATAAATAAGCAGGTTCCTTTCTACTCTGGACTTCACGCGTAAAAACATTCCTACAAACTTCAGAAGATGCTGATTTTGGGCTACAGTGTTAAAAATCGGTAAAGAAACTGTGGAGGCATCTGAGGCTCTCCAGGGAAGGGTGGGTTAGTGGTGGCCAGTCTGTCTTTGTCTCCACCCACCCTGGGCTGTGAGTACTTGTCACTCAGACCCTCTGGCTCCCCCGCCCCCCCAAGGCCTTGAGAACTGATTTACAAAGTCAGTCAAGAAACCAGATTCTACGGACTAATAAAGGAAAATGGAGTTCATGACTGCAACCAAGCTGGGCAGAGACACAAAGGGTCTTTTGTTACTAACTGGACAAGGGAACACACATGAGTTCAAGCTTCACAAGGAATTCTGACATCTTAATCAAGATTTATGTCAGCGCATGTTTCAAATACAAGGGTAAGTTCACATAAAAATACTGTCTTATTAACTTCTTTAGCTAAAAAAAATAATTCAAGAGACAGCTACTTCCTAATAATGCTAATAATTATAAAGCTGGAGGTTCGCCCCCCTCCTCGTCGTAATCATAGTCCAGCCCCAGCCCCCATTCCACTCCCATCTCTGGGTAACTCTGAAGTAGAGCCATAAACTACCCCACTGACGAAATCAGGAAAGCAATGACATTTTTCTACTCCACACAGAAAGTTTTGTGTCACACGGTTTTCTTTGTCCACTTCCTTCCTGATGCAAAATATCAACTTGGCTTTTTCTCCTTATAATGATTAAATTATGAGATAATGTCAGCGGAAAAAAAAATGCTATCGTGGTAAAGGCTTCTCTGGTGCTAGTGCATGCCATATTCAAGCAGGCAGCTAAGGGGCTGGCTACAGGAAGGGATACGTCCTCCACATTCGAGGTCAGTGTGGGCTACTGCTACACCTATCTGCAGCTTCATTCAGGACGCAGTCACGACACACAAAGAGCTGCTGAGTACACACTTTATTAAGTGCTGATGGTATTAACAATACCAATACATGCAAAATCTTCACGTTTTATAACATGGAAGGCATTTGTTTGAGATTCTCCTAACATTTGTTCCACGTTCTGGTATAATTGTCCTGCTTTATAGGTGAGGAAATGGAGGACCAGAAGCTCTGTCTTTGCCTGAAATTTTGCTGCTAGATCAATACCAGAGCCGAACGCCCTGTGGCAAGGCTGCCTTACTGCAGCTCTCTGCGTCCAAGCTCTCCCCGCTAACTGAGCTTGTACGTGCACACAGACCCAGAGGGCTTGACAGCGGATTTTAGGGTTCCTAAACTAGCTTCAGTCACTGCTCAACATCTAGAGGATCTCCTCAACTGACATAGGGAATAATTTCAGGAACCCGACCTGCTCCACATCTCTGGGTCTATTTCGGCATGCTGCTGTAATTCAGAGAATGCCGGAAATGAAGGGAAGAGGTCAGAGACAGAGCCCCCGGACTTCCAGGAGGGCCAGGTGTTCCCAGGACCACAGCTGCTGCTACAGGGCTGCCTTAATCCCAGTCCCTAGCCCAGCCCCATTCCTCCCAGCCCACAGGATGGCCAGCTGCTCAGTGCTTCACTGTGGGGTTGGGAGTGGTGGGGGCAGATGTCAGTCCAACCCGGGGCTCCTAACCTTGGGCCCTCAAGTCCCGTCCTTCCTGTGGAAGGGGAACTGACCCATCTTCACACCACCCTCCACTCCACACACTCTGAAAGACCGGAAGGCAGGCACCAGGAGGGGATGAGGGTGGGGGGTGGGGGGCAGCGAGAAATCAAGCCTGCCCAGAAAATGAAAATGTTGACTTCTACATTCTCATTCACAGAGACCAGGGGCAGAAGTGTCTGTGGAGGACTTGAGTGGTGGCTTTTTAGGTCTGTGCACTAAAAAAAAAGGGGGGGGGGCGGGGGAGACACAGGGAAGAGCAGTGAGAAGGCCCAGGGCCTGAGGGCAACTCGGTGTACAGGAAGAAAGTGAAGTTCAGTAAGGCTGGGGACTAGGGGTCTAGTCACAATGGAGGGCTGACGGAGCACCATGAGGTAGATGGACTTCATCCTAAACGGCAAATGAAGTACTTTAAATCATACAGCACATGTTAAGACATCCATCCTATTAGAAAACATTCCTGTCATCGCGTGATTAAAAAGGAAATCAAAGAGAAAACTAAAACCAGTCATAGGAGGGTGGCCAGTCAGATACTCCTACAGAGGTCCCAAGCGGAGATAGTGACGACCCAGTCCTAAACTAGGAAACATGGGGGTATACAGAGGGAAGGTTACAGTCAGATGAACAGAATTGCTTTAGGTGAGGAAGAAACGGTGTGTGAGGTCCCAGCTTGAGGAAAATTAACTGAGCACCAACTTAGTACCTTTAAGGGGGCCTATCCAAAGGCCAGAGGACAGAAGGGGCTAACACCCAAAGATTTACACTGTTTAGACCAGAAGTTTGCATAAGTAGAGTAACGGAGATTTTTCTCCCACTTATCGAAATGTGGTCTAAGTTTCACATGCACACACACACACACACACACACCAATTGCCAGCTGTTCCCATAAGGGACTAACAGTTCCCACTCTGAACTTTCCTGACCCTAAAAGACTGTTCACAGAAGTCCAGGGAACAAAAAGAAGGGAAGACAGGAATATGAGCAGATACCGTTATTGGTTGTATCCTTATTAAATTCATCCACTGAAATACAAACTCGGAAAATGGAGTCTCTTTGAAAGGATCAGATCCTAAGGATCATGAATGAGACTAGTTAGTGTCCTGCCATAAAGGCCTGACATGTCCCTTTGGTGAAAGGACTCAGAAAGAAAGCACCATATGAGGTCAGACACCAACATTTATCACCATCATCTTGAATTTCCCAGCATTCAGAACTGTGGAAAATAAATGCTTATTATTCATAAGTCACCCACTTTATTGTATTATAGAATACTAAGACCCATATTAATTAGTTCATGCATATGTATTTTCCCAAACCACCCAGGTTGAAGTTTCTTTAAAGATTTGATGTGTATGTGTGAGTGCCTGTGTGTATGTCCATCCATCCTGTGCCTACAGGTACCCACAGAGGCCAGAAGAGGGCATCCCATCCCCTGGCGTTGGAAGTGATAGGTAGTTGTAAGCCACCTGATTTGGGTGCTGGGAACCAAACCTGTATCCTCTGTAAGGGCAGTAAGTATGCTTACCTCTGAGCCATTTCCCTAGCCCTAAAGTCCTCAGAGGTACATGCCTCAAGATAGCGTTGGTTCAAAACAGTGCAGTCTAATTTATATTTCTAAAAAGTTTCAACAATAGTGAAGACCAAATCTAGTCAGTAACTTTAAAATAAAACATACAGGTTATAAAAGGCCAAGGCCACAAAAGATATAGAACTATGAGATGAGAAAGAATCGTTTCTCTAATCAGACTCCCCAAAAGAGAGTAAAACACAGTCGCATAAACCTGCCTTGGCATCATCCCAGCCCACATTATGGATAAGGAGGTGATGAAGTAAGCTACTCAACCCCTGTGCACATCAACAGCTGCTTTGGTGGGAGAGGGGATGGTAAAGAAGCTCAACAGGTTTGTCCATACCAAGTGCTGAGCAATACAGACTCCACCTTCCTACAGCTCACTGTCGGATAATGACATAAACTCCTACATGTAATTACAGTTGCTCCAGGACAGCAGGATCCCGACAGGGGAACTGTAAGTCCCCAAGTCCCTAGGAAGGTTAGGGAAAGACTCCAAGAGGGAAGAGTTTTTTTGCTCTTGGTTGTTTGGGAAAGGGTTCTGGCGGGGGTTCTGTTGTCGTGGTCAAGGTTTGTTGTGGAATATTAGTTAAAGATGTGTTACATTCTTTTACACTGTGAACATTTGTTTAATGATACAAAGATGTGTTGCATTCTTTTATGCTGCATTTGTTTAACTCTGTGAAGCTGTGTTACTTTGCCTGCCTAAAACACCTGATTGGTCTAATGGAGAGCTGATTAGCAAATAGTGAGGCAAATGGAGAGAATGAACAGAAGAAGACTATAAAGGGGAGCAAGAAAAGGGAAGAGGAGGAGGACATCTGGGGCCAGGCACCGAGGCACGCAGAAGCCGCAGAGTAAGTGAAGGTATCTAGAAAGGTAAAAGCCCAGAGGCAAAGGATAGATGAGATGATTGAAGAAAAGCTGGCTAGAAATAAACCAAGCTTAGGCCAGGCATTTATTAAAAAAAAAAAAGTCTGTGTGTGATTATTTAGGAGCTGGGTGGCGAGCCCCCTAATGAGCAAAGAGAAAAAGGAACAAGCAAACAAGAAGCAACTACAGCTGCTCACTTCACAGATAGCTCAACTGCAATTGTGTGAAAGATCTGAGGCCAGGTTTAATTTGATTTGATTTCAAATAACTGGTAAGTCCCCACTGACTAAAAGTGAGGCAGAGAGGCGTGGCAGGAAATGTCAGCTTTCCTGTTGTGGGTTATTACTGTTACAGTTTTATTATAACAGCCTAATACCATCCCCATATTTAAAACAAACAAACAAATGTGGTATCAAGGCCAAGCCATGAGGCAAATTTGTCTTCAGTAGGGCCAAAGCTGGCCTCCAACTCTTGAACCTCATGGTCCTTCCTTCTGCCTCAGGCATTCAAGAGCTAGGATTACAGACCTGCCCCCACACGGCAGCTTTAACAGCCATTACAAAGTATGTAAGGATTCTCAGTTTTCTTTTTCTTACCACTTTTTGTTTTGTTCTGTTTCAGACATGATTTCACTCTGTACCTCTGGTTGTCTTGGAACTTATTATATAATATAGGCTAGGCTGACCCCAAACTCAGAGATCCATCAGCCTCAGCCTCCCAAGCGCTGATGTTGAAGGCATGCGTCACCACACCTGGCCTTTCTAAACACTTTTTGGTATCCATTGAATAAACGCACATTGTTCTAGCTTGCTTTCTGTTGCTATGGTAAACATCATGACCAAAAAAACTCAGAAGAGGACAGAGTTTATGGCTTAAGGGTTCCAGTTCATCATCTAGAGAAGCCAAGGCGGGCCCTGAAGCGAGACCATGAAGGAATGCTGCTTCCCCTAGATCAATGAGCTGCCCTTCCTATACAGCCCAGGCCCACCTGCCTAGGGATGGTACTAGCCACAGACGGCTGGACCATTTTATACCAAGAAACACTCCACAGGCTTCATCAGGACAATCTGATGGACGAAATTCTTCAGTCATGGCTCCTTTTCCCCAGGTATGTCAAGTTGACAACCAAGATTAGCTATCATGTCAATGAAAAGTTTTTTTCTAATAAAGAACCATATACAACATGAATATGAACTCGCTATCATTACACAGAAGGCTGACAGCACGGATTCTGTGTCCTTTGTGAATCTGGCATAGTAATTTTCAGGTTGGTTGTCTGCTGGAAGGAGGATGTCTCTATGTAACCCAGGCTAGCTTTGAACTTTCAGCAGTCCTGACTAAGCCCCCCAACCCCCAAATGCTAAGAGCACAGGTGGACCACACCGTGTGAGGCTGTTGTAGCAAGTTCCTAAGACTCACTTGCTTGCCCTTCCCCAAAACCTTAATGGCGGCATTTTCCAAATTAACTAATGCAACCAAAACTAGTGACTTCATTCCGTGAGTGAGCAGTCAGCATAACCTTCGGTGATTAACAACTCAGGAGACTTGTAGGAAAGTCAACAAGGACCTGTGAGGCTCAACTGTTTCCGCTGATAATTCGAAAGCATCACACAGAATTTTGCCAAGAAGTAGCTGAAACAAGCCAGTGAGCAAATAGGGGATGGTGGGGGAATGGAAGGTAGGGGATTCAGCCCCAAAGTGTAGACTAGTGCCTGGCACACAGTGGATGTTCAAGAAATACCTGCTGCATGAATAACGGAGTAATGTGTAAAGTAGAAACAAAAGCCAGTATCTGAGAGGCTGGAGAGAGAGCTCAGTGGTTAGAGCACCCGCTCCTCTTCTGAGGACCCAAGTTCAATTCTGAGCACCCACATGACAGCTTTTAACAGTCTATAACTTCAGTTCCAAGGGATTCAATGCCCTCTTCGGGCCTCTATAGCACTAGGCACAGATATGGTACACACAAACACACACAGGCAAAACACTTACACACATGAAATAAAACAAATAAACATTTTCATTGCTATCTGATTTTTTCTGAAGCCTGAATTCTTTATAATTATCTTATTATTTTGCTTTAATGCATATTAATTACCCATCATGTTGCTTTTAACAGTAAGAAAGTCTACACAACATAAAAAAATGAAGCTAGGCTACTGAATTACAGTTTTTCTGACAACCCCTTTTCCCCAAAACACAAAGCTATTGTTATCAAGACCCAAACAACTAGCAAATATTAACTTTCTCAGCAGATAGCTTAAATAATGTTTGGTAAGATAAATGTTTAGTAAGATAAAGTAATGCTTAGTAAAGATAAATCAAAGAGAGCTAATTCATGTAATAAAGATAAGATCCACAGGGAGCCTAGAAGGTCAGGTGGTTTATTGTAATCAGTGCAGCTAACAGGGTGAGTTGCAAGAATGGAGTTCGAGGCCAGCTTAGCAAACATCTCAAAAGAAAACCAAGACTTGCGGTCTAATAAGCCAGATGGGTGACCAACATCCACCCTTCAACTTCCCATTAGCAGTCAAAGAGAACAGATTATTCAAGTGTCATCCAGACCCCTGAGCCTTCCCCAGTATGGGTCACCTGACTACAAATTACCTAATATAATAAAATACACAGCCCATGCTCCACAACCCCCCTTCTGGAAATTATTTGGCTAATTCATTAGCGTAGGTAAGGAGATTATGACATGCAGCCCAATCTCATCCCCCTCCAGTTTCTGTGGGGCCAACGATCTGAGAATGGTTTTTACATTTTTAAGTAGCTGCAGCGAGCTACAAGAATAATTCTTCGTTACACTTGAGACTGCAAAATGGTGAGTTAAATTAAGCATAGGTACACTCACTTGTTCATCGATTGAGACTGGGCATTTTTCACACTGGGGCAGCAGAGGTGGGCGCCTCCAACAGAGAACATACGGCTTTGTGGTATCTGGGCCTTTACAGAAAGTGGAAATAGCCAACTAGATGTGTTAAACCTCATCTTCCAAAAAGGCAGCCTTATCCGGGTCAACGAACTTGCAGTCACTCGCATGCTATTTCCTCCTGGATTACTGAAAGCCCACAGCAACCTATTGTTTTCTCCCAGTCACCAAAAAAAAACCAAAGATAAAGGTTTTCACAGAGGAAATAACAGCCTTCCTCTTCCAAAAGCCTCATCAGCCTTACTTCCAGGGAAGTTAAAGCAACACTTCATGTACACGGGTCTGTCCGTGTCATTTTCCCTGAACGAATTCCGAGGATTCCATCAGTTCACTTCTACAGGCAAGAAAAAAAAGGTACTAGGCTAACTGAGCCTATGTGGGGAGAGACTTTTAACACTACGTGTCAAAGAAGGTCATTTTCTCTTCCTTTGAGATGCTGTTCTAATATCAAAATATGCAAGCTGCCCATCTTCTAACACTGAAAAAGGATGACATACAACGGAAACCAAAATACAAAATCCATACACGCTTAAAATGATTTTAAAATGAAACAAACTTTTTTGTTTGATTTTTCTTTAGATTAGTTTCCTACACCAATATGCCTTGTGATTCATGAACTAGTAAAACCTTATTCCTGGGGCTTTTGGAAAGAACTCAGGGGTGTCTGTCTGTGCTCACTTACATCATGAATCCAGCTCTTGTGCCCCCAAAGTTACAAATGGCTACTTTTCGTTTTAATTGGGCATTTAAAGAAACCGAATGTTAATTAACAAGGTAAACAGTTTCTAACACAATATAAATAATTATTTGGGTTGTACATGGTAATGACTCAAAGGGAAGGGAGGGTGTCTTCTTGCCTCCCTTTCTAGCCAGGCAAGAAAGGGAAGGGGGCAGAACTGGAAGAGCTCAGCCACTCGGAGGGCAACGAGGTTGCCAACTCCCAAACACAGACTCTAGTCATTGGCTGGCCACTCATTTGTCAACATCAGCTGAATACTTTCCTACCTGTACAACACCCGGAGAATTACAGAACGAAAAAGACTTGAGACTGTCCTTAAAAATCTATTAACATAAGCTAAGGCAAGATATGTGCAAAACCAGGAAAGCGACCTTCCCCAAGGATAGTCCCTAGTTCTTCTAGCCTCTTTGATATTCATGGAAAAATCCCACTGGGACATGGTAAACTTTCAAAGAACACTTTCATTTGCCTGACTGCTCAGACTTGCGGCCGCAGTCCTGGGGGTCATTATTTCCTTTGGCAAATGAGAAGAACTTGGTGACTCATCTCGTGTTTCATACAGAGTTAGGCCAAAAGACTGGTTTTTCTACCCCACCTTACAACGTAACAAAGAAGAGACTAAGACTGAGTTTGATTCTAAACCAGAATGTCTGATTTCAAAAAACAAACAACAGCCGGGCAGTGGTGGCGCACGCCTTTAATTCCAGCACTCGGGAGGCAGAGGCAGGCAGATCTCTGTGAGTTCGAGACCAGCCTGGTCTACAAGAGCTAGTTCCAGGACAGGCTCTAAAGCTGCAGAGAAACCCTGTCTCGAAAAAAACCAAAAAAAAAAAAAAAAAAAAAAAAAAAAAAAAAAAAAAAAAAAAAAAAAAAAACAAACAACAACAAAAAAAAACAGATACTCTAACAGGAATATTGTTCTCACACAACCCTGTCAAACCTCAACTGTGGCCTGATACTTGGAATAGCTAAAACTGGCGCTACATAAAGTCTAGCCCAAAGACCAAGATGACGTAAACGTATTCCCTGCTTTAACCAAATCTGCCCGGTTCACACCATTTTGTTAGCATGAGCACATGCACTGGCCTCAATTCATCAGAAAGGAAAAAAACAGAAACCCCAAACTGAAACCTCCACCTACCGATGTGGTGCCCCTGGGCAACTGGATGTCACTCACTCTTTGGCAATAGAAAACAGAATCTGTAAGAGAAAGACATCCTTTGCGATTTGTTTCTCTTTCCCTTGCTCCCTAAGAGCACACAATAAACGACACTTGGATGGGTGCCTTAGGAACTTCTGTTTCCTGTCAGTTCAGCGATATCTCCTTTCCAGGGCAGCTCCATCAGGAGACGCCAACACCTTGGGCCACACTGGCTTCCAGGGTTGTGACACTGTATTTCTCCACAAGCAGAGCATGGAGCATAATGGAGATTAGCATGGAAACCAGGAGCTGTTCCTTCCACCGTCGGCAAAGTCCACACTTCTAAATTACATAAAATAGTTCCTTTCACCACGCACTTGGTCCTCTCATCCCTAACCCACATCCCTCCACTGTTTTCTCTTCTCTTACTAGTGTTTAGTGTTTTGTGCTTCCGCCTGCTTGCAGAGTTCTGGCTAAGTTACCACCATCGTGATGAATTTTTCAAAACAGACTGTGGTTGTTGTGATAGGTCTCGAAAAACCAAAAAAAAATAAATAAATAAATAAAAATAAAAATAAAAACCATTGGGAAATACTTCACAATTCTCTCTCCAAAGTAGAGGTAGCTTGCTGGTCCTTATGCTTTCGGGATGAGAAGAGGGACTCCACCTCCCCTCTCCAGGGTCTGATGCACTCAGTCAGTACCCTGACTACGAGCATCCTAGAAAGAGGCAGAAGGCAGATCGAGAAATACTAGGGCAGTGAACAGGGCAGAATCAAGGATGAAACAGCTTGAAGGACTGACCCAGGAATCCCTAAAGATCCTCTCAGCTGCCTGATGAGATGGTTTGAAAGTGAACGTGCTGTCGCCAGCGATGAGAAAGCAGAGGAGGGAGCAAAGAGACCTGAGGCATGGCTATTTGCTTTAAAAATAATTGGCTAACAATCATATGAATGTTAAAGCATGGATAAAAAGTTGAATTAAGGCTAGAGAGATGGCTCAGTGGTTAAGAACACTTATGTTCTTGCAGAGGACCCAGGTTTGAGCCCCAGGACCCATATGGTGGCTCACAACCACCCTAACTCCAGTTCCAGGGAATCCAGTGCTCTCTTCTTACCTCCATGGACACCAAGCACACACGTGTGCACCTACATGCATGTGCATGCAGGCAAAACGCTCACACAAAATAAAATGAATAGATTTAATTGTTCTAAAGGGACTAAGGAACAAGAACGAAAGAACACAGCTGCTTCAATGGAACAAGGAGAGAAACTTCTGTTCTCTTTGCAAAGTTTTTAATGTGCCTGTGAGTGAGTCAACTCTTTTGTAACCAGCATAAGGATAATCAAGCTTTACTGGAGCGGCCAATTACTGAGTGCCCGTAACTGTTCACAGTGTGCCTGCTTCATGAGGAAACTGAGATCCAAAGGAAGAAGCAAGTTGGCCAAGGACTCAGGGCAAGCCCGGGGAGGGAGAAGGGCCACACCACGGAGGCGTCTGCCGGGCATGCTGTTTGGTTCCTTTATAAATATTATTGTGTGTGAGCACGCCTGTTTCATTCATTGTCACTTGCCGTATTTTACTGTATCCTGTTTTTCTAGAAAAATGAATCAGCCTCTCTCTGTTTATTCGAGATAACAAAACCAAACAGAAAAGGCCTGAGAACAATATTGGTCGGACCGAGGCCATCCTGGCTGCAAAAGGAAACATCCCTGCGTCAATATCCTCAGTGAGAGAGACATCCCTTCCTAACACACACCAGGGATATTCCAGGAGGGCTCAAATGAGCATTCGCATCCAAACAGTACAGTGTAAGTTCTCCCGTGCTCAGCAACTGGCATTCTCAGTGTCCCCAAAGACACTCCCTGTCTCATCTCAGACTTGGCTCTGCAAACTGGATCGGTCCTCACATGCCCGCAGAGCCTCCGTGGGACCTCTTATTTCCCCCTTAACTAGACGGGCTGCTTCC
Source organism: Arvicola amphibius (assembly GCF_903992535.2). NCBI lineage: Eukaryota > Metazoa > Chordata > Mammalia > Rodentia > Cricetidae > Arvicola > Arvicola amphibius. Next base: position 21,325,142 of record NC_052057.2, on the reverse strand, counting down.
TGGACCTTTCTTTCCTGTCTTTAAAGTCTCAGTCCTGCCATGGCTTCCTCCTGATCTCATGTAATCAAATCCCCTGGCAGGCACAAAGTATTTCTTCCTCTGTCCTTCCCTAGGCTAATAAATCTCTCCCATTTTGCCATGAATCATGAGAAGCCATTTTCAGGCTTCTAAAGATAAATGCCAGTTCCTTAAGACATGCATTAATTAACACACTCCAGAGTTGTTCTTTGTTGGTGTGTTCATTGGGGGGACGGGGTTGGGGGAGTTGTTTTGTTTTTTGAGAGATAGGATTTCTCTGTGGTGACTATGTATGGCCTCAAACTTGTCCCTACTCCCCTTTCCCCAGCTACCACCTGGACTCCTGGGTGGGGGCAGAATAAATGCAGGGGACAATACCGCCTCCACCTCACTGATATCCTCAAGATACTCAGGGACAGTCAACCCAGATATTCAGGCTGCTGACTAAACAAGCAAATCTAAGATAAACCCCCCACTGTAGTGACCTCACTGGACTGGAAGATTAAAAACAATGGGGAAAGAGGAACAGTCACGCTTGTTTCCAGTACAACTTTCGAGGAGAGGTGACAGTCACCATCGGTCAACACCTCTAGATTATGCCATGTGTCCACAGAGGCCCATGAAAGGAAGCAGGGACCAGGCTCGCTCCTGCTTATGCCCCTGCAATGTCTCTTTCTCTCTTCTGAGCAGAGAGCTGCACTGCGTCCCCCAAAGTTGCTAACTGAGGCAGTGCCTGTCAGCAGGGTTACTGAAAGAGAAACCAGGTAGGGCACTCCTCTGACTCCTCCAACCCCCACACACCCCTGGACACAACAAATACCAAGACTTCCTTTCCTCCTGATTGACGGCATCAAGCCCCTTAGTTTACCAGTATTGCCCAAAAACTTGACCACACCAGAAATACTGACTGTGCTGGCTGCTACTCACCCTCCCACTCCCCGAACCCCCATGACCACAATTCTTCCAATGGTATGAATCTTTCAGGACCACAAAAGATGATTTCTACATTTTGTTCTCAAAACCAAGAGATTTTATAAGCATCTAAGATCTTATCATTACACCACTGAGGAATGTGGCTCTGGTTAACACCTACACACTGATACACGTCTTAGTCCTAGATTCTACCCTCTGGCACTCTCGTGTGCTTTGACATGAACTGGCTCTCTCAAGCGCATTAACAGCCTAGTTTCCTGGATGCTTATCATGTCCATTTTGACATGAGGAAACGAGACACAGAGCTGAGGACTGAAGCCAAACACAGTGAGACCAGAACCCATACCCTTAACCACTACGCTAGGCTACTTCCCGTACAGCGGGTTTTGAGCACCTAGTCTCTTTTTTACTATATTCTATTCCCCAAGGGAAACCCTGCACACGGGACATGCACAGGTCACAAGAATAGTGTGAAAGTTGAAAATATCATGGAACTTTCTTGAAACCTGTTTGATCAGCTGAGGCAACTACAGAATTCAGCCACTAAGATGAAGAGCACCTGGCTGAAAAGATCACCTTCTCTTACAGCTGCCCTGTAAAATACCACCACCACACACATACACAGACAGACAGACGAGAAAGAGGTACAGGCAAAGACAGACAGGCAACTACTCAACAGAGGTCATTTTTATCAGAACTAAAATAAATGGTCTCTCTCCTTTGCCTCCACTTCCTGTCTAGTTTATAACCACAGGACCCAGTTCAGATCGCTAGGAGTCCCACTAACAATATTGTCACCGGAGGGGGAAAAAGTGACAACTGTGTCTGTTCACATGCAGGAACAAATCATACTTCTGGGGTCACAAAGCTGGAAGACCACACACATGAGAATCTAGAACTTTCCACTGTTACACTTTGGGATGTTCTGTTTTCTTATGATGACTAGGATAGAAGGGATGCAAAGAAACTACCAGAATTCCAAAGATCATGAAAGAATTCACGCCCCTTTCGGTAGGAACAATTCTACACCAGAACTCAATTTTTCCTGAAAGAGTAACAAATCTCTGAAACAAACTTGTTGCCAATCCTACTTTATTGTTCTGAAAATGTCATAGAATGAGAAGATTTCTCTACCTTAGTGTTTTGCTTGAATGGATTTGAAGTTCATTGAACATGGTATTTTTTTTGAAGAGCAAAACTCACTAATCCCAATGGTTTTTGAACCTCCTTTATAAAGAAATGGTTCTTGTATTTAAACTACACAGCTCTTTAATTTCACCTCTTTGCTGTCTACTTTTTAAAATTCCAGACAGTAATTCTAATCACTGAACTCTTTGTGAAACTGTATTTCTGTAATTTTTTTTCTTAAATCCCAGTAATGTTATTGGAAGGAAGCATAAAGCCGCAGTTCTCAAACAGAAGTGACGAATTCGAGGACGGAGGGCTGGAATAAATAGGACACTCTGAAGGAGGAGGCCGCTGTCCCACAGTGGCCTGTTGTATGGGGCCAAGCCCAGGGCTGTCTGGAGACCAGCAACCAGACTTTCCAGTCCTCTCGATGTGCTCAGAGTAACCAGGTACAACTAGAAAATGTTTGCCAGATAATAGCGAAATTATGGAAGAAACAAAAAAAAAGTGTGAAATCCAAAGATACTCAGCAGAAGTCACAGTAGCATGGCCTATGTTAGAGATTATGTTAGAAATTAATTTTTAAAATTTTTACATCTTTTGCATACAATAGCATTATGTATGTCTACTTTTTAAAATTCCAGATAGTAGTTAGGTTTTTTTTTTTTTTTTTTTTTTGGTTTTTCAAGACTATTTTTCTGTGCTACAGTCCTAACTGTTCTGGGATTTGCTCTGTAGACCAGTTTGGCCTTAAACTCACAGAGATCTGCTGGCCTCTGCCTCCTGAATGCTGGGGTTAAAGGCGTGTACCACCACCGCCCAGCGACAGTAGAAATTTTACTCACTGAAGTCTATGTATAGCTATATTTCCATAACTTTTTTCTTAAATCCAAGAAATGTTATTGTCTCAGAGAGGTTTACGTGCAACACAGCACAGTGACATACCATTGAACTGCTTCTCCACTCCACTTTGGCACAAGGTTGGCAGTTTCTAGATGAATACATAGCTTCTCCCCAGCTCCCAGAGGATATCTGGGCAGGTCCCAAGGACCCTAAATATCTCAGCCAATCACTGTACCTTCCTCATCATTACTATTCCCACTCCTACTCACTCACTTTCACCTAAAAAATAACTTGGAAGATAGAATGAATCCATTATCTCACATCCTATCCCTGCAAAAATAATGCTTACCCTATCTACACATAACACTAAACATAACACACCCATGGCACGATTATTAATAATTATTCCTTCTTTAATTTAACAGGGGCTTATTGTAGCCCCTCAAGATGTACCTCTGACAATGATGCTTCATGGAGTCAGGGTTATCACGGCAATCGGGTGCTTGTTATTGTTTCCCCAAGTGGTAACTTTCTCTCAAGCTTATTTCAGAAACTACAAAAATATTAGAGCCATTCAATAATGAATTTATACTAATAATATAATGCCATATAAGGAATATAGTTATGATAAGATATTTTTATAGTTAAAATTAAACTCAATATTCCAAGCAGCAAAAGAAGACAAAGAACCGGAGCTGGAGAAATGGCTCAGTGGTTGTGGTTAAGAGCACTGGCTGCTCTTCCAGGGGACCTGAGTTTAATTCCCAGCACATACATGGTGGCGCAGAACAGCCTGTAACCCTCTTCTGGTCTCTCTGGGCAGCCTCATACATGTGGCACACACACACATAAATAAACACAAAATATCCCTTTCAAAGGAAGAGAATTGAATAGACTTGAGCCAGTATCTAAGTGCTTCTGGATTGACTGACTCCTTTTCCCATCATCCCTATTTCCATGGCAACAACAGCTTTACATCCGGTAAGTCTAGTTTTAAGTACCATTCCTAATAAATCGATGTGGATATACCACTTTAAAACTATGTTTATTATCCTACGCATATTTAGTATGAAGCTGAAAAACTGAACAACTCGCATCTGGCTAAAAGTGGAATGCTGATTAGTCACTAAAAATCCATACCAAGGTGCCTCCCCCAGATAATTTTTACAAAATAGGCTGGCTTTGGTTTTGTGAGCCAAAGCCTTATCTACTGAATAACAACATCACTTTCTATGAATTCCATGAAACTACGTTCTGACATACCTATTTTGAATGAGTGAGAAATGCTTTCTGTGGGTAAACATAGATTTGTAAAAGCAGAAGTTGATTGCTGCCTTCAGAACTAATAATCTGCTAAGTGACCACAGACGAGAGAAGTGCAATCACAATAAAGTTACCACAGATGGGAAACCGTGTATAATAACAAAACCTCACAATCGTCTCTGAATGACTAAGGTTCATCACGAATTTCCTCTTTACCTCTATGGTGTTGGGTAATACCACATCCTCTTGGTTTGTTTCTGTTCTTCCCAGCTTGCATACAGGGTAAGGCTAAGTTCCTCATTTCCTGCATGACTTGCATCATTCTAAATATGTGGTTATTATCGAGCCAGAAGATGCCTTCTTCTGGCCACAGAACTTTCTACCCTGACCTCCCACCAACAAGGCCATTTCCATTGAGAAGCTGCTCTTCCTTCATGGGAACTGTGATTCTCGCTTGGTGACTAAGCCAATACCTGGCTCAGCTGAGGCACGGGGAACGTACATAAGCAGATACTGACATTCATGGCATCTGGGGGAAAACCTGCTCGTCCCTTCTGAGATTGCTCACCTAGGATGTGGAATCCACATGCCCATCAGCTGGAAGAGAGAAAGTGGCCACGGGGCAGAGAAAGAGAGAAGCCAAGGAAACAGCAGAAGGGTCCAAAGGACACAAATCAAGTTCATGGATACGGAGTCAACTTGGGCCTCACACGGTACAGGCATTGTACAGCCAACAGTTCCAGCAGGAACAGTCCTGACTTGTTGAACTCAAACGGTCTGATTCTTGATCAGGCAGAAACAGAACACTATTAAGTTCTGGCCAAAGGCCCAAGCTCTGTCTCCAAGTCCTACAGACTAGGTTATTACTTGAGAAGTAGTCCCACTCCAGAGAATGACAACCAAATTGCTGCATCTTTCTATAATACCAGGCTGGGGAGATAGCTCAAAAGTCAAGCGAATGTGTTCAGCATGCAAAGGACCTAAGTTCAAATCCCGGTCCATCAGGCAGCTCACAACTGTGTGTAACTCCAGTTCAAAGGAATCTGATGCCTCTGGTCTCACATATACATACCCACACAGAAACACACATATATACACAGAATTTAAAATAAAGTAAATATTAAAAAAAAGAAAGTAGGGTGGTGGTGGCACAAGCCTTTTTTAACCTAGCACTCAGGAGGCAGAGGCAGAAGGGAGCTCTGTGAGTTCAAGGCAAACCTGGTCTATAGAGTGAGGTTTCAGGACAGTCAGGGCTATGCAGAGAAACCCTGTCTCAAAGAAATCCAGAAACACAATAGTTTAAAAAAAAACTGGAGGGGCTGGAGAGATGGCTCAGAGGTTAAGAGCATTGCCTGCTCTTCCAAAGGTCCTGAGTTCAATTCCCAGCAACCGCATGGTGGCTCACAACCATCTGTAATGAGATCTGGTGCCCTCTTCTGGCCTGCAGGCATACACACAGACAGAATATTGTATACATAATAAATAAATAAATATTAAAAAACTGGGTTGTTTCTTTAAAAAAAAAAAAAAACTGGAATAAAGCACCAGAGCTTTGCTAAGGGTATGTTTGCTGTGTTTCTTACAAAATTGGAGAAGCAAATCAAAGCAATGAAATAGAATTTGATGAAGCAGACTACCCTGTGCTTCTTGATTCATGAGTTACAGTGACTCCAATGTTGTTTTTGTCTTAATGAAGCAGAAATCAAGACTACAAGCAAACAAGTGTTTTCTCATAAGGAAACAAGGTCTAGCCCTTAATCCCTGACTCAAGCCAGATGTCGCCTCCTTAATCATCCGGACACCTCCAGTCAGCACCTTGCGCTTCCCATGGAAGCTTCTACCAAGCCCCACCCTAGGTGTGTGACACCCCACTGAGCTCATGGGTCTAGGTGACACTCACACTCCATTCACAGTGATGAATATGTCACAACCACACAATAATGACAGCAAAGTTAATTGTCACTCATGACACAGGAGTTTTGCTGCAGGGCTAAGAGAAATAAAAACACCTCGGATGGCCTTCTCAGCCAAAGGAAGCTAAAGGGGGCAGGACTTAAACTGGAGGAACTGTGCATGAAGTAACTGAATATAAATTAATTCTACTCTGCCTGCCTGTACTATGGAATCCTACTAAATAGTAATTGAGATCCCAGAAAGCCTCGCAGATGGTCAGTAATATGGAGTAGACCCCCTCAGATCAACATCTTACACCTCAGCCTAGTTCACGGGGATTTCCCTCCCCTAAAATCCTAAAACCGGTACTAAAAAAAAAGCTAAGAACTTGACAAGCCATGTAGTGGTACACAGCTTTAATCACAGCACTAGGGAGGCAGAGGCAAGTACTATATCTCTACGAGCTTGAGACCAGCCTGGTCTAGACAGAGAGTTCCAGAACATCCAGGGCCACGTAGAGAGACTGTCTCAAAAAACAACAACAAAACCCACTTACCTTGTATGAGCCAGAATTTAAAGAGAATGCATGCATGCATACGTACATACACACATATACATATTCGGTAGTACAGTAAAAGAAAAAACTGACCAGAACCAACAAATTTAGTATGCAAATAAAAATGACCCTTACTTTACTGATACATGCATTAACCACCACCCCCAACCTGACTCTCTATTCTTGTTGAGACTCCTTTTTTAATACATTCCAAGGAAAGATCCAGAAGGTGCTTGTCCTTGTAGACTACAAAAGGGCATCGGCTGGAAAGCTGCCCATACTGAATGTGTGCGTGATGAGGTCATGAAACACATGCAATATAGGGGAACATCCAAAAATAGCATCCAAAACAAGGTGTTGCCCAATCCAGGGATAGAGTGAACAGGTAGTTGAACACCCACTCTGTCCCGAGGCCACCAAGCAGCTGCTTGGCCAATACTTTATGTATGCCCTGCCCTTTTTTTAATTCACGCTAATGTAATAGCCTGCCCATTGGGCCACTCCCCATCACCTCTCCACAGAAAAGAAATCTCGGGCCACATAAGCTAGAGACGAACAATAACAAAACAAAAAAGAAGTAAGTAACCTGAGGGATATAAAGTAGCCAGAGCTGGCAAATACAACTGGGCATGGGGGCACATGCCTGCAATCCCACGCTCGGGCTGGGCACAGAGGCAGGAGGATTTTGAGTTCAAGGCCATCTTGAAGCCCAGCTTGGGCTACATGAAACTAGCCTGGACTACATGAAACCCTGAACGAAAAAAATAAAAAAAGTAATGCCCACTTAAATATAAATTTCAGATAAACAACAAACTATTTTTATGAGTAGGTCCCATGCAAAATTTGGGTTGTGCCTGCACTAAAAATTTATCCAGTGTTTATGAGAAACTCACATGTAACTGGACATCAGTGCTTTATCTGGCAAAAATTCTTGTTGCATAGTCCTTATCTAGTCCCCTTCTTTCTTGGCTACAACACAAATTCAGAGAACACCCTCTTTTCAGTCATGGGGTAGAGGGATTATGTGGGGAAGTTAACTCCATATTTATGCCAAACAATAAAATGCAGTCAGCAAATGAACACCGAATCTTGATGGCAATACCATACTCTTCATGCCCCTAAAGGTGAAGGCTTGAAAGGGGGACATATGCCAGATGCATGTATCTAAGCCAGGACAAAAAAATAAAGAAGAAAAAAAAAGCTTAAGGAGCCGTGCTGTGGCTAGAAAGGGCAGTCTCAGACCATAAGGGTCAAATGTGATGTCAAGCCAAGAGGGAGACATCCATGTTGTGTAGCCCATGGAAGCCACATGAGCTTCTCATTGATGAGATTCCCAAAGCGGGCAGGTCAGGTTCTCTCTGCTTTTTTGATATAGCATAGCCCACGAGTAGTGTGTTTGGTTGTTGACAAAGCTGAAGAAAAACCACCATTATTAAGGCACTTTGGAGAACGTTAGGAGCTGCACCCTTAACAGCAAAGAGAAGCACGTGAACAAATTCTCAGCAACTGCCGCTGAGGTGAACCTCGGCCCCTGGGATGCTTCAGGGCTCCAGGTAAGAGAGGCTAACTCTTGCCAAGCAGTGTGTCTTTTCCCAGCTGCTGGAATGTGTGTAGCCCTAACAAGAGAAAAGACTGTGAGTTTTCAGAGGTTTGGGAAAATGGTTATTTAGCAGGAGTCTGGCTATTTCAAACAGTACCACGAAAAATTCCAATCAGATGACACAAGCCTTGCCATTATCTCTGCCGAATAGTTCAAAGCACAACTCAAAGAGAAGAAAAGGTGTTTCCCAACTCCCACCCCATTATCTATCGAGTCGGAGGGCAGGACTCAGGACTCCGTTTCTCTTTTCATTCTGTGCTTTGAGACCAGAGTCTCTTCTCACTAGGTAACCCAAACTGGCCTCAAACTATGAATTCTCCTGCCTCAGGCTTCAGAGTGCCACCCTACCTGCCCTTATTTAAATCAGTGTTGCTATTTACATTTCAAAGGTGGTCTCCCTTCTTTCACCAACTAACCTGTGTGCCTTTGATCTTTCTGCAGAGTTCCTCAGGCTACAGAGGTGAGCGCGGTCAAGTACACACACTGTTTCCCCGTCTACTTACTAAGGCTACTTACAGCCTCGTAGAAAAGGATCTTTAAGTTCGCCATCTGAGAACCAGTTCAGGATTTGCTGGGCGAACAGCATCTGCCCACCTGACTACCTTAACCCCACCTAGAACTTGAACGCCAGAACCTCCAGCAGCATCCTGCCCGTAGTTTTTTGTCCAGAGTTCTGTCACCTGGTATCTTGGGAAGGAAGAACCAAAGCCACGTTGGCATAGATACGTTCTGGCATAACAACCCTTGACAGTTGTGGCTCCAGATATCATTGGCACACGACTGCACAAGAAAGCCCCTGTGAGTTTTAGATCAAAAACCAGAACACATCAGGAAGAAAAACAAACCAAACCCACAAAAGCGCCAATCTAGCTACTATCTAAGATCTAGTTATGGAAACCTGTAACCCAATGAGAAGCTCTCATGCAAACATCTAGGGAAACCCTTGAACGACACTAACATGAGATTTTCAGTGAGGTTTTCCTATATTGGGAAAACAAACTTCCAGGCTTCACTAGTGAAACACTCACCTAACACATGACAGGATTCAAAAAAAAAAGTTTTATTTTAAATCCCATTTCATAATATTTGAGGAAAGGATAATTCTAAAGAGTAGCCTCCAAATAACATATAAAATCAATCTCTAATTTTGTTTCTTCCTCCAGCTCTGAAAATGAGCATTTGTAATATAAAGACTGATAATACCACCCAGAACTTGGGAGGCAGAGGCAGGTGGATCTCTGTGAGTTTTAGGATAGCCTGGTCTACAGAGTGAGTTCCAGGACAGCCAGGGCTACACAGAGAAATCCTATCTTAAAACAACAAAAAAAAAAAAAGGAAGAAAGAAAGAAAGAAAGGAGAGAGGAGGAGAGGGAGGGAGAGGGGAGAGAAGGAAGGAGGGAAGGAAAAAAAAAAACAGCCACTTAGGTCAATAGCAAAAAAAAAAATTCTAAAAACGTTCTACTCCCGTTTTGTACTGATGGGCTGCCTATGCCTTCATTTAGGGACAAAATAACAGGATACTAAGAATCCCCTCTTGCACTCCAACAGGAGTTGGAGTGGTCCTGCTAGGCTCTATGTGAGCCAGAAATGCAGGGCCAAGAATTAGCACTCTGGGTGATGCCCAGGTCACATGCCTGACCCCTCTTGGTCAGGTGAACAGGAGTTTACATGTAAATCAGGAAATCCCTGGAGCGGAACAATGGGAAGCTGACTCATGGTGCCTAAGCCCAAGGTAATAAGAATGGCTAAGGACTCCATGACTAAGCCTTCCTTTTGCAGGGCCAAGACAGAGACCAATTGGCCCAAAAGTCGCCCTGTAATGATGTCCTTTCTCACCTCAGCCACTTTGTTTGGACACACTTTGCATTAAGAGATAGCAAAATGAAATAAATGCCCCTTACTAATTCCTTCCTTGTCTCTAAGCTCAATAATTCCACAGGGTCACAATCCAGTGGTGGGAAGGGTACTCCTGTTGGCATCTCCTCCACAAAGTATGGACGGCCAGAAAACAACCTTCTCACAGGAGCTGAGGCAGGACCCATGCCACGAGCCTGGGAACAGGACAGAAGGAACTCAAGACTCGCAGACACAACTGAGCTGTTTATCGGCCTCCAAGAGTGTGGTGGTAGAAGCTATTTGATTTAATAAAAAAATAAATAAATAAAACACTATTCTGTTTTTTTTCAAAAGACCTGTGACTATAAATATTAAAATTATACGCATCTAAATGCATCTAAAACCTTACTGTAAAATAATTTTTAAAAATAGTTGACTGTGTATTGGGGCAGGTCTTCCCTAAAGTCTAAATTGCAATCTCAAGGAGTCCTTACAATTCCCTCAATTTACTAACAACTCTACCCAGAGTGGTTGTTATGAATATCAGGCTATAAATAAAGCTGGGTTCAAAATAACACTTCATCTTTCATTCCACCAATTATGGGGTCGGGGGCGGCGGTGTTGCCAGCTTTATGTACAGACCTCAAATACACAGCAAGCATGGTGGCCAACACCTTCAATCCCACAATCCCAGCCCTCTGGAGGCAAACGCAGGCAGATTTCTGTGACTTAGTTTGAGGCCAGTCTGACCTATGAAGCAAGTTCCAGGCCAGCTAGTAGGTCTTACTACACAGTAAGACTTTGTCCTTTTTTTAAAAAAGACAAGATTTATAAATACATGCGCACAATTTTTTTAAGTACATGAATTTGAAAGAGAGAAGGTGAGGGGGGTACATGGGAGGGTTTGGAGGGATGAATGGGGAGGGAGAATGATGGAACTATATTACAATCTCAGAAGGCACAAAAATTATTTAGTCGCATAATCAGTAAGCTAAGGATGACCAGCACTCTATAAAACAACCTTTATGCAATGGAAGCAGCCCATCTTGTCCCCAGAGAGAATAAAGCACACATCTTCTGTATCTTTTCAAAGAGCAGGAGATAGCTCAGCCATGATAGGCTTTCTCAAATGCCCTGATGCAGTGGCCAGACTAGACACAGCTGAAGAAGGGCTATGAGGGGGCTGGGCAGACAACTCTGTGGTTAAGAGCCTATTATGATGCTCTTGCAAAGGACCCTGGTTTGGTTCCCAACACCTACAGGACAAGCTCACAGTGGCTTCTAACTCCAGTTCCAGCAGGCGTCACATCCTCTTGTGGCCTCCACAGGCACCTGCACGCATGTCATGCATATAACATGGCGCACACATACACCCATAAATAAAAAATAAACAAACAAATAAATAAGAAAGTCCGACCTGCCCCCTGCAGTTGTTCAGGAGGGAAGGCTGAAGGCGCTATATTAAACACAACTTGAAGAACTCATTTTAGAACTTGGATGCATTGACTTACATACATACTTACTTGTTTTTCCAGCCATAATAAGGTCCTTCCGGTCTCTTTGGCCTCCGCGGCAGAAGCAAGATGAGGAAAGGAACATCATCCTTCGGAGCAACAAGATGCACACGTGGTGCCGCCGCTGTGGCTCTAAGGCCTACCACCTTCAGAAGTCTACCTGTGCAAATGAGGCTACCCTGCCAAGCGCCAGAGAAAATGTAACTGGAGTGTCAAGGCTGAGAGACAAAACACTACCGGGACCGGGCGGAGGAGGCACCTAAAAATTGTCTACCGAAGATTCAGTCATGGATTCCGTGAAGGGACAACCCCTAAACCCAAGATGGCAGCTGTTGCAGCATCCAGTTCATCTTAAGGATTTCAATCTGTCATAAAATAAATGTTCTGGTTTCCAAAATGAATAAAAAAAAAATAAGGTCCTTCTGCACTGGCTGAGCTCTAGGCCCTGTCTAGCATAGGCTCTGACTCTAAGGGAATGAAGTCGATTCCATTTTACAAACAAGGAAATGAGAGCTTGCTGGTTATGTAACCTCATTCAGTGATTCAAACCAGAATGTCTAACAACAGAACTCATGAGTACTCCCTGACTGTCCTCTGTTGCTGCCGCAGCTGCTGGCCAAGTATCGGACCTGTCTCTCCACACTGTGCACACACCGCCACTAGGCCCAGAGTTCCATGTCTGAAGCAATGTCTGAAGCAAACTGCCATTGGCAACCATAGAAACCACTGAAGAGAAGGAAGAGGCCACTTTTCTCTCAACAACAGAAGAAACTGCCAAGAGAAACAACCCAAATATTCAGCAGCAGATCAGCAGACGAATGCATTAGCAACATCCATCTGCTTACAATAAACCAGTAGGAGACGACATCATTTAGCTTCAAGGGGAATGAAGCGCCGTGCTTGCGTGCTACGTGGAGGAGCTTTGAAAACGCTGTGCCAGGTCAAAGCAGCCTGTCATCAAAGCCCACGATTGCACGCTTCCATTTATACGTTGGCCAGAATATGTAAGCAAATGTAGGGAAACAGAGAACACATGAGGGCTTGCTAAAGCCAGGAGGGATAAACAAATGGGGTGGGAATGGGGCTGGAAAAGGGTGGGAGCTAATAGTTGTCCAGTTAGTAGGAGTTTGCTTTGTAGTAATGAAGATGTTCTAAGACTGAGAGCGGCAAGTATCTATGAGTACACTAAAAATATTGAATTACACACTTTACATAAATTATGTTTTACTTAAATCATGTCCCAATAATAAATCTTTTCTTTTTAAATCCACCAATGAAATAAAAGGAAACCTTGGCTAATATCTCCTTCAAGTTCCTCACTCAAGGATGAGGAAATCAAGCAACAGACCTAATGTTCAGGTCCAAATCAGTGTCCTAATGTACGGTGCCTACTGATTCCATTACTCAGTGCCCTCCCTGGGGGGTCCACCTCAGTGCCAGATCAGGCATGAGCCCACCACAGCATATAAACCTAGTTAGACTTTCAAATCTGAGATACTGAAATTATGCCCAACGACCTTTACCGTTAGACTTGGTGAGGCAAAGACCCTAAAAACTGAGCAGCCAGGAAAGAAAGAAAGCCTAGATGAACCTACATGGGAGAATGCACTGGGTAAAAGGTCAGACAAGAGCCAGGTGATGGTGGCACATGCCTTTAAATCCCAACAATCGGGAGGCAGAGACAGGCAGATCTCCCTGAGTTTGAGACCAGCCTGGCCTACAAAGCAAGTGCCAGGACAGACTCCAAAGCTACACACAGAAACCCTGTCTTGAAAAACAAAAACAAGGGCTGGAGAGATGGCTCAGAGGTTAAGAGCACTGACTGTGCTTCCAGAGGTCCTGAGTTCAATTCCCAGCAACCACATGGTGGCTCACAGCCATCTATAATGAGATCTGGTGCCCTCTTCTGACATGCAAGCAAACATGGAAGGAATGTTGTATACATAATAAATAAATAAATCTTAAAAAAAAAAAAAACAAAAACAAAAACAAACAAACAAAAAAGATCAGACAAGAGATGGAGATACTCTGGGAAGAAGGCAAGTACCACTCAGAGGCCAGCAAACAGTGAGCCTAAATAAGTAGGGCAGGGGGTTCACACCGGAAAGGATGAGAAGCCTGTCGGAAGGTCAGCCCTGACAGGACAAGACTTCCTGGACAGTGCTAGAGTGGAGAACAATGGGATGGGAGTGTCTCGTGATGATGTACCCGGGACAAGGTCCAGAATAGGTTACTACAGCCTACAAAGGAACAATCAAGTCACACTAGGGTGGAGACAACAGGAATGAAGAAGCAGGAAGGAAAGACGAGATCCTGACGGAGAGACAGTGAAGAGCCAATCAGGCCCAGGCCTATAGGAAAGGGCAGCCAGGGCCAGGGTTTGACTGGCATATGACTCTGGCCAACTTAAAGATTCTCTGTCTTGATTTCTTGCCTAAAATAGGGATAAAGTCAGTCATACCATTCTTGGGATGATTAAACATGGAATGTATTAAAAAGAATGTGTAAAAACATAGTAGCTCATACCTTTAATACCAGCACTCAGGAGGCAGAGGCAAGAGGATTTCTGTGAGGTCAAGGCTGGCCTGATCTTGCTGTCTAAACGCAAGTTTGTGTGTGTGTGTGTGTGTGTGTGTGTGTGTGTGTGTGTGTGTGTGTGCGCATAGCATAGAGTGTGGCTTCTGTTTGATAAACCGATGCGCATGTATATCAGGAACTAGATGATCCAGCTCCTGCAGACAACAGGTGAAGCAAGGGAAAGCCTCACTGCCTCCCATCAAAATATCGCTTTTCAGTCTCTAGTCTGGGTTCTAGAAAGAATAAGACTGGCTGGCCCCTGATCTTTGAGGGCGGGCCTTCTGAGAAAAAAAGATCAACACACACACACACACACACACACAGAAGAATGACTTCCTTACCAAAGTCCATCCACCATGAATACCTGAATGTTTGTGCACATGCACACAAACACACATTTAAAAAAAAACTGGACTGGAGAGATGGCTCAGTGGTTAAGAGCACTAGCTGCTCTTCCAGAGGTCCTGAGTTCAATTCCCAGAAACCATATGGTGGCTCACAACCATCTGTAATGAGATCTGGCACCCTCTTCTGTCCCACAGGCAAACATGCAAACAGAACACTGTATACAAAATAAAATAAATCTTTAAAAAAAAAGAACTGAAAATAAATAAATGTAAATTATCAAGCAAATGCAATGTATATTTAGCAACTAAACGTGTTGAGTCTCTTGTTTTTGGATAATCAAATTTTTCCTTAAAAAATGAAGAGGAGCAGCAAGGTAGCCCAAGGGGTAAAGGCACTCTTGGGCCAGTCTACTGATCTTCAATGTCAGAAATAAACATCAAGGTCATCTCTACATGAAAATAGTAATCATAAACATATGATTTAGAATGGGGTGTCCCCAGGAGTACAGTCTCTCCTGGGTTTATCTGACGAAATTTCCTTTCAAGTTTATTTATGGGTGATGGTGGCCCACCAATAATGAACCTGAGTCTATGTTGAATATTCAAGACTGACTAGCTTCTCTGTATATGTGTATATGCCCACTATTGACAAAGTTAACCTGCTTAATTACAGCAAAGACCCCAAATTCCCATTTACTTTACACCCAGGGGGAGGGAGAAAAAATCTCTTGAAACAAAAACAGCCTTCTCCAGCTCCGCTGGGAAAGTTTCAATCTCAAGAACTTGTCAAAGCCGCAGTGTTAGGGCAGTAAATTTCCGAAGCCAAAGAGAAAGGGGAAAATAATCTGGGAATGGAGGCAGACAGTGTGCTATTCACAGCACCGTTTTCTCTCTTGGGTCGGCATTGTTCTGTCTGAGGAGCTCTTAGAATGTACGGTCAGACAAGAAAATAAATACTAAGAACAGTAACAGTAGAACATATTACAGAATGCAATCTACCATAGACAGATAGATAGATAGATAGATAGATAGATAGATAGATAGATAGATAGATAGATAGATAGATAGAAATGTATATATCTACTATTCTAAACATGATGGGACACAAAATGAGCCCAACAAATATCAATTGGAAAATTATCAAATGAACCAATGAGTAGAAGTGAAAAATCAGTTGTATTTATTTCAAGAACCATTAATTGAATTTTTAAGGTAGGTACTCAGGAAACACAAAGTAGTCAACATTTGGTTTATCCACAGGAACTTACTTATAAAGAATGAAAATAAAGCAGAGGTCCCCTCCACCAGGGCAGGCAAGGGGAATCTGCTGTGACCAAGCCAACTGCAAATCAGACTTGTACTATTGTATCAAATCTGAACGTGTTCATTTTCACCTCTGACCACCCAGTGATGTAGTGATGATTTCAAAAGCATGTTCGAGGGTTAGAAAGATGGCTTGGTTAAAAGCTCTTCTGAAGGACCTGAGTTCAATTCCCAGCACCCACAGGGGACAATTTAAAACCAGTTATAACTCCAGCTCCAGGGATCCAATGCCTCTGCCTTCCTCCTTGGGCACTACAGTCATGTGTACACACACACACACACACCTCCTTGGGCCTTGGGCACTACAGTCATGTACACACACATACACACACACACAACACACACCTAAAAAAAAATTAAAACATAGTTCTATGTCAACACCGTATTTCCCTGCATCGATGTGCATAAAGCTAAAACTAACACAACACCGAGTCCATATTTTCAGAGGCCAAGTCAGGGAAATGAATTTAAGTCCATTCTTTTGACAATTAGCATTACACAACATTTTAATGGTCAAATACTGCATGGTACAGATTAAATTACTATGGGAATTTGGAAGAGGCGGAGAGACTTTCTACTTGTTTGGTCCTCTAGGGTGTTAGGGAGAAGATGGAGTTGGCTAAGTCTTAAAAAAGCCAAGCACGGAAGCAGAGGACATCCCATGCGAGGAGAGAAATGCACGGCTCTTGCCCAGAAATCTAAAGAGGGGCCCCTCTGTATAAAACTTGGGGCATTCCTATGAAGAAAATGGAGCAAAACTGGAGAAACAGGCATCAGTTACATGGCTTCCTCCAAGCCTGCCTGGTAACATAAAAAACCCACTCCCCTGATGGACACACAGATATGTGGAGATAAGACACTTGGCTGGGAAGAGGCTCAAGCTCCCCAGCACAGCGAGTTCCCCGGCATCTGGACTCAAGGGTTCATATGAAGGGCAATGGCATTCACATAATACCCGCTCCCGATTTCAGATTTTAACCAGCAGAGACGGGCGGAGCCTGATCCCCGTATCTGCTTCCCTAATTCTCTGAACCTTTATTTTTCTCTTTCCGTCCTTCTTGGTATAAGTTTAAGAAAGAAAGGGAAAAAAAAAATCAATGCCACAAAGTCTGTACATTTAAATTCAGCCCACATGACATTTCCTTCACATTTAATTACTTCCATACAATTTACATCCGCTAGTCACGCTAGACCCCAGAGTATTAAACGTGCTCCTTGACAAAGACACTCTTGTCTGATAATAACCCCCATAATCAAAGTTCGGGAATTATGGGTAAGGCCTAGTTGGCTGATGGGTGAAACAAACAGGTTTTAAAAGCCATCCAAGCAGGCTCCAGACAAGAAGCAAACCAAAGTTGACCACTCTCATGCTTAAGAACAAAGCCTGGCAAAACCACAAAAGGAGCGGTCTTCGCTTGCCATCATCTGCGTCACGGAGCTTGTCAGGAAGAAGAACACCGCTCGATGCTACCTGAAGACACACGGTCATGGTTCTGTTGTCAAGGTGTGTAGGTCTGGACAATGAGCTGGAGTTTAAATGTGTTTAAAGAAGCAAGCCATGCTTCAAGGAAGCTCTTTTATCCCGCCGCAAACCCAGGCAACAATGATGATCTATCCTGTAACGAAGGCATCTGTCTACAAAACACCTCAAGACTTTCCTAAGTATTCCTGAGTCCACACACTTGTCTAACCTTATCGTACTTGCCCACCCTTTCCCAAAAATTTTGCTTTGAAAACCCATGACAAGAGGCAGGCAGATCTCTGTGAGTTCAAGGCCAACCTGGTCTACAAGAGCTAGTTCTAGGACAGGCTCCAAAGCTACAGAAGAAACCCTGTCTCGAAAAACCAAAAAAAAAAGAAAACCCATGACAGCACAAGGGTCCTAGCACAGCTTCTTGGGTCCCCCTCAGTCACAAAGACCATGCCTATTTTCACAAGAATCACGCCTATTTTCTTACAACATCCCCTTTTAAAAGATCAACCATTTGTAGCTTCACGCAGCCTCTCCTTATGCGCAAAGCTCATTGAGACTGATGAGCGCAAACAGCCAGACCGGTTTCTCGGATTCAGTCACAGCTCACGTTTCTGCCGCTTGCCCCCAGCTCATCTTCGCGAACCACAGCTTTGTGCATGAAGGTTAGAATCCACCACTTATACCACTGTGGTCTTAGAGGCTGACAAGTTTCCCTTCTAGCCAAAGAACTTTTGGCCTAATAATCTGGTTCTAATAAAAAAGGAACTGAGCTAGACATGGTAACACACAGCTTTAATCTCACCATTCAAGAGCTGTGAGTTCAAGGACAGCCTGGTTTACATATATAGTGACAGCCGGCCATATAAAGAGACTCTGTCTCATTTATTAAATAAATAAATAAATAAATAAATAAATAATCAATCAATCAATCTCTGGGAGCCAGCAAGATGTCCTTGCTGCCAAGGATCTGAATTTGATTCCCTTCCATTCCCTTTAACCTCAGCAATCTCAGAAGGCAGAAGCAGGTGAATTCCATAAATTTGAGATTAGCCCTGTTGACACAGTGAGTCCTAGGCCAGCCAGCAGGACACAGTGAGACCTGGGAGCAGGAAATAGAATAGATGTTATGGGCTGACTGGGAGCAGATAGGAATGGCAGCCAAGGGACCAGGTGGGAGAGAGGGGTTTGGGGTGGAGGGAGAGAGTGCAGGGAGACACTGGAATTGGGTGGGCATTTGGGGGATGGGGTGGGAACCTAGTGCAGCGGAAATCCGAAGGTGATCCTAACAAGGACTCCTAGCCTAGGGATATGGAGTCTTAACTGACCATCTCTTGTGGCCAGGTGAGGCGTCCAATGGGACTCAGATGCATGCAATGGAGTTGTTGGCCAAGGGGTTTCCATGGAAACCAAGAAAACAACCCAGGCTGTTGTTAAGACAAAGGGTTGCTCTCAGCAGCTGACAGTGGGGGTGGAGGGCATTGTTGGGAACAACACTCACACAACTCCCTGAACAAGGAAAAGTCAAATTGGTGCCTAGAGCCCTCACCCCTTTAGTCTCTTCGATGCGAAAAGGTACTCTGCAAGCTGCCGAGACAGAAATGTGAACATCAACGCAGCCACAAAACCTTCGACCTACAATCTGTCCTGCCTGCAAAATATACTAGGGTGACGGTGGCACAGAACTTGTGGGAGTGACCACCCAATGTCTGATTTGATTTACGACCCCCCTCCACCAGAAGACACCCATACATAACACTGCTTGGGTATCCAAGAACCAGAGTCTAGCCCAGAGACCTAGAGCAAAGCCAAACCTACAGGTCTTAAAAAAAAAAAAAAAAAAAATCAATAAAATGATTCCTAATGATTTTCTGGTATATTCATATCAATCTTATCCATTCATCATCAGAGAGGCTTCCTCCAGATGGGAACAGATGCAGAGACCCACAACCAGACAATATGTGACAGTCTGAGCTCACAGAGACTGAAGCAGCAGGCACAGGGCCTACACGGGTCTGCACCAGGTCCTCTGTGTATGCATTATAGCTGTTAGCTTAGTATTTTTATGGGACTCTTGACTGTGAGAAGGAGTGGGTCTCTGACTCTCATGCCTGCTCTTGGGACCCTTGCCACTTCCTCCAGTTGCCATGACCAATTTCGATATGACAGTTTTTGTTTCGTCCTACTATATTTTATTTTGTCATGTTTGCTTGTTCTCTTTTAGAAGCCTGATCTTTTCTAATGAAAGACAGAAAGGGAGCAGATCCTGAGGGGATCTAGTACCTCGGCTCCAGTCTTTGCCACAGTCCACGAAAGAGTGGACTCAGTGGGGAATATGTTCCCTGAACCTGTCTAGGTTCGCGGTGCTAACCATTCCTCCTTGACACTCTTTCCCGGCTTTCAGGCGTCTTCTTTTGTCCTCCTGCTTTTCTGACTACTGTTCCCCTTCCCGTCTGTCACAGGATCTCTAAGGACTTCTCTATCTGAAGCCTGTAGACCTCATCCATACATGAATTCAATCTTGACACAACACAACCGTTATATAATTATAACAGTGGAAGAGCCCAGAAGGACTGGACAGAGCATGGAATATGTCCTAGACCATAAGGGCAAAGAATACACTAAAAGTTACTTAGATACACTAAGCAAAAATTATTTTAGAAAATCATGGTCCACCTTCCCTGAGTATTTAAAGGAAGTCACCAGTTGCTAGAGGGTGGAGCTCCTGAGGGCCAGTCTCTCCCTGAGGGAATTCTACTGGTTGCTGGGGAGGGAGAGCCATTTTCTTCAGTGTCGTCAAGACTAGGAAGTAGGAAGGTCCTCCTGCCGTGTATAAATAAATAGCCCCTTTCCATGTAAACCATCCCAATTAAATTCACTGGGTCTCAAAATGAAAAAGACATGAAAGTAGATGAGATACTGATGGGGGAGGAGAAAGAGGATCAGGAGAATGGAAGTCAGGAGAGGTAATGGGGGTGCATATGACCACATGACAGTCATGTATGAAAATGTCATAATAATAAACTATTTTTACATAGAATTCATATATAGTAATTAAATAGGAAATAGAAAGTGTTCCCTCAGGAAGAAAGAGACTCATGATCAGAAACCCAGAAGTTATAATCCAAGTTCTCAGGGACTGAATGGGAGGATCATGATGGATCTGAGGCCAACTTGGGCTACAGAATGAGACCATGTCTCAAAAAAGGTCAAAATATGAAGGAATGGGGGTGTGTAAATTTAATCAATGAAGAGTAAGAAAAAATGCATTTCATTGTGGGTCGGATATATTCACTCTTGTTTGGTTAAGGGTTTATAATGTCAGACACAAGTGCGAAGCTAAAATTCAATCTGTTCCACAAAATGGTGAGCACCTCTTCAATCTCAGTTCTCAAGGTCAGAAACGGGTGGATCCCTGAGCTCAAAGCCAGCCTGGTCTACTACACGGACTGTGTTCTCAGCTAGCAAAAGCTGCACAGTGAGAGACTGTCTCAAAAACCCAAACCAATAAATATATCAAACCCAATTCTGATTAATATATTAGGGAATGAGTCGTTTTATAGAATTGAAATCATAGAAATGTTGACTGTGGATTTCCAACTCTAAAAATTAGGAAGGGCTGCAGAGATGGCTCGGTGGGGACGAGCACGCGTCGCTCCTCCAGGCGGCCCAAGTTCAGTTCCTATCTCAGAACTCACAACTGCCACTAACTCACGACACCTGACACCCTGCTCTGTCTGCCCTCTGAGAACCAGCACACAGGGCAGTCACACAGACACACACAATAAATTTAAAAAAATAGGAACAATGAAACTTAAAAAAAAAAAGATTTTATGAGATTAATGGTATACATACCGCTTTATTCCTAGCAATAAGGAGACAGAGGCAGGTGGAGTTCTGTGAGTTCAAGACTAGCCTGACCTAAAGAAAAAGCTCCAGGACCATCAGGGCTACACAGTGGGATCCTGTCTCAACATTTAGACAAAGCACAAATTCGGGTTAGAGGTTCCTGGCTCCAGTAATGTGGGCGGCAACCTTTAAGAACCAGCAGCCGGCCAAACGCCACTGACTTCCGGAATGGGACACTACCCAAAGTGACAAAATGTCCGGTTCTACGGTACAGCTGATAGAGTGCTTGCCTAGCATGCGTGAAACCATGGCTTCAAGAATATGCACTAAGCATGGTAGGCCGCACATGCCTGAAGTCCCAGCAGCACTCGGGAAGGAAAAGCTGGAATACCAATCACTAGTTCAAGGGAATTCTCAGCCTTTGAAAACAGCTTGGGACACACGAGACCCTTACATAAAATAAATAAATAAAAAGTTGAGAAAAAAGCAAAGCAATAACAAAGATGACTAGCAGGCAAGCAACATGCAAACAACAAACTCAAACAAAAAACAAACAAACTAGTGTAGGAACTCGGCTCCCCCTATCTTATCAGGGGATCACTGAGGGTTAAAGAGAAAACCTAAGCTAAATATAGATGTAATTTTTTAAAAGTTTAAAGTTCTTATCTATGAGCACTGAGGATTGAAGGAAACCACTGTTGTTCAACCAAAGACATCTATACTACTAGATCTGTTACCAATGTGAAGATGCTTGATTTAAAAATTATATTTCATGAGTTCAAGACCAGCCTGGTCTACAGAGTGAGTTTCAGGACAGTCAGAGCTACACAGAGAAATCTTGTCTTGAAAAACCAATAAATAAACACCACACACACACACACACACACACACACATATAAACATAAATAAATTTCAGAAAAAGCAAAACAGCAGGGTGTGGTAACCACGACTTTAATCCCAACCCTTAGGAGGCAGTGGCAGACAGGAGTTCCAGGCCAGCCACAGCTACATCATGTGACCCAGTCTTTTTTTAAAAAAAAAAAAAAAAAAGGAAAGCCAGGCGGTGGTGGCGCACGCCTTTAATCCCAGCACTCGGGAGGCAGAGGCAGGCGGATCTCTGAGTTCGAGGTCAGCCTGGTCTACAAGAGCTAGTTCCAGGACAGGCTCTAGAAACTACAGGGAAACCCTGTCTCAAAAAAACCAAAAAAAAAAAAAAAAAAAAAAAAAAAAAAAAAAAAAAAAAAAAAAAAAAAAAAAGGAAAGAAAACACAACTATTATTAAAGATTATTAATAATGGTCAATGTCATTGCATGTATGAGCAGGGGAAAGTTTTTTTTTGCAGAATTGTTATTTATTTTCTATAATAACATTTATAGAATAAAGTCTGAAAAAGTTGACTGAAGGCCATCATTTTCTTTAATAATTCTATTTTGCCGGGTGGTGGTGGATGGATCTCTGTGAGTTCAAGGCCAGCCTGGTCTACAAGGGCTAGTTCCAGGACAGGCTCCAAAAGTTACAAAGAAACCCTGTCTCGAAAAGCCAAAATAAAATAATAATAATAATAATAATAATAATAATAATTCTATTTTTTGGTTCATGCACAAAATCCATGTATTTCATGATAATCAGAAATTTAAAAATACATGATAACCTCAGTAGGGGGGCTAAAGAGATGGCTCAGTCATTAAGAGTACTTGCTGTCCTCCAAGAGCTCTAGCTTTCCCGGCACATTAGGCTGGGCTGACCACAACTGCATCTAACCTTCTCTGGCACTGAGAAAATAAGCTAAAAAACAGCCCTTGGTGGGTTCAGTCCCAGTGAGCCAGGCTGCACTTGGGTGGACTCAGAGGCATCAGAGAAACCACCCGGCCTCAGCTTTGCCTCTCGATCCGGTACCTTAAAGGTTGCCACAGCAGAGCAAAAGCATGAATACTCAGTCACCTTTAAGAAACAGAAAGGGCTGTCTTTAATCCCAGCACTCAGAGACACGGGAAAGCAAACCTGTGAGTTGGAGGCCAGCCAGGGTTACAGAGTGAGACCTTGCCCCCAAAAAATAAAAAAAAAAAAAAGTGATGACGTCATACACCTAGGACTAATCTAGCTTACCTAAGAAAATGACAAAAGATAGCTAAAAGCCTCTTAGAGGTCTAGGCTCCATTCCCCATAAACCCATGGTTCAGGTGTGTTAGTGACACAGGTAAAAGGGGGGAGAGTTGAAAGGACAAAGAACACCTGCTTCAAAATAGATGGAGTCCACTTCTGTCAGAGTCCAGTGTCAAATAACATGACTTCGGCCAAAATCATAAAACACCAAGGCCAAACCCTCAAACTGATCCTTATCAACTCTAAGTTCCTTTGGTTCCTGATAGATACAGCCCTCGGCTCCCCATAGTCACAAATAGGACTCCTCAGGTAACCCCACTTACAGATGATAAAGCTGAGGAACAAGGGTTCAAGAGAATTCAACCAGAGTCGACAGCTACCGTTTTCCTTAAGGCTGGGTAACAAAATGTGACACAGAACATTTACCTTACTCAAACGTCAAGCAAAACCCTCAAAAGACATCGAGAATTCTTGGCAGATAGCTTACTCTACAAGACAATATTCACAAAAAAAAAAAAAAAACATAATCCCTTAAATTCTCTTAATTACTTAGCTAAGAAATTTCCGGGGATGACATCAGGTCAGGCCAACCCCCTGTTTACACTCCATTGACAATTCAAAATGAAATAATGAAGCACCGTGGTTTAGCTGGAGGAGCGCCTGTAGATCAGGGCAACTTTTTCTACACCCAAGGCTAACTTCTATTTTTGCCCTAAATCACAAACACATCTGAGCAAATTTAACCATTAAGACATGTAGAAAAGAATTTGTTTTTACTTAGAGGTCATTTTTGTCTATGTTCCCACAGACATTAGGCAATCTCAGCACTTATTTCCTAGTTCAATAATTATATTTACGGGTACACTCATGAGAAGTTTAAAAGTCATCTGAGACCAAAAAGAACAATCTAAAATTATTGAGACTCTACTTATATTTATTACAAAGTCCTTGTTAGGGAAAGTCATGATGAAATATGATTTTTATATCATGAACATAGCTGCATTTACCTAAGTGAACTTTTTTTAAATATTTATTTATTTTATATATATATATATATATATATATATATATATATATAATATTCTGTCTATGTGTATGTCTGCAGGCCAGAAGAAGGCACTAGACCTCATTACAGATGGTTGTAAGCCACAATGTGGTTGCTGGGAATTGAACTCAGGACCTTTGGAAGAGCAGGCAATGCTCTTAACCACTGAGCCATCTCTCCAGCCATACCTAAGTGAACTTAATACACAATATTTTGAACACTAATATCTTCCTTTGTAAACTTAGAAAAATGCTATGCTATTACATCACATACCTGACTTCTACCACTATTTAGAGATCAAAGCACTGAGCACATGTCTACACCATGGCTCAATAATCCAGACACCAACTGGGATAAAAGGCCACTGCGCTGGCTTCAAAACAAAGATAAAAACAATAAAAAGTATTCCCAAGAGGCTGGAGAGATGGCTCAGTGGTTAAGACCACTTGATGCTCTTGCAGAGGACTGGGGTTCAGTTCCTAGCACCCTAATCCCAAATTAGGGGAGGGAGTTGCAGCTCACACTGCCAGTTCCTGGAAATTAGATATCCTCTTCTGGCCTGCATGGGCACTCCATGTATGTGATACATACACTATACACCCAGGCACACACACATACACATAAAATAAAACCTTTGCTGCTGTTGTTTCTGTTACTGGACACATTTTTTCTGGCTCTGGCTGTCCTGGCCTCCAAATTCATCAAGACCCGAGATCTTCCTGACTCTGCCTTCCGGGTGCTGGGATTAAAGGCGTGTGCCACCACCCGCCAGCAAAACAAATCTGAATATGCACAAGATGTCAATAGCTTTGGGATTGGGGAAGGAATAAATAAATCTCAGATTTGTGCATAATAAACCTCATTTACCACCACGTGCTCACTCTTAGGGCCTCAAATCAAAGTATCAGAGATGAAACGTCAAAGAAGAGTTTGGTTAACCTTGAAAATAGTACGAGTTGTCTTACACTTGAACCTTTGAAACAAGGCTCCTTCAACAAAGAAACAGGGCTCTAAAATGAACTTTAAGCCATGAGTTCTCCGGCATTTTCAAGCCGAAGTGATTCCGCAGCAAGTGGTTCAGCCACAATTTTCATCCAGATCTTTGCTAGCCTGACCCCTATGATGACCGCACTGGTTCTAAGAACCACTCAAGTTCCAGCTTGTTTTTTCCTCAGACATGCAAATCTCTTCTAGCATTTGAAAATACGCTTTTTTTTTTTTTTTTTTTTTTTTTTTTTTTTGGTTTTTTGAGACAGGGTTTCCCTGCAGTTTGTAGAGCCTGTCCTGGAGCTAGCTCTTGTAGACCAGGCTGGTCTCGAACTCACAGAGATCCGCCTGCCTCTGCCTCCCGAGTGCTGGGATTAAAGGCGTGCGCCACCACCGCCCGGCTTTGAAAATACACTTTTTTTCTGTAAAACCTATACGCAAAAACTGAATCTAATGTGCATCCAAAAGCTAGACCAATGTGACATGAAGGATGACAATGCACATTCCTGATGGGATGGTATTCCAGGTTACCAAGTGCAACATCATAAGACTCCTGACCCAATTTCCACACAATTTGTTGGTCCAACCCATAACTACTTTACAATGCAGTTGGTAATTACATCACTGTGCTGTGTGGCCATTACATCACCAGCTGGGAGAGGTAAACCCACTAGGCGCTGTGATCTTTTCCGGCTTGCTTTTCCTGAGTGGTTGAAGAACCCTGGCCACCTACTCACCGGCAGAACCTTCTCTTCCAAGGTCTCCCAACGTTCCTGTTATCTTATGCTAATAGACCTAGCTCTGAGCTCGGGAGCTAAGGGCCTAAAATCACGGAAACTGCTTTTAGTCAAGTTCAACTACTTTTCCAACTTTGCAGATCTCTTAAGAAACATGGAAGAGTCTCAATCAGGCTCTCTGTCTCTCCAACACACACACACACACACACACACACAGGCGCACACACACATCACGAACGCGATAGCGCCCTGGGCAACACAACTGTGCCCCTCTTGGCCGCGGCTGACTTACTTGAGAAAGTATCTCTGGCCAGTGGCGGTGAAGGTCATCTCCCACCCGGGGGGCAGTGGCAGCTCGTCGGTCACGTCATAGGACTGCTGCCGGAGGTGCGCGTGCTGCTGTGCAGGGCCTCCCGCGGCGCCCGCACCAGTGCCTAGCTGCAGGGATGCGGGCGACGAGTGCGAGCGGACGTGCTGCGCGCCGCCCGCCAGTCGAGGCCCGGAGTGGCCGCCCGACGAGTCGGTGCTGGACTGGCGTGAGTGCGAGCCAGAATCGGGCTCCTTGAAGAAAGACTCCGGCAGGATCTTTTTCCGCCAAGAGCTGGGCTTAGGGTTCATGACAGAGTTGAAGAGGGCTTCGAGGTCCGTGTCGAGGTCCTGCGTGACGTGGATGACTTGCTGCCCTGGCGGCGGGAGCGCAGGGGGCACCGAGGACGGATTCATCTTTCTGCAAGGGAAAAGAAAGATCAGTTCAGGCTTTTAGTTCGAATCAGAGGAGGGGGGTCTGGGAAGGACAGAGAGAACTCAGAGACAGTTAGGTACGGGTCGAGGGACCAGCGGTGGGGGAGGGGGCGCCCCGGCCTCCGAGATTATGCAACTTTTCCGGCAGCCAAGAAGCTACCCTGAGCAGGCAGCGGCTGGGGAAAGTAGGGGGGGGGGGGGGTGCCTGCATCAGGCCGGGTCGCAGCCTCCCCTGAGCAACACACCCACCGCCGACCCCAGGCGCCGGGACCGCGGATGCCGAAGAGCCGGGCTCCCGAGAGGGTGCGAGACCCGGAGGGCGCTACCTGGACACGCGGGGAAGCCGAGCCTGGGAGCCTCCCGAACTAGCAAGCTGGAACTCGGCCCCGGCTGGCAGATCCTGAGCGGATTCCCAGCAGCCGAAGGTTTGGACTCTTACATCCCCGGAGCCGGCCCCGAGTGCTCGCACTACGCGAGGAGGCGACAGAGAAGACACAGAGGAGCGCGGCCGCCAAGGCTCCCGGACTGTCCCATAAACAAAGTTTGCAGCAAACTCCCACCCCTAGGAAAGAGGCGGGCCGAAAGTGGAGCTGTTGAATTATGCATGACCTCCTGGCCAGAGCCAGCCTGCCCCACGCCCCTCCTCTTCCTCCTCCTCCCACCCAAGCCCGGCTGGCGGGGGTGGGCTGGGCACTTGGCTGCTCGAGAGAGACCGTGCCCCCGCCCCGCCGCGCCGACCTCTCCCGCCGAGCGCTCTATCTGCATTCCTTTGAGTTTACCACTGACTTGGGGCGGGATCAAAGAGAAAATGGCTCAAGCCTGTTAAATCAAGGGGTTATGGACAAAATCCAAGCCTGAGAATAACGGAGGGTATGCTGTTGAGGGGCCAGGGCCCAGAAAGGGTCGGTCCAGGACGCTGCGCCCCCGCCCCCGGCTCGCGGCACTGGGCGCGGAGCTGCCAGAGGTCGGGCCGGGGCGCACCCTGGCGCAGGGAGACACCCGCGAGGCCAGACTTTCCACGGAAGGCTGCTTAGCGCTTGTGACCATATTTGGTCTGGTGAGGAGGCAACTTGGCGGTTTGGCTTTCAATTGTCTGCAAAAGCGCAGACGGTGTCCCAAAAGCGCCGTTGTTGCTGAAGAAGCGTCTTCGCCAAAAAGTCGGTAGTAAACTACCAACCTTCAAGCCTTTCATCAATCGTTAGTTTCCTCTACGGGGTGAATCGGGATACTAGGGGTTGGAAGAAAAAAAAATATAGACCGAGACAAAGCTGGGTTCTAGAAGGGCCAAGCAATTGCGCCCCCTTCCCCTCTCCCGCGGCGTCTGAGAAGGTAGTGGGAGGATTGGAATGTCCCTGAGTCCCTCCAGGGAGCCTGGAACTGGGATGGAAGCGGGGCAGGTGGCAAGGAGAGAGAGGGTGTGCCAGTGACCCGGAAAAAGCCACCCAGCCTCCCACCGACTGGACCCGGGCCAGAGGTGGAGACCCCTGCCTGCCTTTGGGGGAAAGGAGGTCAGGCCTGGTACGACAGCTGCCGGGAAGAGGGAGGCGGCTTTGCCCTTCCCATTGCCAGCTGCTCAACTCTATTCCTTCTCTCCTAAGGACTCTCTCCAAGAAAGGGTGGCCGCGTTAAGTCAAATTCCAGGAAGCCCCTACCCGACCCGCAGATTCTAATAGACGGTTATTAGATAAGCTAAAAGAGGCAATACATGTAAAGCACTTTGCTTAGCCTGGGCTGGGTGCAAGTTTGTCAACAGAATTGTATTAAATTCAGGCTTTGTGCTTTACTTTGTTAAAGAGCAAAATAAAGTAAAAGTTGAATCCACAGTGGACGAACAGTGTCATAAAATGAAGAGGCCTGTGAAGTTGAAGGGACAACAAGGCCACTCCTTATTTTTTTCCTTTAAAAGATAGAAGAATGCACGGCACGGTGGGCCAACTGGTAAAGGCAGTTGAGGGCAATCCTGACGACCTGAGTTCGCTGTTCACACCACACACTGCGGAAGGAGAGAACCAACTATCTTAAGATGTCCTCTGGCTTCCACATGAGCCCCTCCCCAACACAATAATATATATATATATATATATATATATATATATATATATATATATATATATATATTTTAAATTTAGTCCACTCCTTGAATAACTGTATCCTGTCTCAAAGTGAGCTCCATGCCCAGTTATCCATACTTGAGCTGTGACTCCGGGTCCCTCAAAGACTGGACAAAAAGAGGGTAGCTCTGTATCAAGGCCTCTTGAATTTTCCCAATCATGGCCTCTTTTTGCCTGAAAAAAAAAATGTTTACCTGAGCCCTGCCTATATAGGTGTATAAAATGTGTACAAAGCACTTCTTGATAATCATAAATGGATTTTAAAACAATTCCTGGGTATATATAGAATTTTACCATTCATTAAAGACAATGAACTATGCTTCAGACTGTGACTGTAGCTCAGCGGCAGAACACTTGCCTCGGATCTTCCCCTATTAGTAAGAAGATGAATATGATTGTTTCTGTATAAAGAACTAAACAGTTTAATGCCGTAGGACAAGGACATTCTTCAGTATTTTTCACTTTTTTATTTTACAATTGCAAGATCTGAGACTGGTGTAGTACAAAATGGCAGAAGTATGCTCAGGGCCTTCTCAGAAACTGTTGGGAGTTCTGTCCTAGATCCAAGAGAAAATTTCATTTAATGATTTCTTCTTATGAAACTCAAGTCAGCAACTCAAACAGTCAAGTTTTAACACCAAACATTCTAACACAATATAACCCAAAGATATGCTAATATGATGCATACTGAGGAATGATGGTTAAAAAACATTGTCTGTGTTTTCCATAATTAAATCATTGTGTTTCTGTAGAAGCAGAACATCGTGTGCCCAGAAAGAAGACTGCAGTGCAAATCTGAGCAGTAGTGTTTCAAGTAGTGTTCCTTGGTGTTGTGTGCTGTGCCAGGGTGCACAGAGCAAAGTGTGCATGCTGTGTGCTCAAAACCAAGAGCACAGTGAAGTCACAAGATGCCACACAGGCAAGTGCTACCAGAAACACGATTCAGATTCGTGATGTTTGATTTGGGATTAATTTTTGGTCTTGTGTGTGTATATATCCAGAAACTTTAACTTAGTTTTTGGAGACAGGGTTTCTCTGTATAGCCCTGGCTGTCCTGGCAGGCTGGCCTCGAACTCAGTGATCTGCCTTATTCTCATTCCCAAGTGCTAGGTTTAAAGGCATTGGCCACATTGGCCACCACCTGGCATCAGAAACCTTTTACAGTTGCCAAATTGTTCATGACCCCCTGCTCCACAAGAAATTACACAACCCATATGAGATCATCACCAGAGTTAAAGAAGCTCCTGGATAGGCTCCCAAAAAAAGAAGGGCTGGCTGTTTGCATGCATCCAAAACTGCTGCTCTCCATACACCAAGTCCTCTCTCTACTTATAGGACTGGTAGGAAGGGGGAGAGCCTCTGAGGCTCACTCCATCAGAAGCGGAGTCTCTGCAAAAGGGAAGAAATTAACCGTGGAGCTGGAGGAAGTGCCTGCGATGGGAAGGTTACTAACTCGGAAGCTGCAGGACTGATGGGATGGTGCTTGAGGCCAGTCCCATTCCAGGAAGGTTCTTTGTTTGTTTGTTTTTTTAAACTTTTTTATGTGCATTGGTATTTTGCCATGGACGTCGAATCCCTTGGAACTGGAATTACAGACAGTTGTGAGCTGCCATGTGGGTGCTGGGAATTGAGCCTGGGTCCTCTGAAAGAGCACACAAGACTCTTAACCACTGGGCCGTCTTTTCATCCCCTCCAGGAAGGTTCCTTATAGATGATTCAATACGATTTGCCATTATCCCGACCCTCCCTATAATAATAGCTTCAATGACAGCTATCAGATCCAGGTACTGCCTATAAAAGGTAGCATGGCGTTGTGATGTGCTGGCTAGTTGTTTGTTTGTTTGTTTTAACTTGACACAATCTAGAGTTATTTTGGAAACTGGAACCTCGATTGGGAAAATGCCCCCACCGGATTGGTCTGAAGTCAAGACTGCAATGCATTTTCTTGATTGATGCTTGGTCTGGGTCCATCTCACCGCAGGCAGTGCCACCCCCAGAGTGGTGATCCTGAGTGCTATAAGACTCTAAACTGAGCATAGAGTGAGGAGCAAGCCAATAAGCAGCATTCCTCCAGGGTCTCTTTATCAGTTCCTGCCTCCAGGTTCCTGCCTTGAGTTCCTGCTCTGACTTCCCTAGCTAGATAATAGACTACAGGTCGTGAGATGAAAAACGTCCTACCTGCTAGGACTGGGGAGGTGGAGGCAGGAAAGTCAGAAGTCAAAGGTCATCTTCAACTGTGTCCTGAGTCGCCAGAGCTACACTAAACTCTACCTAAAAATAAAAGTGATCCCACAGGAACAGTGACTCACTCCTCCAATCGTAACACTTGGGAGGCTGAGGTATCAGATTGTCAAACGCCTAGACTAGTCTGGGTTACAGAATGAGACAGTCTCAAACAACAATAGAAGCAAAATTTTAAATGAAGGCAACTAACAAATGTCTCTTGACCCATTGTTAGAACACAAGCTTTGCTATTTACCGGGCAGGGGAGGTACCATGATCATGAAGGTGGTTTTCCCAGAATGAGGCTTATCCATTGCATTTCAGATGTGCTGCCCTCTGCGATTTCCCCAAATGTGAGAAACTTGGCTGCATGATTTGTGGTAGTGGTGTAATATGTTCGCTCTCTCCCCTTAATAAAAAAGAGAAGGAGGAGGAAGAGGAGGAGGAGGAGGAAGCAAGCTTTGAAGTAGTTGGCTCCACCTTCTACAAAGGGCAAGTAATTTAACCTCCCTAACTCTTACATCACTCATTTACTAAAGTTGTAATCTGTTCAAGCCAATGGGCTACCCTCCTTTATCTGTCCCTTTTTATAATCCTGTCCACTGAAATATGGTAGGGCTACAGCTTTAATTTAACAAGGAGATTGTAGAATAAAACTACTCCAGGTCCTCCCAACCAAAACCTTCCCCTAGGCAGGTGGGTACTTAGAAACCTTCAACAGATTTGAGCCTTAAGGGAAGAAGTCAACTACCCTGTTAGGAAAACCACTTGGCAGCGGGGCCCACTAAAGCAAGTTTCTAATCCCAGCTAATCACAGACTGAAGGAGGAGGATTGCGAAATCAGGGCCTTCCTAGGCTACAGAGCAAGGTCGATGTGAGCCTAGGAAACTTGCCAAGATTTTGTCTAAAAATAACAGTAGGGGCTGAAGAGATAGTTCCGCAGCTTGTCGCTCTTACAGAGGACCTTGGTTCAGTTCCCAGCACTTTCACGGCAGTTCACAAACATCTATAACGCTATTTCAGGAATCTGACACCCTCTTCTGGCCTCTGTGGACATGGGGCATGCATGCAGTACACATAGATACATACAGACAATTGTTCACACACATAAAAATTAAATATCATGTGTGAGAGACAGAGAGAGAGAGAGACAAAGAGAGAAAAGTTGAGCTTTAAAGCTGACTCCAGGCTCCTGCCAGCTCACTCACTGAGCGCAGACACATTAATAAGCTCCAGTAAAGTCAACAAAGCCAGAGCAAACCAGAGTGCAGAACTGTATGCAATAAAATGGGTTTCTCTGCCTTGAAAGTTAGAGCTTACATGCAAAATGCATATTCTAAAGATAAGATGAAAATTGTTTGTTCGGTATGGGGGCTCGAGACTGGGCCTAGAGCAAACTAGACCTCCAGGCGAAGTGGCAAGAAAAGGTAACACAAACCTTGAATAATGGCATTGATCTAAATCTCATAAACAAGAGCCAATATGTAATAAATTCTCATTTTATAGGTAAGAAAACCGGCCCGATCGGTTTTAAAATATTTTGTCCAAATACATACAATGAAAGCATGAAGTTAAACTGGCAAAACCAAAACTGCATGGGTCAGTCACGAACTTTGCCCTGGTTCCACTTGGGCATCCAGTGTGAGCAGGGCATTGCTGCCTAGTAATGCCATATGAAATCACTACGATGCCTTCTGCCCGAGTTCCGGAGAAACTCCACGGTTTTTTTTTTTTTTTTTTTTTTTTAAGGTAATCAGCTGAGCACACTCCGCTGATATGTAAATCTGGCTCTCTACTCTCCAACAGAAGTCTGTCACCAAACCCTCCCCCAACACAATTCCTTGTAAAGCTGTTCTTGGGTCATCCCAGCCCCAGACCCCCTGTCTGTTCATGTCCAGTCAGAAGTAAATGCTATTGATCCCTTCTTCTGCTTTGCTCAGATCCGTCCTTCCTTTCACACTTCCACAACAAGACTTTATCTCAAAAATGTTCCCAGTAGCCTCCTAACTGGTTTCTCTGGCCTCCTATTTTCATGATGTCATTCCCTGGCACTGAAACTTTTTAACAACTGCCTGAAGGAAGGAATAAAGGTCAAAGCTATTAATCTGGCACCCTAGGTCTCTCAACAAATCGCCGTCTTCGTAGAATTTTGACCTCGCTTTTCACAGAGTCCAATGAGCTTTTATTCCAAAAGGGCTGATCTGTGAATATTCCCTCTATACTGCTTTGTATGTATAGGGGGTAGGAGGGGTGGAAGTATTTTTGCCTTCATGTTTGTCTGTGCACCATATGCATGCCTGGTGCTCAAGGAGGTCAGGAGTCAGAGTCCCTGGAACTGGAGTTAGAGAGGGTGGAAGCTGCCATGTCGGTGCTAGGAATCAAAGCAGGGTCCTCTGGAAAGAGCAACCAGTCTCTTAACTGTTCAGTCATCTCTCCAGCCCTTACTCCCATGTTTAAACCCAGCTCAACACTCCATCTAAACTCTATTGTCATCTTTGCATTGGACTTTTTCTTCTTTCCCCTAAATTTCATGTTCTTCATCCTTTTCATTCCCATCTAATTAGAGAGAACAATACTTTATTATATCTCAGCCTTAACATCATTATCTTCTACTTCCTCAACTGAGTTGCAAATATCCGGGGAGCTAGAAGCATCACACATTTTCCAAGGCATCCCCTGAGCAGGCAACAATTCTTCGTTGAACGCAAAATTATTCTACCAAGATCTTTCCCATTCTGATTTCAAGACCCATCCCTGCTAGGCGGTGGTGGAACAAAGCCTTTACTCGGACAGAAGAAGGTGGAACTCTGTGAGTTCAAGGCCAACCTGGTCCACAAAGCCAGAGCCACACAATGAAACCCCATCTCAAAAAACAAACAAAATGAACAACAGAAACAGAAATAAGACAAAACAAACAAACAAGAGAATCAAGACCCTTCCCTGTATTCTAATAGTGTGTAAGTCGTCCTTCCACTAATTACTACAGTTTGAACACGACACACCTAGTTGACTCCTAAACAGTTTTGGCATCTCTTTAAGAACAAGTCAAAAAAGACTGTTTTCTTTTTGTTTTTCCCATGCCCAACAAAGTGTCTTGAGCAGCGGTGTTTAGTGTTATGTGATGGCTAGACTCTAGTGGCTTGTTGTCCCAACATCTGCCATTTGTACCTCCAGAACACTGGGTGACTGACTGGATTTGAGTGGCTGATCCCAGTGTAGATGAACTGTTAGAAACTGACGCGGTGGTTGTGTTGTTAAAGGACGATGGCCCAGAAAGCAGAACCTGTCTATACTTGCTGAACCAGTATAGAAAAAATTCTCAAGAGCCATGGTTGGGTCATCATTAACCACCGAAGCAATACAGGCAGAAAATGAGCAGTAGATAAAGGCTCTGATTTTAAAATAAGTAAGTCCAGAAAACTGCAAAGAGAGATTGACTTTTACTTAGACATCAAGATAAAAGCTGGCTCTTGATGTGACACTTGGAGTATAGGACAAAGCACAAGCTAGTGCTGCCACCCACTTCTGGATTTACTCTTCAGACGCAGGTCTCGTGCTGTGCACCATTGTGCTGTTCTTCATATCAACGGCTGGATGATGAGGGAAATACTTTTGCCGCTGCGTATGGATGGGATGGCCTTCTGCCTATTGTTAGCTATTGTCACTGCGGTGCTGGGGCCACCTGAAAAGAACTATAGGAGTTTCCTTTTTGCTGTTTTCTGCTTAAATTTGGAGAAAAGGTCTCAACTCTGTATCCCAGGTATGCTTGGAACTTGGGCCAATCCTCCTGCCTCCGTTTCCCAAGTGCTGGAATTATGGCTATAAAACACAGCTATAATTGCTTGGTCCGTGCAATTACTCTTACGATTTTGTTCTTTATGTAAACCTTTTAATCCTTCATTATTCTCTCTCTCTCTCTCTCTCTCTCTCTCTCTCTCTCTCTCTCTCTCTCTCTCTCTTTCTGAGAGGAGGAGGAAGGGACAAGAAGAGAATGAACACAGCCCATTATGGTTAGTTAGTTATCTGCAGCAGTGTTTAATAAAGATAGTATAGCATTCTGAAAAGGGTGTTTTTAATATTTAATAAAAATTCATAAAATAAACATCTGTGAATGGCATAATCAAAATTTTGAACAAGACATTAGAGAAATGAGTGAAAAGATGCTAAAAGAATAGCCCCAAATTAGGAATGTAATATAAAAATTAAAAATGAGGAACTGGAAAGATGGCTCAGTAGTTAAGAGCACTGGCTGTTCTTCCAAAGGACCCCGGTTCAATTCCCAACATACACAGAGCCGTCCACAACTGTCTGAAACTCTAGTTCCAGGGGATCTGACACCCTCATCTGACATACGTGCAGGCAAAACCCCAATGTACAATAAATAAATAAATATTTTTAAAAGATTAAAAATAAATGTTTCTCACTGCGTTTTTAGATATGCGCAGATGTGCTGTATGATAAAACAGAATCGTTTACTCTGAGAAGCCCAAAATATATTATAAGCAACATTTTGAGGATGACTGGAGAATGATATTGCAGTGATTGGAGGGGAATTTCAGGTGTTGAGATTATCTCTCCAGTCCATAAGTACTTTGGGGATGGGGGATAGCATCTTAAGGCCAAGCTGGCTTCAAGCTGGGTTCAAGCCTGGGCTTCCTGAGTAAGCCACAAATACACAGATTTATGAGTGCCTATCATGTGGGAGGCCAGACGTCATCTTTCAAGCTGGGCTCGGAAGGTTTTACCACCTGATAAGACATTCGCAGGATGATGTCATTCAGCTCCTCCCTTCCCTAAATCTGGTTCCACCAGCTGTTCAAGCCACCTTTCTTCCCTGGCCCTTTCCTGCTGACAGCTGCCAAGCTCTACAAGCGCCACTGTTAGCTCCCCCTCACCATTGTCCAGGCTCAGGGTAGGCCACTGTGGATGCTGGTTAAGAGAGGTCAATCCGTGGACCAGGGATGAAGTTCACTGGTGAAGTTCTTGCTTGCCTAGTGTATGTGGGTCTCTGGGCTCAGTTCCAGTTCTGCTAAAGAAGAAAAGCTCAATTCATGGCTTGGAGCAAGTGGTTTTCTTATGTCACAGCAAGGCATGAGAGTGCGAGCACACACACATCAATTAAAAAAACAATTTAAATACATATTTCAAGTAATATTAAATAAGAAAATGGATTCGCTCATTATATAGTACTTGCCCATAGCAAATCCTAATTTTGCCAAAAGACTGAAGACGTCAACAAGCCATGGTAACTGAAAATGGCTACTATTTCAGCTG
Source organism: Arvicola amphibius (assembly GCF_903992535.2). NCBI lineage: Eukaryota > Metazoa > Chordata > Mammalia > Rodentia > Cricetidae > Arvicola > Arvicola amphibius. Next base: position 21,288,769 of record NC_052057.2, on the reverse strand, counting down.
TTGTAGTAATAATAGATAATAGCATGATAGTGTACAGAGTACAAAACAGTTTCACATGCCAAATCACACATGGTAAGCCTGTAAGAACTGGTGAGCTGCCCACACTCCTCTTACACAAAGGAGAAAGCCAAGATCTAGGCAACAGGTCCTTATCAAGCAAACCAGGGCTCTCATCCTGCAGTGCCTCCCAGACTTTCCAATTCTCTTTCTCTTGGAACGTTTTAATTGGATCAGTTGTAACTATCTCCTTCTGTGTGGACTGGGCCTGTTGCTTCCTGACTCCCGCCCCAAGTTATTTTGTTTTGTTTTTGAGGCTGCGCATCACCGTATGACTTAGGCTGGTTCCTGGACACGTGACTTTCCTGCCTCTACCACCTAAGCAGCTGGGACTAGAGGCTCTTGTCATCATGCCCGTCTAAAATTCTGTAATTATCAGTTCAGGCTCTTCCTTGATTGAGACTGCAGTCAGAAGTTCAGTCTGATTAGTTAACATTGAGTCAGCAAAAATAAAACTAGTTAAAGACTTTCAAAAAAGAAGTCTAGATTTTCAATCATCTACTTCTCAAAACAACTTTCTTTTTCCCCTTTTATTAAAAATGGATTCTTTTCTCATACAATATAAAACTTTCCTTTCGTAATTAATATTAACAGCGCCCCTGGTGGTCTAGTGGTTATTATCCGGTGCTCTCGCTACCGTGGCCCAGGTTCAATTCCCTGTCAGGGAAACCCACTTTAGCCAGGTGCTGGTGGTACATGCCTTTAATCCCAGCATTCGGGGAGGGAGGTAGAGGTAGGTGGATCTCTGTGAGTTTAAGGCCAGCCTGGTCTACAGAGTCAGTTCCAGAGCAGCCAGAGATACACAGAGAAATCCTGTCTCAAAAATAATAAATAAATAAATAAATAGATGAAAGATAGATAGATAGATGATAGATAGATAGATAGATAGATAGATGATAGATAGATAGATGATAGATAGATAGATAGATAGATCTTATTCCTTTCAGTAAAGAACAAGGTTCCTTATCTAATTGCTTTTCAGTTAAAAAAAATTATTATTATTGCCAGGCATGATGGTGTGCATCTTTAATTCCAGCATTCAGGGGGTAGAGGCAGCCTGGTGGTCTGCATAGTGATAGCCAGGACTACATAGTGAGACCCTGTCTCAGCGAAACACCATATATGTATATACATTTATATATATATATGTATAGATACATACATTTATATATATGTATAGACACACACATATATATGTCTGTGTGTGTTGAAAATGCCATGATGAACATACAGAAATCAGAGGACACCTTTAATGAGTCTATTCTCTTTCTTCTACCGTGGAATTCAAGGGTCAGACTCAGGTTGTCAGTCCTGCATGGTAAGTACTTTTACAGGGAAGAGCCATGTGTCTGGATCCTAATGTTTTAATAAGGTTCTCATACAAAATCTATCTCTTCCATCAGTTCTAGACTATGATGATACTATTGTTTCCACCTCCAGAGTGACAGGATTATAGTGTGTCACCAAACTTGATCTGTGCATTCCTGAAGATGGAATTCAGGGCTTTGTGCAGACTGGGCAAGCAATCAACCCAAGTACCTTGGTGGATCTCTTTCTTAGAATAAAGACATCCTCCATGAAAGCCATTAAACAGTTCTATTTTTGTTGATTCGATGCTAGCTAGTCAGACTCCAAATTACCATTATCTCTGATGTTGAACTCCTGATATTGCAGTCGAAATCAGGAAAGAGCCTTGATTGGAGTCACAGAGAGTAAATTGCAGAATTTTTAGTTAGATGTCATGACAGAGCATATATAGATAGAGGGCAGTCTCCTCCATTTTACCAACGACAGGGGCTTTTGTTGTCATTGGCGAAATATAAGAGCGTCTCATGCAGGTATCTTCCTTAAAAGGAAACTTTGTCAGTGGCCACAAAAATCCCACCAATAAAGACCCCAGTAGGTTTTATTCCTGTGCCAGTCTCATCAATCCACAGCTGGGCATCAGTTGAGTACTATCACATATCCAACTGAGCTCAAAAAAGCATCATTTACATAAGAAATATCCATTCTTTTGAAAACGCCATTTCATATGAATGCCTAGTCCTATATAATAAAGGGATGTTTTGGTTATTGTTGTCAACTTGACAGGACTTAGGATTATGAACAGTACAAATCTCTGTGTAGCACGATTAATAAAAACTCAGAAACAGATATTGAGATTCAACCTGAAGATCAGAAGAGCAAAAGAGACAGCCACTGGAGATCCTTCTGTCTATGTGTTGCTTTTATTGGTTAATGAATAAAGAAACTGCTTTGGACCTATAGCAGGGCAAAACTTAGGTAGGCAGGGAAGATGGAACTGAATGCTGGGAGGAAGAAGGCAGAGACAGAGAGACACCGTGGAGCTGCCACCAGAGTAAGACATGCCAAAGCTTTGTTGGTAAACCACTGCCACATGGCAATACACAGATTAAAGGAGATGAGTTAAATCAAGATGTAAGAGTTAGCCAATGGGCCAAGCAGGGATTTAATTAATACAGTTCCTGTGGATTTCTGGAGGCAGGATTGCCATTTTGGACTGAGATAGAGGTAAAAGCCAGTGTGTTGGATTAGGGCCCATTTGTTGGTTCCTGGTTGCCTGGCTATCTTAGACCTGAAATAATCACACAGGAACACAAACAAAATACCACACAACACTCTATTGCAGTTTCCCCTCCCTCCTCTCCTACCTATCCTTCTCCCAACATTCCCTTTCCTCCAGATCCACTCCTACGTTTTCCTTCAGAAAAGAGCAGAGATATTAACCAAACAAAGTAATAACAAGTTACAATAAAACTAGGCTCACACCTCATATCAAGGATAGAAGAGTCAACCCAGTAGGAGAAAAAGGGTCCAAAAAGCAGGCAAGAGTCACAGACATTCCCTATTCTCACATTAGTAGTCCCACAAGAACACTAAGCTACATAACCATAATATATATTGGGAGAACCTAGCTCAGACCCATATAGGCTCCCTGATTGTCACTTTAGTCTCTATGAGTCCCTATTATCCCTGGTTAGATGGTTCTGTGGACTATCTTCTCCTGGTATCCTTGACCCCTCTGGATTCTACAGTCCTTTCTCCACCTCTTTAGCAGAACTCCCAAATTTCATCTAATATTTGATTGTAGATATTGGCATCTGCTCCCATCAGCTTCTGGATGAAGCCTCTCTGATGATAATTGGGCTAGGCACTGATCTATGAGTAAGCAGAATATCATTATGAATCATTTCATAGACTTTTTTGTCATGTTTACTTCTATTCTAGGTCTCTGAGATGTCTAGCCTCTACTTACTGACCATCCATGCAGTGTCAGGGGTGGGCTTTCTCTCTCCATGTGTGGGTCTCAAGTTGGACCAGTCATTAGTTGGCCAACAAATTCTGTACCAACTTTACCCCCAGCATATCTTACAGGAAAGACAAATTATAGGCTAAAGGTTTTGTGGCTAGGTTGTGTCAAATCCAGCCTCGATGGATTCATATATTCCAGGGTAGGGATGTGTGGTTTAGAAATGTTAGGCAACTGATCAGAAATACAGAAGAAGTACAGAGACATAGGATAGTACTGGGAAGGCAATCCAGTTATTACTGAATGCAGCCGTGTTTATTTCTTATGATCTTTAAATACCCTATCCAAAAAAGGGGACAAAAACAAGAAACTATTTTATCATGATACAAGGAACAAAGTGATTACTATCTTAATACCCAAAAACACCAAGTAACTATACCCTAGGTCAAGACATCCTGTTAGTAGGCACACCTTAAGTTAAATCTCTTGTCAATAACCTTAAGGAGCAAGACTAGGCATGAGCTCTCTGACAGGGTGGAATGGACCCACTTCTCTGGGTTCCCACATATTCCTCACTTTTTCATTTACTTATTAAAGCCTATGCTTCTGCTATAGGTTGGATGACTGTGCCTGGCTTAGGCGGCCTTCTTCCACTTTTCAGAGTTACCTATCATTGGTACATACATTCCATCATGTACATCCTGTCTTAAGGTTACCCTGGAGGGAAAAATATCTTACCTGTCATTGACTACAAAACTATGTGAATAAAGGATTAAGGGAGGGTGCATAGCTAGGCACTGTGTACTGCTGAACTAACTTTTCATCGAGAGAGTTCACAGATAACTAATAATATGCAAACAGACAATGTTTTGTGATATATATTCTCCTACAACCATAATATCTCGTAAGGGAGTGGAGGATGACCAAAATGGGATGGCTTTTTTTTTTTTTTTTTTTTTTTTTTTTGGTTTTTCGAGACAGGGTTTCCCTGTGGTTTTGGAGCCTGTCCTGGAGCTAGCTCTTGTAGACCAGGCTGGTCTCGAACTCACAGAGATCCGCCTGCCTCTGCCTCCCGAGTGCTGGGATTAAAGTGTGCGCCACCACCGCCCGGCTGGGATGGCTTTTTAAAATTGGTTCAGGATGTCTTTAAGAGTTTTTAACTGCATCAAAATCCAAATTTGTCTTATTAGCATATCAAATCTAAAGACTCGTTGTCAATATGTCAATTTTTCTCAGGCAAGCTATAAATTTTTCTAATCAGTAATATTTTTATAGTGAACTAAAGTAGTTATAAACATTAACAGGTCAATGCCATAATTCTAATATGAAAATTAACAATAAACACAATTTGGTGAATCACAATTTTCTTAAATCCATTCTAATAAAAAGACAAGAAAAGGTTTCTATGATGGGTGAGCTATGAGTCTTTTTCCTTTTCTATAGTCCAATCTCAATGTTGCTTCTTACTTTCAAAGGTAAGTTTGAGCTGTCCCAGTCTCTGAGTAGAAGCAACAACTTTTATGCCATTCTCCCTCATTTTCTGAAGAGGGGTTCAGTCACATTTTGCCTCCATAATAGTGTTAACAAGTCTTAACAATTCTCTTTCTTCCAGAGGGGAAATTTCTGAGGTTTCAGTTCTCAGGTCTTCTATTTCAACAGCAAATTGAACACCATACTAGCAAAACTGAGTTTGTGTCCCAAGATATAGTATAGATAAGCTACCAAACATTCAGTCAGTGCTCTTGGGCCAGCTCCAAAGTAAGTAGAACTTACTAAGCTCTGGAAGTTTGTTCAGTAGGTCCATCACAAAATTGGGAATTACCAACCATCAGCATGATCTTCCTTCCTTTCTCAGACTGCAGCATGATGACATTAGAAAGTTAGGAATGCAGGTTCAGCAATCTCACTTCTGCTCTTATAGCTCAGTCAGTGGAGCATGGGACTCTTAATCCTAGGGTTGTGGGTTTGTGTTCAACATTGGGCACCATTTTGTAGGCAGAGACTGCTTGTTCATGTCCCAGCCACCAAGACCCAAAATAATCACACAGAAACTATATTAATTACAACACTGTTTGGCCAGTGTCTCTGGCATATTTCTAGCTAGCTCTTATATCTTAAATTAATCCATTTCTATTAATCTATGTATCGCCACGAGGCTCATGGTTTACCAGTAAGGTTCTCTGGCATGTGTTTCCTTCAGCAGCTGCATAATGTCTCTTTGACTCTGCCTACTCACTTTCCATATCTCTGTTCGGATTTCCCACCTGGCTTTACACTACTAAGCCATTGACCAAAACAGCTTTATTCATCTACCAATAAAAGCAACACATATACAGAAGGACTTCCCACATCAGGCAGCAGCAGCTATGATGTCTAGAATGTGCTCTAATATGACTCCCAATTTTGGCAATTTTCTTTGATAAATGGCATTTCCAATTTGCTGGAACAGCATTTTAATATGATTATTCCTAGTTCTAATGCATGGAACTGTTTCTATTACCTGAAGAACTTTAAAAAGGTACTGGCTGTCAGTATACAAATTAAATGCCCTCTCTAAAAATAACTACTACAGTAGCTATTTGAGCTGAGGCCAGATCTGTTTGCACTATATATCCTTTACCATCAACAATGTATTCTGCTCTTCCATTGGAAGAACCATAACATAGTATCCTTTAAGGGATCTTTTATTACATTGGGGGGGGGATAAAGAAATGTAGTTGTACAAATTACAGCAATTGATCATCTGGGAAACGATTATTAATTTGACCTACAAACTGAGCAAACACAATTGCCCAAGAACCAATATTTTAAATAAACAATCCAGCAGTGATTATGCACACCTTTAACTCCAGCACTCGGAAGTCAGAGACATGCGGATCTCTGTGAGTTTGAGGCCAACCTGGTCTACAGGAGCTAGTTCCAGGACAGATGCCAAAACTACAGAGAAACCTTGTCTCAAAAAAAAAAACCCCAATAAGCAAATAAATAAGCAAAACAAACAAACAAACAGATAAATAATCAATCTGTTGCTTAGTATAAGGAACATTGATCACATTAGGTTCCCTATCAAAATATCACCTATATTCCATCTGCCTTTTCTGTACTAAGCAAGCTACTGTTTCAAAATAAGGGTTTAATACCTTGTTTGGTGAAACAAGAAGGCGTATCCGTAAAGGAGGACTGTTTTACCACAATACCACTGTGGGAGTGAGTTTTGTAGGTAATAATCATGCTTGCTAAGTTTGATCATAATTAATATAATGTACCTCCTGTTTCTGTATTGCATATTCTACCTGCACCAGTACCCATCTAAGGTGTTTGGTGGAGCTGGGATCACTACTTCCCTTAAGAATTTCACTTAGTGGCTCAAGGTCTCCCATAGGGAATTTTAAATAGGGTCTCAACCACTGAATATTTCCTAAGTCTCTGAAAAACAAAGTCTGTAAGCTATCCTTCCTAATTTTCAGTCCTGAGGTTTAATTTCTTTAGGTTATAATGTATGACCTAAATAATGGAAAAGTGGGTGCTTTGCACTTTTTCTGGGACAATAACTAACCCTGCATGGGTAAGACTCTGCTGAAGTTGCCCATATGTCTCAAGTAAAATTCCTTCGATTTTATGGACAAGAAAGATATTATCCATATAATTGATAATATAAACTTGTGGAAATTGATCTGTAACATTTTGTATTGCATGAGCCACAAATTTCTGACATAACATAGCACTGTTTGCCATACCCTGAGGCAAGATGCTCCAATGATGACTCTTTGAAATTAACTGATGGAATACTAAATGCAAATCTTTGACAATATTGTGGTACCTAAGGAATGGAATAAGAACAAGCCTTTAAAATCTAAAATAATCTCATAGGTGTCTTGGTATTACTGTAGGAGAAGGCAACCATTAGCTGCATGGTCTCATAAATCTCTATTAAATTTTGTATCATCCTCTATTTTCCTGATTTGTTTTTAATCACAAAAATAGGAGAATTTCATGGGTAATTAGAAGGCACTATCTTCTGGGCAGCTTGTAACTTTTCTTCTGTTAGAGGCTACTGATTTACCAATATAGGCTCATCGCTTTTCCAAACGATTGGCCGCAAATTTCACGATGTCTTTTTTTTTTAACAGCTGTGTAACATGCCATTGTGTAAATGTACCATATTTTCTTATTCATTCTTTTGTTCAGGACATCTAGGTTGTTTTCAGTTTCTGACTGTTATGAATAAAGTTACTATGAACATAGTTAAGCAAGTGTCCCTGTGGTATGATTGAGCACCCTTTGGGTATATATACCCAGGAGTGGTATAGCTGGGTTTTTGAGGTAGTTTGATTCCCAATTTTCTGAGAAACTGCCATATTGATTTCCAAAGTGGCTGCACAAGTTTGCACTTCCACCAGCAAAGGAGAAGTGTTCCCTTGCTCCATACCCTCACAAGCGTGAACCTTCATTGTGTTTTTGAACTTAGCCATTCTGACAGGTGATTTGTATTTCCTGATGACTAAGCATGTTGAACATTTCTTTAAGTGTATCTTGGCCATTTGAAATTCTTCTACTGAGAATTCTGTTTAGACTACCCCATTTTAGTTGGAATATTTTGATTGTTGATAGCTAGTTTCTTGAGTTGTTTATATATTTTGGAGAAGAGCCATCTCTTAGATGTGGAGTTGGTGAAGATTTTTTTCTTCTCATTCTGTAGGCTATTGTTTTGTCCTATTGGTGGTGCACAATGCCTTACAGAAGCTTTTCAATTTCATGAGGTCCCACTTATTAATTGTTGACCTTAGTACCTGCATAGTGAGTGTTAGGCCAATTTCACTGGTTCCAGAAATCTTTGTTTACCTTCTTCATTTTTTTCCATTTTATTTTGGTTTTTCAAGACAGGGTTTCTCTGTGTAGCTTTGAAACCTGTCCTGGAACTCACTTTGTAGACCAGGGTGGCCTTGAACTCACAGGGATCCACGTGCCTCTCCCTCCTGAGGGCTGGGATAAAAGGTGTGCACCACTACTGCCCGCCCATCTTTTTTCTCTTAAAGACTAACTTTCTGAGTTTTCCTGTCAATAAATTTGTCCAAAATCAAATGACTAGTTAAAAAAACAAGACTGGACCAGGGTACAAGCATATGCCTTATTGGTCAGATGATTTGTTCTGTAGTGGTTTTTATCAAGGGCCTTCCCAGGCCCCAGAGTTATAACTGCAGGAAGACAGACTGACATAGAAAAGAGCTAGATGTTTGGGAAGGAGCCAAGATGCAGCAGGAAAGCCAATCAAACAGTGGCATCACAGAGCCAAGGGAAGAACCCACCACTAGTGAACAGTATGCTAGAGCAATGGTTCTCAGCCTTCTAATGCTGCAACCCTTTACTACAGTTCCTCATGTGCGGTGACCCCAACCACAAAATCATTCTTGTTGCTACTTCATAGCGGTCATTTTGGTACTATGATGAACTGTGACATAGATCTTGGTGTTTTCCAATGGTCTTAGGAGACCCCTTAAAAGGGTCATGACCTGCAGGTTGAGAACTGCTGTCTTAGAGTAAGAGAGTGGCTGCTGCCTCCTCCTCTCTCTTCGTCTTTATTATACTGAGTTACATAAGGTTGTGCAAGCACATTGTGTACTTGCAGGAAATTCTCCCGTACTCCTCCGCCACCCTCCCCTTCTCTCACACTCCCACTGCCATTAGCCCTCTTTCTCTGGTGTAGAATTTACAAATTTTTTTTTTTTTTTTTTTTACTATATAATATTCAGCTTTAATAAAGGAAAGGGAACATACAAAAGTCAAGGTTCCAGCGAGAAGCATAGGGAAACAAAGAGAGGGCAAACAAAAGCACATGGATCTTTTAAAGGTATTTGGAGCCCCCAGAGGGGGTCACACCCCTCAGACAAGGGATTGGTCAGCTCCCCCATCACCCCTCCCCATTCCTCTCCAGTCCAAAGAACAGTCAGGGTTCTCTGCCCTGTGGAAAGACCAAGGTCCTTCCCTCTCCATCCAGGTCCAGGAAGGTGCTCATCTAAACAGACTAGGCTCCCTCAAAGCCAGTACATGCAGTAGCATCAAAACCCAGTGCCATTGTCCTTGGCTTCTCAGTCAGCCCTCATTGTCTGCCACGTTCAGAGAGTCCAGTTTGATCCCATACTTTTTCAGTCCCAGTTGAGCTGGCCTTGGTGAGCTCCCATTAGATCAGCCCCACCATCTCAGTGGGTGGTGCACCCCTCGCAGTCCTGACTTCCTTGCTCATGTTCTCCCTCCTTCAGCTCCCCATGAGGGAGAAAGTCAGGAACGAGAGGGGTGCGTTCACTCATGGAGACGGTGGGACAGAACTAATGGGAGATCACCAACTCCAGTTGGAATGGGACTGATGGATCATGCGACCAAACCCGTCTCTCTGAGTGTGGCCAACAGCGGGGGCTGACTGAGAAGCAAAGGACAATGGCTCTGGGCTCTGATTGTTCTTCATGGACGGGCTCTGTGGGAGCCTTCTCAGCTTGGTCGATCACCTTCCTGGACCTGGGGGGAGTTGGGAGGACCTTGGTCTTAGCATAGAGTGGGGAACCCTGATGGCTCCTTGGCCTTGAGAGGGAGGGAGGGGAGGTATGGGTGGAGGGGAGGGGAGGGAAGGGGGAGAAGGAGGGGAGAGAAAGGGGAGAAGGAGGGGAGGGAGGGGGGAGGAGGAGGGAAGGAGATGGAAATTTTTAAATATAAAAAAAAATAAACCATGAGAAAAAAAAAAAAAAAAAAAAAAAAAACTTCAAGTTAAGACACAATTGTATAGTTATGCTTCTTTATCAGAATAATAGTATTAGGTTTTCCCCTAGGTTTATTACCTAGATAATCTCAGATTATTGACCACTTTAACAGGACCCAGGTATGAGTTCTATCTAATGGAGAGAGAATTAAATTCATCCCCTAAAATTTTGTTACTCCCTTGATATTTATGCCACTACTTCACCAGTATATCTTAAGGTCACTGTTTTAAGTAGCAGGGTTTATAGTCAGTGATGTTGATGATTCTCTTCTGGTAACATGTGAGTCACCTCCCAGCACATTGAACACTACTCAGTAGGGATGAAGCTTCTATTTAAACACCAGCTTGACATCTGCATGTTTGATGATATAAATATATTGCCTGAAATGGCCCTTTCCTATAGCCATACTGATGAATATCTTGCATATCACCATAGGAAGCTTCATCTGGAGATGGATGGAGATAGAGACAGAGACCCACGTTGGAGGGCTGGACTGAGCTCCCAAGGAATTTACAAATTTTTAATTACGCTCAGTGTGTGTGTGTGTGTGTGTGTGTGTGCGCGCGCGCGCGCGCGCGCGTGGTATGTAGAGGTCAGAAAACAGAACTTGTAGGTTGTCACTCTTGTCAGCAAGTACCTTTACCTGCTGAGTCATCTGAGGGAGGGAAGATGTTTGATGGTTCCTGCAAGTGTAGTTTGAATGACATTAAAGACCAGCCCACATTTCATTAACCCCTCCTCTCTCTCTCTCTCTCTCTCTCTCTCTCTCTCTCTCTCTCTCTCTCTCTCTCTCTCTCTCTCACACACACACACACACACACACACACAAATACAGCTAAATCTCCAAGGACTTCACAGTGCCTGGCCCACTCAGGTCTCATTGGTCCATCTCAGATCACATCTGGACAAGCTCATACTCCAGGGACAGTCGTTCTAAAAGCCCCAACACCTCTACTTAAGTCTATTCTGCTATCTTTGCTCGCTCTTCCCTTTACTTGATGGTTAGAAATCCCTTTTTTTAGAAATTCATTTTTATTTTATGTGTGTGAGTGTTTGCCAGCAAATATGCATCACACATGTAGTTCTTGCAGGAGTCAGAAAATGGCATCAGGTCCCCTGGAACTGGTGTTGCAGATGGTTGTCAGCTGACCTGTGAGTGCTGGCAATCCAGTTCAGAAAGAGCAGGCAGTGTTAATTACTGAGCCACTTCTCTAGCCCCAGGAATTCATGACTCTTAATGTGAAGGTCATTGTTTTGTTGGTGGGAGTGGTTTTTTTTTGTTTTGTTTTTGTTTTGAGATAGTGATATTCTGCAGCTTAGGTGGCCCTAGAATTCAGTTTAGACCAGTCTGGCCTTTAACTCACAGAGATCTGTGGTCTCTGCCTCCCATTTGCTGGGATCAAAGGCATGTGCCACCACACCTAGCCTTGAGGCTCCCTTTTTAAATAAACATTGGCTCTCAAAATTGGGTTGACTGCTGCTACTTGCACTGGTGAGGTTTTTTGTTTGTTTTGTTTTTTAAAGATTTATTTATTATCTATACAGTGTTTGGTAGGCGTGTATGCCTCCTCACCAGAAGAGGGCACCCGACATATTATGAATGATTGTGAGCCACCATGTGGATGCTGGGAATTGAACTCAGGACCTCTGGAAGAGCAGCCACTGTGTTCTTAACGTCTGAGCTTTCTTTCCTGCACTGGTTAGATTTTGTCGACAGGAACTAGAGTCACCTGGGAAGAAGAAACCTCACTTGAGAAAATGCCTCTATAAGCCTGGCCTGTGGAGCATCTGTTGACTAATGATTGATGGGGGGAGGGACGCTCAGCCCACTGTGGGTACTGCCACGCCTGGGCAGGTGGCCCTGCATAGGTAGTCCTCTGTGATAAGGAAAGCAGGCTGAGCAAGCCACAGGTAGCTAGCCAGTAAACTGCCTTCCTTCACAGTCTCTGCTTCAGTTCCTGCTTCATGTTACCTGCCCTGCTCCCTTCTATGATGGGCTAGACAGAGAAATGCAGACGGAACAAACCCTTTCCTCTCCCGGATTAGATCCTGGTCCCACGGTCAGTGGTCCCACATACTGCCCAAGACATACCATTGTCACCTGCATACAGGGGGTCTAGTTCAGTCCTATGCAGGTTCCCCAGTTGTCAGCCTGAAGTCAGTGTGCTCCCACTAGCTCAGGTCAGCTGATTCTGTGGATTTTCCCATCATGGTCTTTACCCCTTTGTTCATATTACTGCTCCACCCTCTCTTCAATTGTACTCTGAGAGCACCGTCCAGTGGTTACTTGTGGATCTCTGTATCAGCTTCCATCTGTGTCTGGATGAGGGTTCTAGCTTCTCTGGGGTTGTGGACTGTAGGCTGGTTATCCATTCCTTTGTGTCTGATATCCACTTATGTGTGAGTACATACTATATTTGTCCTTCTGGGTCTCGGTTACCTCACTCAGATGTTCTTCTCTAGTTCCGTCCATTTGCCTGCAAATTTTAAAAATGTCATTGGTTTTTTGTTTGTTTGTTTGTTTTTTGTTTTGTTTGTTTTTGTTTGTTTTTTCTGAGTAGTATTTATTGTGTAAATGTAGCACATTTTCTTTATCCATTCTTCAGCTGAGGGGCATCTAGGTTGTTTCCAGATGCTGGCTATTATGAATAATGCTGCTATCAACATAGTTGAGCAAATGTCCTTGTGGTATGAGTGTGCCTCCTTTGGGTATATGCCCCAAAATTGTATTGCTTTGGGTCTTGAGATAGATTGATTCCCAATTTTCTGAAAAACTGCCATACTAGTTTCTATAGTGCCTGTACAAGTTTGCACACCCACCAGCAATGAAGGAGTGCTCCCGTTACTCCACATCCTCTCCAGCACACGATATCATCAGTGTTTTTCCTTTTCTCTTAGCCACTCTGATCAGTGTGAGATGGAATCTCAGAGTTGTTTTGATTTGCATTTCTCTGATGGCTAAGGATGTTGAACATTTCCTTATGTGTCTTTCTGCCATTTGAGATTCCTCTGTTGAGAGTTCTCTGTTTGGATCTGTACCCCATGTTTTAATTGGATTATTTGGTAGTTTGATGCCTAGTTTCTTGAGCTCTTTGTATATTTTGGAGATCAGTTCTCTTTCAGATGTGGGGTTGGTGAAGATCTTTTCCCATTCTGTAGGCTGTCATTTTGTCTTGTTGATAATGTCCTTAAGAGCTTTACAGAGCTTCTCAGTTTCAGGAAGTCTCATTTATTAATTGTTGCTTTCAGTGTCTGTTCTACTAGGATTATGTTTAGGAAGTGGTCTCCTGTGCCCATGCATTCAAGACTGCTTCCCATTTTCTCTTCTTTGAGGTTCAGTGTGGGTGGATTTATGTTGAGGTCTTTGATCCACTGGACTTGAGTTTTGTGCATGGTGATAGATATGGATCTATTTGTATTCTTCTACATGTCGACATCCAGATATACCAGCACCATTTGTTCAAGATACTTTCTTTTTCCACTTCATATTTTTAGTTTCTTTGTACAAAACCAGCTGTTCATAGGTGTACGGGTTAATATCAGGGTCTTCAATTTGTTTCCATTGGTCCACCTGTCTGTTTTTATGCCAATACAAAGCTGTTTTCAATTTTGTAGCTCTATAATAGAGCTTGAAGTCGGAAATGGTGATGTCTCTGGAAGTTCCTTTATTGTACAAGATTGTTTTGGCTATCCTGGGTTTTTGTTTTTTTCCAAATGAAATTTAGTACTGTTCTTTCAAGGTCTGTGAAGAATTGTGCTGGGATTTCATGGGAATTACACTGAATCTGTTCATCAATTTTGGTAAGATTGCCGTTTTTACTATGTTAATAGTACCTATCCATGAGCATGGGGAATCTTTCCATTTTCTGATATCTTCTTCAATTTTGTTCTTCAAAGACTTAAAGTTCTTGTTATGCAGGTCTTTCACTTGTTTGGTTAGTGTTACCCCAAGACATTTTATGTTGTATGTGGTTATTGTGAAGGGTGATATTTCTCTGATTTTTTTTCTTAATCTGTTCATCATTTGTATAAAGGAGGGCTACTGATATATATTTTTTGAGTTGCTCTTATATCCTGCCACATTACTGAAGGTGTTTATTAGCTGTAGGAGTTCCCTGGTAGAATTTTTGGGGTCATTTTTGTATACTATCATATCATCTTTAAACAGCGATAGTTTGACTTCTTCCTTTCCAATTTGTATCCCCTTGATCTCCTTTTGTTGTCTTATTGCTCTGGCTAGAATTTCAAGTACTATATTGAGTAGATATGGAGAGAGTCCATATGTCTAGTATTGTCTTGTTCCTGATTTTAGTGGAGTCACTTTGAGTTTCTCTGCATTTAGTTCGATGTTGACTGTTGGCTTGTTGTATATTGCCTTTATTATGTTTAGGAATGTCCCTTTTATCCGTGACCTCTCCAAGACCATTATCATGAAGGCCACCATACTTTTTGAGACAGGGTCTTCACTGATCCTGAAGCTCACCCATTCAGCAAGAATATTAGGGAGCTGTCTCTTCAAAAATTTTTAAATGGTGTATTTATTTTATTTGTATGTGTGAATGCTACATGTATGTTATAGACAGTTGTGAGTTGCCATGTGGCTGGAAGATGAACACAGGTCCTCTGCTAAAACAGCAAGTGCTCTTAACCACTGAGTCATCTTTCCAGGCCATGGGTATTCCTGTATAAGTTCTAGGAACACAGGCACATGCTACCATGCCAGGCTTTTGATGTTGTTAGGGGTCTCAACTCATATTCTCATGTTCATATAACAAACACTTTACTAACTGAGCCATCTCTGTAGCCTTGTCCATTCCCCCTTCTCCCCCCCCCCCTTTTTTTTTCTTTTTCAAACAGTCTGACCAAATAGTTCTGGCTAGCCAGAAACTCACTATATAGACCAGACTGGTCTTGAACTCAGAGATCTGCCTGCCTCTACCTTCCAAGTGAGGAGATCAAAGGCATGCACCACCACTTCTGGCTGAACCTTTTATAGAGATAGTTTGCAGAGATTCCGTGGTATTTTATAAAGCAACTAGCAGGCTGTTAGTATTCAGGCGTCTGTACTGGCCTGCCCTTGGGGACCTGACAGGATATGTTAGCATCCAGGCACATTTGATCCCACCTCCTGAGGACCAGGCAGAGGGTGTCACCCAGGCAGCATCCTGTTCCTTTAAAAGGTGCAACTCTGCCCACTTCTTCCTCTTCCTCTGTATCTGTCTCTCTGTCCCTCTCTTTCTCTCCTTTTCTCTCTCCCTTCCCACAAAGCTGCTCTGCACTCCCTTTCTTTCTTCCCTCTCTCCCTTCCCTTCTCCCACTCCCTTTCCTTCCCCCAATAAAACTCCCCATATAAGCTCTGTCTGCATGGCATGTTTGTCTCTCATTCACTGTGATTTCGACCCACCCACCAAGGTCCAATCTTGCACCATATTATAACATTACTTGGATGACTCTCCTTGCAGTTCCTCCTGTCCACGGGCAATTTGAGGAGCACTGGAACCCTTCTAAAAGTTCTGTTTCACTTGGCACCTCATGATCGTTTTCAAAACGTCTCATTCTTCTATTTGTTCTGTCTCTGTTCACTCCCTGCCTCTCTCCTGCCGTAGCTGCCATATCCTATCTGCTGGGTGGGTCCCTCTTTCCTGCCTGGCTGTGTGTTGGCCTGAGATGAGTAGGGTATGGCTCAGGATGCTCGAGATGTTTCCTGTCTGTTTCGTATATGCTATGATTTCAGCCACAATAAGGCTGACACTTCTGGGTTCTAGGGCCATGCCTGCGTGGAAAAGCCCTCAGGCAGAAGTGCCTAATGGCCCCGCCCCCCCACCTATGACCCACACACATGCGTGGTTGCATCATCCATGTATGACTCAGCTAAGCCCTTGCGTGCATGCGTGAGTCCTGTCATCTGCATATGACGTAGTCACATCAACCCCTTGTACAAGTACGCTAGGCAGCTTTTAAAAGCTGGACACACCATCTTCCTCTCTCTCTCTCTCTCTCTCTCTCTCTCTCTCTCTCTCTCTCTCTGCACACTGACTTCCCCAGGCCTCCAGGCCTGTCTCCGCCCTCTCTGATAAACTCCTAAGTGGGTTTATTGCGTTTTCCATGTTTTCTTCTCACTCTCTCCGGGTAATTTCCATATGTATATGGTAATTTCCATATGTATATGGTAATTTCCATATGTATATGGTAATTTCCATATGTATACGGTAATTTCCACATGTATACGGTAATTTCCATATGTATACGGTAATTTCCATATGTATATGGTAATTTCCATATGTATATGGTAATTTCCATATGTATAAGAGAATGTGTAAATGTTGTGGCCACACGCGTGTGATCCTGACTGTTTTGAATGTCTTGCTAATTTGGTTTAAAATCTGTACAGTTGCTCTTAAAAAAAAAATCACATGGTCTGCCAATACCTTGCAACATGTGGGCAGGTGCCATTTTGGCTAAGGGTAGGTCAAAAGACTTATCTGTCATCTTTATTGAGGGTGGCCACGTGGACAGCTACCATTTTGTTTGAGGTAAAAAGAGATACTTAACTGCTATTTTTAATAAGGAAGACAGACATGCCAGAGGACCTAACCACCATCTTTACTAAGGTTGACCATGTGGATCGTCGCCATTTTTAGGAATGGCAAAAGATGTATGTGTGTGTGTGTGTGTGTGTGTGTGTGTGTGAGAGAGAGAGAGAGAGAGAGAGAGAGAGAGAGAGAGAGAGAGATTTGGATTTAACTCTATATGTGTAAATGTAAGCTAGCTTTAACTCTGTGAGTATATAACTTAAATTTAACTTTCCATGTATGTATGCATGCAGCTATTGTTCAAAAAATATTTTAAACTGGGCGGTGGTGGTGCATGCTTTTAATCCCAGCACTCAGGAGGCAGAGGCAGGCGGATCTCTGTCTAAGACCAGCCTGGTCTACAGAACTAGTTCCAGGACAGACTGGGCTATACAAAGAAACCTTGTCTCAAAAACCAAACCAAACAAGAAATTTTTCACACAATCAAAATGAGGAAGGTGGAAACTCTTGCAGTACTAGTTAGGACTTTGATTGCTGTGATGAAACCCTGACCAAAAGCAAGCTGGGGAGAAGAGGGTTCATTTGGTTTACACTTCTATATCACTGTTTGCCAATGAAGGAGTCAGGACAGGAGCTCAAACAGGGCAGGAACCTGGAGGCAGGAGCTGACTCAGGGACCATGGAATCACATGTATTGCAAATAATATGGTTTCTGAGTGATTATTTCAGGTCCAAAAGCTGGGAATAAATGAGTGGCCTCTACCAACAGAGATGTAAAACCTATTTTTCCATACAGAAAGCTGGGAATTGGAAGTGATTAATAGCTGGGTGACATATGTTAGCTGATGGGCCAGGTCATAGCAAGCTTCTACAAGCAGGATTAGAGGTGGCTGGTAATCTAAATGACTGTTATCACCAGGGATCCCCAAGTTCCCATAACCAGAATTGGAGATACCTTATAGTCTAACCCTTACATTATCTGTGTAACCAGAGGTTCTCCAAAGCTCCCACAACCAGGACCAGAGGTGGCTAGTATGACCAAGACCAGGCCAGATTCTTCCCCAGTCCCTTAAGCTACTACAGGTAGCCCATCTCTAGAACCCACCTTTGTTGAAGAAATAACATTTACCCTGATTTGTTCAATGTAGTTACGTTCCTGTGTATAGGGAATTGAATTACACAGGCAAACTTTTTTCCCAAATCATACTCCCTTAAGTCTTGATCTAGGTTGATGAAGGCAGTCTGCACCAAGTTCTCATTCTCATCTCTTCACAGTTTACTTTTCTATCTGGACACCTACAGGGTTGTCCTCAAGCCAGGACCGCCAGCCCAGGGATGGTGCCACCTACAATGTGCTGGACCCTCCCCAATCAATCACTAATTAAGACAATGCCCTACATCTATCTTATGGATTGAGGCTCCCTCCTTTCAGATAACTATAGCTTGTGTCAAGTTGATATAAAACTATCCAGCACAACTTACTGTGGACCAAAATCCTTGCCAATCCTTTTGCCCCCACTTTCCCACCCCACTGGCCAATCCAAACCCACCCCCATCATATTCTATAGGGAGATAATATATAAAAACCATGTCAAAACAGAAACCAAATATAACATGTTATTTGACGTGGAGTCTTTAGTCACTCAGAGATCTCTTTCTTGAGAGCGGCCAGCATGCAAGCCGACGTAAGTAGACTTGAGGACGTGTATCTGGAAGCCTGTGGTGTTGTGAAGGAGTGCCACGAAGTGGGAGTCTGGATTTCAGAGCCCATCTGGGCTGCACATGTTGTTTGCATCTATAGCCACATGAAAGGTGACGAACAACCCAAGACGGTTTTGCCAACAAATAGAAACATTTACCACACAGCAGTTATGAGGGCCAAAACATTAAAAATCAGTAAGAAATTAATGACTCCATTTTCACAACCATTCTAAGATGCATTATTGATCTCATTTGAGTGCTTTAGTTTGAGTTTCTGGCACAGAAAAAAATTCATTTTTCAGAATAAATCACTACATTAAGCATATCTTTCTAGGAATACTAATTAAAGATGACTGACAAAAAATGTTTGCCTCTAAACTTCCCTTAAAATGAGACTAATTCAATTTCTTTTATTAAAAAGAGGAAGAAATGGTGATAGCAACAAAATTTTCAGAGTTAAAAAAATCTTACTGAACTGAGAAAGTTAAACTGTAAGCCAACAGAAGGGAAAATCAAGAGCTAACCCAGGGCTCATGAGAGGCTGGGCAAGCACATGCTTCCCCGAACACACACATCTGTAAGCAGCAGACTTGAGGTACATAGAAAGTACCAATTTTCTGTAAGCCAGAACTGAGACACTGGGCTAGATTAAGGCTGGCAGTGGGATACTGATGGTGTATATATATAAAAAAGTGGTTTATATGATAAAGCATTATGCTCTTCAGTTGACATTCAATCAATAGAGTTAAAGTGCTGGCATCCAAAAAAATAGCTATGAAGCATATAGATTCCTCCATAGAAAACTCAACTAAGATAATTTTAAAGAAGAAGAAGAAGGGGAGGAGGAAGAGGAAAAGGAGGAGGAGGAAGACGTCACCCCCAGTAAACAGACCATGCAGAGAGCACTCTGAAGCCAGGCAACCAGCTTCATCTGTGACACAGAGTTTCCATAACTAAAATACCAGTGGAGAACCAGACTCTGAAGACATGTCTACAGGGAAAAGCAAGACAGACATATATAGGGGAAGAAAAACATGGTGCACACCTCTGATGACACTCAGGAGGCAGAGCCAGCATTCTGCAAATCCCCTCCACTTTTATCTCTTTTCTCTAGCAAAACTTTTGTGCAAACCTTTCAATGTCTCCCGACCTGGTCAACTGAGCCCTTGCTCCTTCCCTTCATTTTCTTTGCACCAATGCTTTTAAAACTAGCCAGTCATGAAGACTTTGAGGTTGGACTCCAGCCAATAAGGAAAAGGCACAGGCACCATCTAAATTAGAATAAAAGCCAAGTCAACTTCCTGCCCCAGTGTGTTACCTCGCCTGGTTTGGGGTCTGGTGTGTTACTTTGGTAAAAATAAATTGCCTTGCTGAGTTACTCATGTGATTTGTTTGGGTGACCCTGAGGCTTTCAAGGAAGCCACGCTAAACGTGGCGAATACGATTGCTTCTAGCACATCTGAGCTGCTGTGTGTCCTCAGAGCAACCCAAAAAGACAAAAATAACCACCAAGTGCTCCGGTTACACTGAGTGATTTACCCAAGGTGAGGAGAGGGGCTGGACTTCGATTCTAAAACTCATTTTTGGGTTCTTTAGGTCATTGAAAAACAGCATTCCTAAAGCCAGGTATGATGGTGCAGGCCTTTGGTCCCAGCATGCAGGAGGCAAAGACAGGCAGATCTTTGAGTTCTGGGACAGCCTGTAAGAGAAACCCCGTCTCAACCCCCACCCCCACCTCCCCAAAAGTAAACATTTCAGTGCCCACTGTAGTGAAGCCCAGGTCCTTTGTTTGCTAGTTTGTTGTTTGTTTTCTTTTGTTCTTGCCACACTGAGACTGACCCCAAGGCCTCCTGTGTGCCAGGCAAGCATGCTAGCGCTGAATTTTACTTCTGCCTGTGCCTACCCCTTTAAATTAAGACAACATACCGCAATTGTTGTGTCTCAGAATGGCCTGCAATGGTAGACCCTCCTGCATCTGCCTCTCTAGTGCTGGCGTTACTGGCACGAGCCCGCACCCTCAGAGGACCTTCTTCAGGAATGGGTTCTCTTCTTCCACTATGGGCCGTCAGGCTTGTGCAGCAAGTAATTCTGCCCGCTGAGTCCTCTTGCCCACCTTCCCACCGACTTCTTAGAGACAGAGAAATGGGTGAAGTAAAAAATATTTTATATGCTTAGCATTTGAGAGAGAGATCAAGAAGGGAGGTGATCACCCCAATGCTATTATGAAATAAGATATCGGTCTGTCGTGTTTTTAGAAAAGTATATCTTGATTAGCTGGCAGAAAACTTCATGGAAAGAAAGGCCTTGGGGCTGGGGTGTAGCCCAGGATGAGATTACTCAGCATATGCAAAGCTCTGGGTTTGATCCACATCATCATGGGGGGTGGAGGGGAATGACGAAAATAAAGGAAAGGAAGCTTCTAGGATATGTATCCAAAAGAAAGTGACAATGATTTTGTTTTCGTTGCTTTTTCTGCTCAAATGCTCAGTAGTGTGAATGCTCAAAATGCATCAGGATTTGCACTAACTTTTATAAGTTGTCTTGGCAACCATCTTTATTACACAGCCACCCCGCCCCCTGCCGAATTTTCCATATTAAGGTACTCCCATTGTTCTCTCAGTTGGGCCTGCAGGAACTTTAGCTCTCCTCCAGATGTTTCCTGACATCAGCATTCAAGATGTGCTGGCCAGATGTCTTGAACATTGCGGGAACTCTGTGTTGTGTATATTAGTTATGCAAAGGGAAAAGTGAGGACAAGAAGCCAACACGGAGGATTAAAAAGAACAGAGGCTAGGCCAAGTCGTTACTGGCACATGCACTTTAGGTAGAAAGCCAAGAGAGCAAGCTGTCTTTGATCAAAAAACCCTCGGCCGTCTACTGTCCACACTGAAAGGCTAGTGTCCTCGCTTTCTAGGTCAGGCCTGAGGTTCTGGAAGTTTCTACCATCTATTGATGGGTGATCAATAGGGAAATACTGAATATCTGCCTAGCAACCACCTGACCTTTGTTTTACTTTGCTAACAATGTCATAGATCAAAGAACAGTTCCCCCAAATGCAGTCCATAGTAAGTTAATAGATGTTTTAAAGGGGAAAAGGGTACAGCAGTCAACTGATTTCAGGAAAGCATAAACAGAGTTGAGCAGGGACTGGGGAGATAGCTCGACAGTTAAGAGCTCTTGTTGGTCTTTTAGAAGACCCACGTTTGATTTCCGGCACCCACATGGTGTCTCACAACCTTCTGTAACTCTAGTTTCAGAAGATCTGGAACCTTTTCTGACCTCCAAGGATACCAGACACAAATATGGTACACAGACATGCAGACAGGATAAACATACACACACACACACACACACACACACACACACACACTCACACACACATATGTATATATACTCATATATATTATATAGACAATTGTAGTTTATTACATATATAAAACGTTAAGCAATTTTCTTTCCAAAGCACTCTCAGAGCTTCTGCTGTGGGTGTGCACAGTGAAAAACTGATGGTAACACTTCTTGAAGGCCCCAGGGCCTGACAGAAAATACTAGACTAGAGGCCACATAGGTTCTTAGTGCCAGTAATAGAACCAGGTGAGCATTTTTGCACATCCGTACTTAGACAGATCGGTCACTCAGCTCACAGTGGAGATTTCTCCCGGCTCAGATCCAGTCAGATTTTCTTGGGTTATGGCAACACGAACTACAGTGATAGGATTGTGATCATCCTCTGTTTTCTCTGGGTCTGGCCCTAGACCCTTTCCATCTATTCTAATCTGCCACAAAAGGCCACCGCTCTGCCCTTTGGGCACTGCCATGTGTCCAGATCTCCAACCTCACACCAGAATTGCAGCTGATGCTTCTGTGTTTGCACTTGTGTACTAAGAACACTGGCCATGGGCATGCCATAACTTAGGTCACATTCTCCTCACTAAACATGTATCCTCTTCTCAAACTCCATTCCTTAGAATGGTATGCTGTGGGATGGTCTTTCTGCGTGCTGTGACTATGTGTTCTTCTCATTGAATGATAAATAATGCTGCTTTGGCCTATGGCAAAGTAGGATAGAGCCAGACAGGAAATCTAAGCAGAGATACAGGTGAAGAAGTACAGAGTCTGGGAGATACCAGCCATCCACGGAGGAAATAGGACAAGTAGAAATTGAGGTAATGGCACAGCCAAGTGGTAAAACATAGATTAATAGAAATGGGTTAATTTACATGTATGAGCCAGCTAGTAATAAGCCTGAGCCATCAACTGAGCATTTATAATTAACATAACCCTCTGTGTTGGTTACTTGGGAACTGGCAGGCAGGAGAGAAATGTCCGCCTACATATGGCAGTCAAACAAGGGGCAAGAATTTCCACATAAAACCTGAGAAAGCTTTAAAAAAAAATTAGGCACACAAAAATGGAGTCAAGAACAGCTTCTTGGTAGCTGCATTTTCCTGGGTAGGTTCTATTTGCTGGCGGTGAACAATGGCATGGCTCCTTTAAAAAGTGACTTCCTAGTTCGTGCTGGTGGCACGGATAGCTCTTTTGGGAGGTCCTACTATGGAGTATTTGATTGGGGTTTTGTGGGCTGTGGGCTGCACCCCACTTGGTGGCAGCATGGACCCACTGCTTCTCAGAGTTGGTATAGTGAGCATGGCCTCGCTGGTACATCCGCCATGAGACTAGACACTCAGAGAATCGAAAGGGAGGAGCCAACTGCCATGTGCTAAATTGAACACATTCGCTAAATTGAACAATGTAGGCAGATAATGTAGCAGGGTTGTTTTTGTTTTGTTTTGGTTTTGGTTTTTTTGTGGCTTTTAAAAACTCTTCTTATCTTTATTTTTAATTTTTGTTTTCTTGAGACAGGGTTTCTCTGTTTATCTTTGGCTGTCCTGGATCTCACTCTGTAGACCAGGCTGGCTCACAGAGATCAGCCTGCCTCTGTGTTCCAAGTGCTGGGATTAAAGGTGTACACCCCTTTGCCCATCTTAATGTAGCAGTTTTAAGATCTGTCTCATGCGATCAAAAAACAATACAGATATACAATAAAGACAGAGTCAGACAAAAAGAAACCTCTAAACAGGTCACAGTTGTGTTTTAAAAAATGTGTGTAGGCTTAAGATAGAGAGGGAAAAGGATAGAGACAGTCATAGATTAAAAGAATAATTCAAAGATAATAAAGTGAGGTCCTTGAAAAAGGACTAAAATAATTTAAAAAAGAATAAGGCATGTGGAGGTGGGAAATACACAGGGAGTCTGGATTCTGTATGTTGTTGTGTTGATTTTAAATTATTTACTGGCTGATGGGCAAGAGACAGGTGCTGGGAGACATGGGATTGAACACGAGACTGATAAAGTACACCCACCTAAATATTTTAAAAATGCTTTAGCTTTAAAATAGAAGTCAAAAAATATATTTCCAAAATGGAACTTAAAAGATGCATTGTTTTGGAGAAGCAGTTTTGCTTTTGTTTCCACAGGAAACAAGAGGCTATGGATTCCTTCCAGGTTAAGGTAGACCAGGTTTGATTGAGACCTTCTGAACCTTGACAGTTCTAGCAACAAAGGCTACGACTGGTCTTCCCAGGATTTGGCCATTGTCTCAAATTTTCTCAGGGTCCCTATAAGATCACCAGCATTAATCAATCAACAAGAAGTAGTCTAGAGGACTAAGCTCAAATTCCTAAAATATTGTTTATGAGTGTTTGTTTTCATTTAAAGTGGGTTGGTTATAAATTGTTATTGGTCATAGTCAATCTCTTTCTGAAAGAAGAAAGGGGGATATGATGTAGACATGCATGATGTAAAAGTGATGGGAACAAAGGGTAGGTTGCTCAATCTACTTTTATTCTAAAAACAACTGTTAATCTCAAAATATTTTAATTAGCATGGATTTTAGTTTATTAATGTAAATTTAAGGTCAGTTTTGTTGCCGGGCAGTGGTGGTGCCGGCTGGCAGATCTCTGTGAGTTCAAGGTCAGCCTGGTCTACAGAGCAAGTGCCAGGACAGGCTCCAAAGACACACAGAGAAGCTCTGCCCTGTAAAACAAAAGAAAAAAAAGGTTTGTTATTATTATGGGACTGGAGAGATGGATCAGCAATTAAGAGCGGCAACTCTTCAAGATGTCCTTAGTTCAATTTCCAGCACCCACATGGTGGCTTACAACCATCTGTAATGAGATCTGGCACCATCTTCTGGCCTGCAGGCAAACACGCTGCCATCATGGTATGAACTAGGATTGAAAGATCCAATTGAGTTGGGGCATTACTCAACTGAGTCATATCCATAAATGGGAGAAGGGTTGGCTCTGGAGGTAAAGGTACTTGCTGATCTGCCTAACAACCTGAGTTTGATTCCTGGGACCCACATGGCAGACAAAACTGTCTCTCTCTGACTTCCACAGGCACAGTGGCACGTGAGTGACCATGTGTGCACATGTACACACATATAAAAATATCATTTTTAGGAATGCTAAAGATATTCTGATACGGGGCTTGAACAGTACAGAACATGAACATATATGCCAGGCAAGGGCATACCATTGTGATGCCGTCCAATGTTGCAGAATGTTTGTTTACACTGTAAAGATGTGTCTCTGCCAAAAGCACCTTCTGATTGGTTTAATAAAGAGCTAAATGGCCTGTAGTTAAGCAGAAGGGATGTGGGGCTTCTGGGCAGAGAGAGGAAACTCAAGATGAATCACACAAGGGATGCCAGTCGGACATAGCATGAGTCAGACATACAAAATGGTTGAACATAGATTAATAAAAATATTGGTTAATTTAAGTTATAAAAGCTAGTTGAAAACAAGCCAGGCTTAAGGCCACCCTTTCATAATTAATAATAAGTCTCTGTGTCTTTATTTGGAAGTTGGTTGGAGGAACAGAGAAAGACTCATCACAATACACTGGATCATGGGTCCCATTGTCTGGGATCACATCTTGGTTCGCCACTAGTGGGTGATGGAACAGATTATTTCAAGTCTTCATTTTGTCTTCTGTAAAAGTCCTGTACTTATCTCTTGATGTTATTGTGAAGATGAGGTGACTTGTCACCCGGGAAGCCCTTAAACCATTAGCATTACCACCTCTAACAAAGGAAGGAAATGAGGCATTAAAAATCTTAAGTAGCTTGCCCTATCTTGCTGAGCCAGAACTGGTTGTAGTGGCTCACACCTATAATCCAGCACTGAGAGGCCAAGGAAGGAAGATCTCAGCTTTAAGGCCATCTGGGAGTCATACAAATTCAAGGCCAAATTGGGCTACAAAAGTAATGGGGAAGGAAATGAGAAAAGAGAGAAGGAGGGAGGAAGGAGGAGGAGGGAGAGGGAGAAGGAGGAACAGAGAGTGGAGAGGCAGGAATAAGGGAAAAAGGGATGGGGGTGAAAAAGGGGGGGCGGAGACAGAGAGGACATCACCCTGGGTTCATAGATACAAAGCCTGCTTTCTTAATGATTCCCCAAGTATTTTCATTGCCTGTTTATAGGAAACTTTCACTAATTAATTACACTCAAGTTGATTATGTTTTGACTAAACTATAGAGGCCTGTAGTCTGGGAAGGAAGTGGTGGTGTGGATCATAGGGTTTTAAATACATGAAAAAATAAGGTAATATTCAGAATCTGGAGAGACTATCCAAGAGAGTATGAAGCCAGTCAGAAGGCCAGCAGATAGCTCAGATCTTTGCTGGTGTGACTAGTCAGAAACGGAATGAAATAGACCCAGTTCTCCATCTGTTTTGGGTTGCCAAGTGTCAACATCTGAGAGAATGTGTCTACACAGGGTGCTGAAAGTGTGTGTGTGTGTGTGTGTGTGTGTGTGTGTGTGTGTGTGTGTGTGTGTGTGATATGACAGGAAGCAAGGCTGGGAAGCAACTGTGTCCTGATTTCACATGTCCCATCCCACAGTGAATTTATTGGACATACATTATGAATTTACTTCTCAATTCTTTCTTTTTGTGGTTTCACATGAAAAGTCATTTCTATAAGAAATAAAAGCTTAGGGCTGGAGAGACGGCTCAGAGTTTAAGAGCACTGACTGCTCTTCCAAAGATCCTGAGTTCAATTCCCAGCAACCACATGGTGGCTCTCAACCATCTGTAATGAGATCTGGGGCCCTCTTCCGGTGCAGCAAGCAGAGTACTGTACACATAATAAATGAATAAATAAATCTTTAAAAAAAAATAAAAAAGAAATAAAGGCCTAAACTTAAGAAATAAGGATGTGCTAACAACCACCAAATATTTTACATCCAAATTATAGCTTTCAATCCAATACTCATGTTTCTCACAGAAACGTTTGCCAAGCCACGGACACAGCTACTGGGTTTCTCTTGCAGCACAGTCTGCCACTTGGAGACTGACTTGTCCAGAGGGATGTGATGATACACTCTCAGCTTTCACAGAGATGAGCTAACGGGGTAAGTGTAGCTCTGTGGTCATTCTGACGACAGTGGTAAGGCTCAGAGGGATGTTTTGTCGAGTGCACGGAAGGCAGTTGAGTTAGCCTCAAAGACACTAGGAGTTGCATCCACTCTGTGACGTGACACCTACACTTAGGGCGAACAAGCCACTGGTGTCGTCACCTGTCCTTCAGCGGCACCGGTTTCCATCCCTCCCTGTCACTTCATTGTTCCTCTTGGCTCAGGTCTCCAAAGTCCCTGTTGGTTCTCATCTGTCTTATCCACTCAGCAATATCAGATGATCTTTCACCCTTGACACATTCTCTCTCTCTCTCTCTCTCTCTCTCTCTCTCTCTCTCTCTCTCTCTCTCTCTCCAACAGCTACACATTTTCCTGCTTTTCTACGTATCACTCAAATGTTTACCTCAGTCTTTTGTTGGCTCTATCTGACTTCTAAAGCAATGTTCCCCGGGGCCCATGGAGACCTCAGCCAGTGTCTGGCTCCAAGTTTTCCAGGTTCTCTTGCTGCTAATCTGGGAGGTGTATTCTTGCCCTGGAGAGTTTGTGTGGACCCTGCTTGGAATACTCTTCTCCCACTATCATTGACCGGTTTCCTTTCCTCTTTGAAGTCTATTTAACATTTCCTAGTGAGGTCTTCCTTTCTAAAACTGGAAGCCAGCCGGCACAAGCCTTAACTCCCAGCACTCAGAGGCAGAGGCAGGCGGATCGCTGTGAGTTTGAGGCCAGCCTGGTCTACAGATCAAATTCTAGAACAGCCAGGACTACACGGGAGAAGCCCTGTCTCAAAATCCAAAACAAGATATAACCATAAGCCCTGGGGCTGGAGGCCCAGTGGTTAAAAGCGCTGCTTTTCCAGAGGACCCTTGTTCATACTCCGCACCAAATTCCTCCTCCAGTCACCTGAGCTCATTTTCCACAGTCTATTTAAACACCTGCCTCTCACCCTCTGCAGGGCTACCACTGTCTTGTGGCCATTATCATCCCTTACCGGAGTGTAAACGTGACTCCTACTGCATTCCTGTCTCCGCATGTGGCCTGAGGAATCCTTTAAAGTATCAGGCAAGTAGGCAAGCAAGTATCCTGCTTTTAAAATCCCAGTAGGAAATTAAAAACTTGCCCAAGGAGGGGAGGCTGGGCAGTGGTGGCGGCACACGCCTTTAAACCAGCACTGGGGAGGCAGAGGCAGGTGGATCTCTGTGAGTTTGAGGCCAGCCTGGTCTACAAGAGCTAGTTCCAGGACAGGCTCCAAAGCTACAGAGAAACCCTGTCTGGAAAAGCGAAAAAACAAAAACAAAACAAAACAAAAAAAACCTTACCCATGGTCTGTGAGTTACCTCTGGGAAGGGTTAGCCAAATAAATCCTCTAAAAAACAGGATTCAAACAAACAAAACTAAACCAAAACCCAATAACTGGGGGGTGGTTGATTCTGGCTGGGTAGTTTAAACTGGTTTCAGGGGCTGACCTGCCAGGGAAGCGTGCACAAGCGCCAGATTCCGTCTCCCCTGTGAAATTTTCAAACACAGAGATACTTAACCCTTACTAACATATGTGCTTAAACATATTTTTATACCTTCTATGTATTCTTTGACTAAATTCTGGGTACATGGGCTTCCAAGAGCATGCTCCTACCTGGAAGTGCCCACCCTGGGGCAAGACAAAGAGATATAAACCTGCTCTTTTTGTGAAGAGTGTGTTCCTGCTTCCCTGTTGGTTAAATGTACACTCTGACTGTGCATTCTGTTACTGTGTCCTGTCTGAACTCTTCTCTTTCAGGGATCTAAGAGGCGAAACAACTGCTGGAGTTAAGACCAAGGAAACTCGAGCCCCCGGTAGCACATTTTCAAAGTGGCCTTCGGCAGCTCCTTCCGTATCAACTACTGTACCGAGTGCCCCTTTCCAGCTCTGCTTCTTTCAGCAGACCGAGTTCATTCTCACAAGACCTGGGCATCTCCATCCCGTTTCAGGTACGGTTCATCACCAGGTCTCAGGCTTTCTTCAGATGGGCATTCTCTGTCCATCCACTCTCAAGGAACTCCCCAGTATTTCTATGCCACGTTAGCTTTATCCTCCATCGACTGCTGAACGTTCTCTGGAGTCACCTTAGTTATTGTTGATGACCAAGTCTAAACCAGTGTTAACCTGGAACTCTGAATCATTATGACAAAATAATTTATTGTCAATTTATCCAGTTTACACTGAAGACAAAACAATAACTTGAGTATAATACAAACGATACCTCGATTGTGTTCTTTGGGTCTTCATTCCCAGGAGTAAATATAACGATGACAGTTTCAAAGAGACCCAGGCAAGTTACAACCTTTGCTTGACGGTCAAGAATAGGCCGTAAATAAGTAGGAAGGAAGGTCCTTCCTGGCTCTGGTCCCCAAGGCTGTTTATTTCTTCTACCCACAATGCCTCTCAAACAGTTTACCTGTGTAAACTGATGCCTACACTTGGTCGTCAACTTGACCCACCTGGCAAAGCGGAACCTCACCTGAAGAGCTGTCTTCACTCAGACTGGTCCCTAGACGTGTCTGTAGGACCTTTTCTGGATTGTTAATTGATGTAGGAGGGCCAGTCCATCGTGGGAGGTGTTATCCGTAGGCAGATGGGCCCGTGCCAGATGAGGGATGCACCTGTACAGAAGAAGCCCGGAAGCAAGCCCGGAAGCAAGCAAGCCCGGAAGCAAGCAAGCCCGGAAGCAAGCAAGCAAGCCCGGAAGCAAGCAAGCCCGGAAGCAAGCAAGCCCGGAAGCAAGCAAGCCCGGAAGCAAGCCGGGAAGCACCGGTCCTCCTTGGTTTCTTCATCAGGCTCCCGCAGTAAGTCCTAGCCCTGACTTTAACCAATTCTGGGCTGTGTGTGATATGAAAATGTCAACCAAAGAAACGCCTTCTCCAAGTTGCTTCTGGTCATGGTGCTTGTCACAGCAAAAGACAGCAGACTAGAAAAAGGGACTCTGAACGCGTGGTTAGAGAATGTTAATTCTGAGACATAAGAAGGGGTGTGGTTTCCAGGTGGGCGGAGCTGGAGAGTTGGCGCTCCAGCATGTGGCAGGTGTTTGGTGCTCTAATACTCCTTTCAGATATGTGACTTAAATTCTTCCACAAATACAGTAAAAATTGTAGGATTGCCTATGCCAATTCTAAACAAAACAAAACAGAAACCCTGCATTGTCCCCTGAGTTAATGTATATCTTGGATTTTTAAGTCTATTGAACAAATTTCTGTGGCGGTTGTGCCTTCAATAGAATAAGGGACTCAGTCCCTCAGGCGTTCTCTCACACAGCTGAGACGTGCCATGTGGGTCATGTGAGCAACGTGATCTCCACGTGCTAATTTATCTCCCAGCCACAAAACCAGCACAAAGAACAAAGAGATATGGGTCCCAGAGGGAACTGTGATACTTTTAATGAGATATAATTTCTGCTTCATTTTGTGTCTGGCCTGCCTGGCCTCAAAAATCTCAATTGTCACGCCTCATCCTCCCGGGTGCTGAGGTTACTTTACAGGCGTGGGCCCCCCACACCGCGCTCTGATACAATGCCTCCTGACGTGTGGATGCTAACAGTGCAATATCACCACTGGCCTCCTGGGAGAATCTCTTCCAGGTTTGTTTAAACAGTCGACAGAATTCTGAACGTAAAAACTCTAAACCCTGAAGACAGTTTGTGTTGAATGCAGAAGTTGTCGTTCTGATCCTCGGAGGTCTACTTATTCCTTCAACTAAATTTAACCACAGTTGTCAAAGAAACAAAAATATCACTTAGGCCAAGCATCTATGTAGTAAATTTCAGGACAGCTGGGGCTGTCAAAAAAAAAAAAAAAAAGTACTTATGAAGATAAGGATTTCTAAATTAAAGGTCAGCCTGGTCTACTTAGCAAGTTCCAGGATAATCGGCTATGTAGTGAAACATTGTCTCAAAACGAAACAATCAAAATAAATAAAAAATACAAAACACCCAAAGAACTAGATTTAAAAAACAAACAAACAAACAAAAAAACAACAACCAACATTTGTAGCTAGGGAGCCTGGTTCTTGCCAAGCCCCCAGTAGGCCCTGAGTTTGAGCCTCAGCACCTGGGGCGGGGAGGATCCTACAAACCTTGAATCAAAGGAAAATAATAAATATTCTTTTTTTTTTTTTTTTTTTGATTTTTCGAGACAGGGTTTCCCTGTAGTTTCTAGAGCCTGTCCTGGAACTAGCTCTTGTAGACCAGGCTGGCCTCGAACTCAGAGATCTGCCTGCCTCTGCCTCCCGAGTGCTGGGATTAAAGGCGTGCGCCACCACCGCCCGGCAATAATAAATATTCTTATTTGGTATTAGAGACAATACCTATATATTTGTATTTTGAATTTTGATATTTCCTCCTAGATCATTTTTTGTTTGTTTGATTTTTTTATTTTTATTTATTTATTTTTTTTTGGTTTTTTCGAGACAGGGTTTCCCTGTAGTTTCTAGAGCCTGTCCTGGAACTAGCTCTTGTAGACCAGGCTGGCCTCGAACTCAGAGATCCGCCTGCCTCTGCCTCCCGAGTGCTGGGATTAAAGGCATGCGCCACCACCGCCCGGCTTTTATTTTGTTTTTGAGACACGGTTTCTCTATGTCACATCACACTGGCTGTCCTGGAACTCCCTCGTGTACCCAGGCTGGCCTTGGACTTACAGAGGTCTACCTGCCTCTGCCTCCTAAGTGCTGGGCCTAAAGGCAGGTACTATGCCCTGCTGTTTACCTTTTACATTTTTTAAAAGATTTTATTTATTTATTATGTATATAACAATCTGCCTCCATGTATGCCTGCATGCCAGAAGAGGGCGCCAGATCTCATTACAGATGGCTGGGAATTGAACTCAGGACCTCTGGAAGAGCAGCCAGTGCTCTTAACCACTGAGCCATCTCTCCAGCCCCATACCTTTTACATTTTTTTGTTATTCTGTATGTTTGTGTGTCATGTGTGCCATGTGTGATGTGTGTGGCATGAGGAATGTGTGTGTGGCATGTGCAATGTGTGTGTTTGTGTGTGGTATGTGTCATGTGTGTGTGTGATGTGTGTAGTACATAGGTACTACCCTGCGCATGTGAAGGCCAGAGGACAGCTTTTTTGAGCTGCTTTTCTCTTTTCACCATGTGGGTTCCTGGATTGAATTCAGTTTGTTTGTTTGTTTGTTTTTGCTTTTTTGAGACAGGATTTCATTTCTCTGTGTATTTTTGGCTGTCTTGGGACTCATAGATCCACCTGCCTCTGCCTCCCCAGTGCTGGGATTAAAGGTATGTGCCACCACCAACGGTCTGAACACAGGTTTTAAGCCTTGGCAGTAGCACCCTTACTGGCTGAGCCATCTGGACAGCCCTTGGTTTATTTTTTAACTTACTATCTTCAGAAGTAGGCACAATGTTTTATAAGTGAACTGCTATTGAGTGGTTTTTAAATGTACATCTAAATGTATATAGATCTAAAAAAATTAAATTGTCCTACAAATATTAACAGGTTTAGAAAATTAAAAAATGTATTAGGTATGATCAACATTAGGAATAAATGTGAGAATTTCATTCATAATAATAAAGACTTGAGGCTGGAGAAAGGACTCAGGGAGTAAAGAAAGGTAATTGCTAGCATCCTTAAGCCCCAAGTTTGATCCCTTGGACCCATATGACAGAAAGAGAGAACCAATTCCTGCTAAGTGTTCTCCTGACCTACACACACACACACACACACACACACACACACACACAAATGAAAACAATTGTCTTTAGAATAAAAATGTGCTCTTAACAATATTCTTTACAGGTAACTTTTTAAACCGATTTGGCAAAGGTATGGACTTGTTGATATCCCCCCCACAACCGTTTTGTAATTACATGCTGCTCTACATCCTGCCTTTTGCAAGCTGCTTCAGTCCAGCTCACTTCATTAGCTTTGAAGGCACTCTATCTTGAGCCAAACACGATGACAGGTCAGCAAGAACAAGCAGATGCTGGGCTGATCACTTACAACTGTTAAGACAAAGCTTTTTAAGCCACCTTTATCAGGCGACTTTCTCCTGAGTTACATTTCCTTTCTGTCCCTGGTGTTCAGGGAGAAGTCAAGGCAGCCACTGGAAACAGCTTGGGGCTGTTAGCTATGGCCTTTAAGTGTTTCTTCAAACTCTGTGCTGAATCAACTCCAGAAGACCAACCCTGGAGTGCATAATCAAAGGATTTGGGTCCCGCACAAAGGAGACTTACAGATGTGCGCCCTCTGGTGGCTTCAGAGGGGCAGGACAAGAGTAACAATTTAAAGTCAACACACTGGTGAGCGGAAACCATTCTGCCAAGCTGTGATTGCCTGCTGGTTACTGAAAATGTTCTCAGTTGAAATACAGGAACAAAAATTCATACCCCCGGGACGGCACTTACACAGGGATTAAAGGCAACATTAGCTTGTGACATTTTCTAAGTCATAAACAATACTTGTTTCCCTCTTTCTCAGATTTCAAACCACTGTGTAGAAAACACCCTCATTTTGGAAATCATAAAAATTGCCAGGTCATTTAGGCTATGTTTACAATGAAGAGTAACCAGGGAGTGGAATTCATGTAAAATCTTGACTCCAAACTGCCCTATTAGGGAAAAATTGTTTGGATAACTGAAACTTCAATCAAAATAGATGGTTCTGTTACCTCATCATCCCTGTGTGGACATGATAAAGTCCATTGGCCCTGGGGATGAGTTAGAAATGTCTGTAGGCTATAACCAAAACAGAAAGGGCTTGGACAGCACCTTCTTATGGTTGGCTAGCGGTTTCCTTTTCTTTCTTTCTCCCCTGTAATCACTACAGTCAACTTGGAATTTTACTTTATTTGTATTTATTTATCTACTGTGAGACAGAGGGTTCTCCCTGAAACTCTCTCCGTAGACTAGGCTGGCCTTGAACTCTTCGATCGTCTGCCTCCCAAGTGCTAGGCTCAGAGGCAGGCACCACCACACCCAGCTCTCAACTTGGAATTTTAGGTCTCAGAGAAGCATGACTGTACAGGAATGCAGATCAGACCATGAGAATTGAGACAGAAAGGGAAGCAAACGGGAGGGGCCAACCATAACCAGACACTTAGCCACATAGAGCTACAGGAACCACATATCCACAACAAGCTCTATTAGTGTAGGAGGTTCTTCTGTATTTATGTTGCTTTCATTGGTTGAATAAAGAGACTGCTTTGGCCTTTTGATAGGTCAGCCCTCAGGTAGGCAGGGTAGACAGAACTGAATGCTGGGAAAAAGGGAAGTGTGGTAGACGCCATGGTTCTCCTGCCCAAGTCGGATGCTGGTTAGACTCATGCCAGTAAGCCACAGTCAAGTGGCGATACACATTAATAGAAATGGGTTAATCAAGATGTGAGAGTTAGCCAGTAAGAGGCTAGAGCTAATGGGCCAGGCACTGTTTAAATGAATAGTTTCCGTGTAATTATTTCAGGTATAAGCTAGCCAGGAGGCGGGACGCAGCCCACTCTCATTTTACAACACTCTATGGCTCTCCATCTTCTCTTTCCTCATCTGGGGTCTTTTTTCTTTTTGTTTTTTTTTTTTTTTTTTTTTTTTGTCTTTTCTTTCTCCTCCACACACTCCTCTTCCAGGATCTTCTGTATACTGCAGGCTGTAGAAGGAGCAGCGGGCAGCTTTCAAACCACACAGGTTCCAATTTCCCCCACTGTAATGGTCTGTCCTGTCTATTTAAGAGACAAACCCCACCCACCCCCACCACACCCCAGTCCACCGCCTAGGCAGGAAGATCTTCCTTCTGCTACCTGCCTGAGCTCTCTTCCTTTTTCATCTCTCTCTCAAAGAGGTAGCTCCTGCCATGGTTCCACTCCTCCTCCCCTTCCTCTTCCCCCATCTTCCCTTCTCCCCTTTTCTTTTACCCCTCCATAACCTGCTAAATAAATACTCATTTCCTCTGCATAGTGTGCCTATCTGTCTATTGTTGGAAGTCAAGGTGGGAAGACTTCAAGCAGCAAGTCACACTGAGCATAGAGACAGAGAGCAAGGAATGAAAGTGCATTCGCTCAGCTCAGCCTCTCCATTGTACATCCCAGAATCCCGTCTAAGGAGAGGAGCCTCTCCTTAGAGGACTCTAACTTGTGTCAAGGAGACAAAAAAAAAAAAAAAAACCCTCCCAATCAGGATAGACAATTTTTCTAGAATATTTCCTGAGATTTGTTATTTTAAAAAAAGTAAACAAATTTTATTGCAGAAAAATTCAGTATTGCCAGGCAACGGTGGCACACGCCTTTAATCCTAGCACTAGGGAGGCAGAGGCAGGTGGATCTCTGAGAGTTCAAGGCCAGTCTGGGCTACAAGAGCTAGTTCCAGGGCAGGCTTCAAAAAAATCAGTATTAAACACATCTACAGATAATGACATGATAGACCATTACACACCCATAAGACAGTCAACAGCTACTACCTACTCCTTCAATGTGAATTTTGTCCTGGGATTTCTTGCCTATCTTTTTATTGGCTCTTTCTTTTTTCATTCCTGCCTTCAAATAATTCTTTTCAGTTCCACCTCCATGACATCCCTCTGTATATTTAGCCAAATTAGGAGGCACTCCTTTTATTGTCTGAACACGAACATCACATGCATACATATATGACTATATGTATGGGATATATGTGTATCTGTGTGCAGTGCCTGCAGAAGCAAGAAGGGGGCATCAGATCCTCTGCACGGGAGACACAGGTGGTGTACACACAGAGAGTAGGCACTGTACTTCCACATGGCAACAGACACTGTGTCCGAGCTGTGGATGTATAGGGTTTTACCAGTATAATCTGATGAGATGGAGTCTAGAGAAGGCAGCTGGCATGACTGGGTATAGCAGCTCTAGTCTCGGCAAAATTTCTGGGAGAGGTCTCCTTCAGGAATGCTATCTCCAACTTTATTCAGTGTTAGCACACATAGACCTGGTGGGATTTTAAGGGCTGATGAATGCCAATTATTGACTTTCAATAAGAAACATAACCATGGTCAGGCAGTGGTGGCGCATGCCTTTAATCCCAGCACTCAGAAGGCAGAGGCAGGTGGATCTCTGAGTTCAAGACCAGCCTGCTCTACAGTGAGTTCCAGGACAGTCAGAACTGTTACACAGAAAAACCCTGTCTCGGAAAACAAAAAACAACAAATAAACAAAGGAAAGAAAGACACACACACACACACACACAGAGAGAGAGAGAGAGAGAGAGAGAGAGAGAGAGAGAGAGAGAGAGAGAGAGAGAGAGAGAGAGAGAGAGAGAGAGAGAGAGAGAGAGAGAGAGAGAAGCATAACCACAAGCAGGCTTGAATCTATGAAAACTGGTTAGCACATTTTCTGCTTAGGGGAAACTTTTTATGTGAATTATAACAAGGAGGTATTTGTGGAGAGCAAGGTCTCGAACAGTGAGTCTCTGACGGAGAGCATTGTTACCCCCTGGAGGATAGCAACGGAAGGTGTGTTGGGAACTTTTGTGTATGAGGAAGTTTAAAAATTGTCATTACATTTATTATGTGTGTGTGTGTGTGTGTGTGTGTGTGTGTGTGTGTAGGGTCAGGGGATGGCTGGTAGGAGCTGGCACTCTCCTTTCACCATGTGGGTTCTAGGTGGTAAAGTCAGGTGTTTGGCTTAGGCAAGCCCCTCTACCCACAGCCATCTGAATAATCAGGGATGCAGTGTTTTCCCATAGTACAGGCAAATAAAGAAGGCAGTATTATAACTCAGTGATTTTTTGAAAGTGTAAATCCTGTTGCTTTCATAATTAAAATTTTGAGAAATAAAATTCAAAGCTTTTTTTTCCCAGCTCCTGATGCAGCTCGGAGGGTAGGGATATGCAAATCATACAAATCGTTCTCCAGAGGATGGAAGATTTTTTCCTGGTTTTTGTATTTTTAAATTTATTCTGTGCACATGAGGGTTTTGCTTGCACATATGTCTGTGTATCATGTGTGTCCTACACTGGAGTTAAGGATGGTATGAACTATCATGTGGGTGCTGGGAATTGAACCTGGTGTTCTACAGGGACGCATTAACCATTAACCATTAACCATTGAGCCTACTCTCCAGCCCTCCTCTTATTTAAATTTATTATTCTCAGCTGTCTTGAATGTCCATCAGTAGTCAGAGAGAAGAAAATTGTAGAGAATTTCTTGTTAATTTTTACTGTGAATCGGGATCATGTGGAGAGATTTTACAGATCTCAGTGCAATCAAACCAAAACCCATGAAGTCGGGAATCAGATTATTTGTTTATTTTTTTAAAAGATCTATTTATCTATTATGTATACAGTGGTCTGCCTGCAAGTATGCCTGACACACCAGAGGAGGGCACCAGATCTCATTATAGATGGTTGTGAATCACCATGTGGTTGCTGAGAATTGAACTCAGGACCTCCAGAAGATCAGCCAGTGCTCTTAACCTCCGAGTCATCTCTCCAGGCCCTATTTGTTTATTTATTTATTTTTTTACAACTATTACATGATTCTAGTAGGCAGGTTGGGCTAAAAACCATTTACTCAAGTGGGAATCTTACCCTTGGCATTCAGTGGAATCTGAAGACTGAATGTCTTAAATGCTTTTTCACTAAGGGAAAAGAAGACCAACATGAACTTGGTAAGGTCACTGTTTACAGCAAACAAGCAAACAAGGAAACCATGTTCAAGCTTTGTTCTTGACCCTGTCTCAAAAATAAAAAAGGACAAAAAACCCTAACAATCAGGCATGGTATGATGATGGTACACACCACAGAGGCATATGGAGCTCTGTGAGTTTGAGGCTAGCCTGGGCTATGGGCCAGCCAGGGATACATAGTGACACCCTGTCTCAACAAATAAAACCCTGACAAATGAAACAGCAGAACAAGAATTTACAATCTTTCTCCAGCTCTTCTTTTGAGGCTTGTTTACTATGTTTCAGCAAAGACTGGACTGTTTTCGAGCACACCCCCATTTTCTAACCATCTCTACTTGCCTCAGTGAGATTCTGTTA
Source organism: Arvicola amphibius (assembly GCF_903992535.2). Lineage (NCBI taxonomy): Eukaryota > Metazoa > Chordata > Mammalia > Rodentia > Cricetidae > Arvicola > Arvicola amphibius. The sequence continues at coordinate 21,251,052 of NC_052057.2, read as the reverse complement.
GTCTGGGTTTTCTTTTCCTCATTCTCCGAATTGTAATCTGTGGGTTTAGTCTTTGAGTTAACTGAGGAGTATTTTTATTCTGTGAACTAAGCACATTCCTTTATAACCACAGGCATCCACTTCTCATTGGATTTATGACAATCACAACATTGGCATGCAGGTAAAAAAAGAGCTCAATTTGCTTTTCCCATCACACCTCTGGTTACCTCATGGAACCTCAATTCGGTGGAAAGGGACTAAGGACCATTTCTGCCACGCTCTCCGTGCCCACACCTTCCCACAAGGACCTGGGATCCTCTGAAGGCGTCTAGGCTCTGGCCACCCGAGCGGCACACTACAGCTCCACTCTGCTCTCGGGACGGCTGTGCAGTTGCTGGGAACATCCTGCCCACAGGCAAGGCAGAGGCATGGCTTTGTCCACAGCAGCACTTGGGGAAGTCTGTTCCACAGCCTAAGGAACTTAGGTGAAACAGCCCTGCAGAGTGGAATGAGCTGAGCATACTAAACCGGAAAAGTAAGACTTTACCCTTCATTCCACACACAAGGACCCCTCCAAGAATGTAATAAATATTTAACAAAATTGAACCCTCTGTGTGCTTAAGAAGAAGCTAAAGGTTTCAAATTGCTCTACGTTTTTTTTCCCAGTGTGCCTACCATAAATAAGTGGATTATACCTTTAAGAGAATAAAGAATGGGGAAAAAGAGATATAAACTTCATGTGGCTGGTTCCATTGTTTCTCTTTTTACCTGCTTGCCGGGCAAACTATTCTATGAAACATGAAAATGAAAAGACAGTATAATCTACTATCGTCTACTTTAGTCTCCAATGGCTTTGGTCCCAGAACCCTGACTACCGTCTATAAAGGAATTAAGACACTAAAGAAATGACAGATACATGGACACAGGAACCTGGGATTGGGTGGCCCGGGCTCTCAAATGGAGAAGCACAGCATGTTTATTGAGTTCTAGCTGAACAGGGAGGTGGGCTTGTCCCATTAGCTGAACAAGGAAGGGGCTCATGAAAGGTCAACAAGAAGGCGGGGTTGTCACACACAGCATTACTAAGAGGCAGTTTAGCTAATCTCAGTGGGAGCAGGCTCTTCGGGGAAGGGAAGCTGTCTCCAGGCCATAAACAGCTGAGGGGAGCAAGCTATGGCGGACATTTCCTGCGTACACTACCATCATTCACATAGACCATAGGAGGGCTTTGCCATCCCCTTGAGCCTGACCTGGGAAGGCTTCACCATTTCCATGGGGCTGAGGCATGTTCTTGGCATTGCCACTCCCATTGCCTCTGCATTGATCCTTCGCCACTAAAATTCAGTGAATTAAATTCAAATTCAAGCAAAGAGCATAAGCTGTCAGTTTGACAGCCATGTAGTTAGCAATATTTATAAAAATTAAAAAAACATGATTTACATTAAAATTAGACAAAGAATCCATCTTGTCAAGAGTTGCTTGGGTTTAGAATGGCAACAATCTAAGTGACAACCCAGTTTATTTTAGTTTTTCGGGACAGGGTTTCTCTGTGTATCCATGGCTGTCCTGGAACTCACTCTGTAGACCAGGCTGGCTTTGAACTCAGAGATCTGTCTGCCTCTGCTTCCCAAGTGCTGGGATTGAAGGTAGTTGCCACTACACCCGTCTAAAAACCAATTTTAGAGTGTATTAATTAATGTAAGAATTTGTATTCCTGTTGTTCCTTTGTACTTGAAGTCTATTTAAGAAAATAAAACTGGTTTTTCTATAGGCCCTCTATGGCCTGCAGACTGGATGGATTGCTGTCAAGAAGATTCAGATGGAGTTATCTGGCAAAACATCAGACCTGGTGAATATACAATCAGTACTCAGGAGACTGAAGCAGGAAGAGTGTGAAAGCCGCTTAGGTTAACATAGTGAGATCCTGTCTCAGAAAATCAAACAAACCAGTCAACAAATATAAATATTAAATACATACCCTAGTGTATAAATTGTATCATTGCTTGTCTTCATGGTATCTTGTAAAGATGAAGAATAACAGGCTTATCCAGCTTGTCTAATATATATATAATATACACATATATAATATATATAATATACATATATAATATATATATGTATATCACAGTCCCTGACCCTGCTTTTCCAACACCATCTGCAAGTCATCCAAACTCACAACAGAAATAAAAAAAAAATACTCATAATGTTACTACCAGAGTTAGTACATTGCTCAGGTTCTTAGAGTATATTGAGTATAATGCAAAATATAAAATAACGAGTCCCTTAGTCTCCACTGTTAGATAATGGTAAAAATTTATTGAACATTTTTAAAAGTATGGTACTGGGATCTAGAGAGATGGCTCAGTGATTAAGAGCACTGGCTGTTCTTCCAGAGGACCCAGGTTCAGTTTCCAGAACCCCCATGACAGCTAATAAATGTCAGAACTCTAGTTCCAGAGGATCTGGCAACCTCATACAGACATACATGCAGGCAAAACACAGCAGTGCACATAAAACAAAAATAAATGATTTTTTAAAAAGTTTCAAAAAACATAATGGGTTTATATTTATATGCATAGATATTTAATAGGTTAATGATTTTAATGAACTTTTAGGTGATTTTTTTTTGTCTTGATTAATTTTTTTAAAAAAATATTTATTTATTTATTTATTTATTTATTTATTGTGTATACAATATTCTGTCTGTGTATATGCCTGCAGGCCAGAAGAGGGCACCAGACCCCATTACAGATGGTTGTGAGCCACCATGTGGTTGCTGGGAATTGAACTCAGGACCTTTGGAAGAGCAGCCAATGCTCTTAACCTCTGAGCCATCTCTCCAGCCCCCTGTCTTGATTAATTTTAACTTACTTTTTTTTTTCTAGGACAGGGTTTCTCAGTGTAGCCCTGGCTGTCCTGTGACTTACTCTGTAGATCAGGCTAGCCTTAAACTCAGAGATCTGCCAGTCTCTGTCTCCCAGGAGTTGGAATTAAAGGCGTGCACTACCACCACACCTGGCTAAAATAAATCTTTAAAAAAAAAAAGAAAGTGGGGCACCATGCTAAATATTATATATACCTAGTTCCATTTAGTCCACACACAGAAATGTGGTTGTTGATCCTAAACTTTGATTTGCTATTTTTTGTGTGTGGGTGTACATGTATGAACTTGTGTGTATATGTACGCGTGCGTACATGCTGATTTCAAGTGTCTTTCCTTAGCTGCTTTTCACCCTTAGTTTTGAGGCAGGTCTCGCATTGAAAGTGAAGCTTGCTGGTTTAGCTGGGCTGGCTGCAGAACAACCTTTAGGGAGTGACCTGTCTTTGCCTCCCCCAGCCAAAGGCTAGGGTGACAACCATATGATGCAATGCCCAACTTTTCATGTGGGTGCTGGGGATTCAGTCTTGGGTAGTCCTGCTTACACGGGAGGCACTTTACCAACCGAGCAACCTCCCCGGCCCCCCAATGTGTTACTGTGATCCGATGCACTCCTCTGCGCTCCACAGACAATGCTCACACACCGTGCACAGACATACACGCAGGTGAAACATCCAGACACCTAAGATAATAATAAAATGTAAAACATGTCAGGGGCTGGGGAGATAGCTCAGTTACAAACTTCTAGATCCTGTTATGTAAACCAAGCTGGCCTGGAACTCACTGAAATCCAACTCCCAGGCATTAGAATTACAGGCATGAAAGACTCTGCCCCGTTGCTTTCATCTTGTGATTAAGAGTAATGGCCCAAGAGGTGAAGAAGGGTTGCTTGGAGGGCCACACGCTAACGGCTCAATATTGGTGGGGCCAGTCTAGTTTATCTCCTGTCCAATGGGACGAGCAAGCTCACAGAGCTGCCGCATAGCTTGGCAGGCAGGCTAACGTTAGCCCAGCGACAGCACTCATGGTTTTATGAGTTTGTGGGTTTGTTAATATGACAATTTCTTTAACTGAGTTCTCAGTGTAATTAAAAATTATGTTTATACACTTGAGATGACTCAGTGGGTAGAAATGTTTTGTCTACAAGCCTGATGACCCGAGTTCTATTCCCAGGCCTCACAGGATGGGAGGAGAGAACTAAACACACTAAATAAATATTATAAAAAAAAACTGTTCTGGGGCTGGAGAGATGGTTCGACTGTTAAGAGCACTGACTGCTATTCTAGAGGACCTGGGTTTGAGCCTTAGCACCCAATGGAAGCTCACAACACTTCTAAGTCTAGTTCCATGGGATCCAATACCCTCTTCTGGCCTCTGGGGACACTGAACGCTCATGGGGCACAGACATACATGTAGGCAAAATACCTATACACACAAAATTAAAAAATAGAACTGATCATACCACTCTTATATTCTTTCTTTCTTCTTTATTCATTCATATTTACTTATTTAATTTTTGGTTTTTCGAGACAGGGTTTCTCGGTAGCTTTGGAGTCTGTCCTAGAACTCACTCTGTAGACCAGGCTGGCCTCAAACTCACAGAAATTTGCCTGACTCTGTTCCCCAAGTGCTAGGATTAAAGATGTGCGCCAACACCGCCTAGCTATTCATTATTTATAAATGTAAATGATGACGTGTCTTTTAATTGCTTTGGGAACATGGGAAATAGTTCCTGATAAAATACATGATAAGACCACAGAAATTTGTATGTCACTTAAATCAATTGGCCTCAGTAACTCAAATGTAAGGAATATGGTATCATTGCTATTTGTCACCTTCATATACAGACAAGAATATTTAAGCTACCTATAACAATATACACAATCTTGTGAAAACTCTATCTTTTTCTATGGCTATAATAGTACAGTGCTTTTAGAAGTAAAAGATACTGAACTGTCTAGAAATAGTTCTAAGTAGCAGTGAATCTTATTTTCAAAATTTATCAAGGAAAAAGAAAATAAAACAGACAAAAAAATACCCAATCCAGGAGAGTTGAGTCCCATGTACATGGAATACATTAACAGTATTCCAGGAGAATCACGTATACACAGAAGACACGAACATTTTCCAGGAGAATCATGTATATACAGAAGACATGAACAGTATTCCAGGAGGCTCACATATACACAGAAGACATGAACAGTATAGATTCGTGTTAGTCCATTCTACTTATACACTTAAAATACAAAAAACTTTTCAATTTGTGAAGAAGCTGACTGCATTTAGCACCAGAAAAGAACTGTACTTTAGCTTTTAATCAAGATCTCAGCATCCTGACCAGAAAAGAGAGTCCATGAGATCCAGATGTAATACAGCCGTCCCTGGATCGCCACCTGAACCTCGGGGCTACTTGATGCTGCGGACTACTCTCCTGCAGTGGCTTGTCTTCATTTCCTCCAGTGCCTGCTCCAGCTGCTGAAGCAAATGCAGCAGGGTAGCTGGGTCTGTCTGCAGAAGACGGGTGCTGTGCTCGCCATTCTGATCAAGGTGCAGCTTCAGAGTCACTGAGGGTTTAATCTGTTGCCGGAGACTTCTGCTTGCAAGCTTGGAGACACAGAAAGAGCACAGGTACTCTTTAATAAATGTGCTGCACAGGTAACTTCTAAACTACACTGTACCAGGTTAAAAATAAAATGAGACGAATCACAAACTTTAAAATGAAAAGTAAACTTTAAAACCTTTGCAAAGAAAAAAAACCTGGTACTGTCAATGAAACCTCATGGTATGAAAAAATTCCTTAAACAGGATAAAAAGAGCACGCCATTAGTCCCATCACTTGGGAGGCAGAGGCAGGTGGATCTTTGTGAGTTCAAGGCCAGCCTGGTCTACAGAGTAAGTTTCAGGACAGTCAGGGCTGTACAGAAAAACCCTGCCCCTAGAAACAAAACAAATGAATAAATAAATATACTTCAATTAAAAAAAGGTAATGTAATAGAATAAAGAGATAGTAAGACAAAAATAGCATATCATATAGAAAGGGGAAAATGATTATAAAGGCTTACATTCTTTATACTTCTAAATTCCCATTTTTCTCGATGATGCCAAATTAGTTTTCTTAAACAATTGCTTTAATTTTACATGTTTATCCAAGATCTACATGGTTTCCCAGTGTCTGCTATGTTATATCTAAACTCTCACCAAATTTCTGTAACCCATTTCACTATCTTACAGCCTACAGATGAGTGTCGCCTCAACCCCTGCACGTGAACACAGCTACAATGGGTTAGAAGGAAAATCTGTGTCCTATCTTAGGATGCTGGTTACCTTTGGGAAGGAGGAAAGGAGCACTGGTAGGAGGTAAGAAAGGTGTTTGTGGGGTCACGGTCACGTCCACGATACACATATATGACTATGTAGTAACTCACTGAGTGCAGAGATCTGGACACCTTCCTTTGTGGGTTTCGTGTTACGAAGAAATGATTTTTTAAAAAAGGCATTGCCAAAAACAAAAACAAAACCCCACAAACAACTGTTTTTTAAATCATTTTTTCTTAAGATGATTTAAAACTTTATAAATTGGGGCCTCTGGGATGGTTCAGTGGGCTGGGGTACTTTCTGCTATGCCTGATAACCTGAATTCTATCCCTCAGGACAACAAAAGTTGTCCTCTGACCTCTACACAAGTGCCATGCACATACACTAAATAAATACATATAATAAAAACAAATTAAAAACCTTTGCAAATTAAACTTAGCAAATTATATTAGAAGTAAAAGGAAATGAGCTATCTGTGAAATGACCCAAAAATGACCATTAAAATATAAACATTTTTTCAAACCAGAGTTTGGTTAAGTAGGTAAATAACAGAGCATATAAACAATTCTTCTAGTCTGCGCCAGGTTATTTTTTAAAAGCCATACTTGTACGTCTAGTCGCCATTCAAGACTATGGTAACTGGGAGGACGAGGTGCCAACTCATTCAGAATAGTTCTGATCTCCTTTCTGTTGTCCAGGTAAAGCTGAAGCAATAATCTATTCAGTTCTTCAGAGAATCCCAGGACAAAAACAGAGTCTTGGAAATCCAGTTCAGAAATCTAAAGATAAAATTGAGATCAACAGAACACTGGGATTTACCTTTGCCTAGTAAATGTTAGATATTTCTAAACACATTCTGTCTACAACATTCCTTACAGTTAAAGACAATCATTGCCCACCATTCCAAAATCCAAGTTACTAACATACAAAATAACCTCATTAAAATACAAAAAAAAGCAGCCTCCCTAGTTCAAATCCAGCTGCTTTCCCCAGACCTGGGGTCCCACGGCTGCAATGTACCCAGATGGAATGTTACCCCCTTAAATACCATTTTTCTTCCAGGGCCACTTTGGTTTTCAAACATGGTGGTTCTGGGCTGGGCTGTCCCTTAGATAAGAGTAGATCTGGAGCTACAGTCTGAAGAACTGGGCTCGAGTTCAAATGAGCCTTCTTTTTCCTCTGCTTTTTCTCTTGACTGAAGGCAAACTATTATTTGTGAGACACAGACTATGGCAGATTGGACCGATCCTAACCTCAAGAAAAAGCATCTCTGGCCTTCTGGACACCTGCTGTACTGTTGTCCCACACCTTTCTGCCCCTCGTTTCTTACTAGTTTCTTTTTTTTTTTTTTAAGATTTTATTTATTTATTATGTATACAACATTCTGTCTTGATGTATGCCCGCACGCTAGAGGAGGGCGTCAGATCTCAGTACAGATGGTTGTGAGCCACCATGTGGTTGCTGGGAATTGAACTCAGGACCTCTGGAAGAGCAGCCAGTGCTCTTAACCTCTGAGCCATCTCTCCAGCCCCCTCTTACTAGTTTCTTGACTTGTTCTTGTGGACTTTTCCTCAGGGATACACTGGCCTGTAGGTCCTAATTCCCCCGCTCACCACAGGAAAATTAGCTCACTTGTTGTCTGGTGATGCTGCATTGGTGAGCGGACCATGCATCAGTAACTCTGGCCTGGTCACCCTGGGCCTGGTCATGTTCTACTGCCAGACCTTTCCCTGGGGGCTTGAACATAGAATGAGGAGGTGGACACTCACGCCACAGACCCACACATTTCTGCCTGACTGGGCCTGCAGACTTAGGTGCCAGACTTAAGGCTCCTCAGATCATCCAGCTCCCTCTCCACTGGTACTCCCAATTAAAGAACCTCAAAACTTAAAACTGATGTGGATGGGAACTGAGGGATGAAAGGGAGAATCACTGTGCTTCGTTCGGACTGATGTGAAGGATGGTTGGTGTTTCTCCTGCATTGCCTCTTTTCTTACTGTTTCTTTAATAAATGGGATGAGAGGGCAAAAAAAAAAAAACCACAATTAAGACGGCCAATTTTATTGACTATTTTTCCAATCAAGCCAAATACCGACTGCTGATACATAAAGAAATGCAATATTTCATTCTCCTCTCTCCTAGGATACACATATGGTGGCATATGATACAGAATTTTACAATTTTATACCAGCAAGAGGCCTTTATATTAGATAATGCCCTTAACACTACCGTTTAGGTATACTGCACAAATTCTATTATGAGTTGCTAATTTATATTAGCAAGAGGCATTCATATTAGATAATGCCCTTAACACTACCGTTTAGGTATACTTCACAAATTCGATTATGAGTTACTAATTTATAACAGGTGCCTGTCTGAAAGGATCTGGGTAATACAATACCATTCTCAGAAGCCTTACCATGAGCTTGGAGCTCTCAGTAAGAAGATATGTCAATCCTTCCACACCATGCTGGATAGTGTCACTACTCACACTGAGTTTCCCTAAAGAAAAAAGAGAGAAAAAAAAAAACCGAAAAGATTATCCTTTTGTTTAAAAACAAACAAAAACCACGTTCAATTATCCTAAGTTTTCAAACAGTTTAATTAAAAGTGAGTTAAGCGGAGATTCCTGTTCCTTCTCAACCCACCCCACTAACAGATGCCTTTGGTATTTCTCTCCAACCACCCATAACGAAACACAGACCTGTGAACAGGGACACACAGCCCCTTCAACGCAGGCAGAAGAGGAACTCAACAGGGATGTTCTTAATCACACTGCTCCCCCCCCTGCCTACTCCCCCCCCCCTTCAGTAAAAGCGGCTTGCGGGCAGTAAACGATAACTGAACACTTGATTGAAGTCCTCGGCTAATCTGACAGTTCCATTTCATGAGCGTGCAGTATTTACCAAGCAGGTGGCACTGTATTTATTTAAAATACGAAGGCACTTATTCATTTATTTATTGTGAGCTTTAAAATCTTAATTACTTGCAGAGGTTGCGCCCTGGTTAACGGCTATGCAATGGGTACAAGGCCTTAGGTCTTGCAAAGGTCCCTCCCGGACTGAGCAAAAGAGATCGGATAGCACTTTCCAGTTCAACAGACAGAGCCCGTCTCCTCCCTTTCTTACTGGCGGCGCCTTCGTAGACCTTCGGGTTAGATCCCCGTCGGAGGAACTCCACCGCGATCCTCCCGAACTCGGCGACCACTGCAACGGAAGTCAGGGAGCGGTAAGTATCGGGCTGGACCCGGGGCTGTCCCCGCCGCATGCACCCCGCACTCCCTTACCTGCGCTATCCACTTGCGGTAGGAAGGCCAGGTGCTCCTTATGCTCCTCGGACAAATCGAGCAGCATCTTAGCAGAGCAGGCCTCCTCCTGCCTCCGACATTCAGCGCCGGCCCCGCCCTCGCCACTTCCTGCCTCTGTACAGGCAAAAAGAAGCTCGGGCGGCGCTGCACTGCCCATGCTTTGGGTTCCGGTGTCTGGCGGTCCCACGGGCACTAAATCTCAAGGCTCACAGGGTAGGAATGGAGGGGGCGCCATCTCCGCGGCAATTTTGATTGTTTGGCATGTTTGGGGTGCTGGAGATCAAACCCAGGGTTTTCTTCATGGTAAATGTGAACTCTGCCACTAATTATGTCTTCAGCACTGTACAAAGTATTATGTATAAATCTAAATTATGATAATGATAATAATGATGACAACAACAGATGTTTGCACGATTCATAACTTTTTTTTGTTTTTTTGAGACAGGGTTTTTCTGTGTAACAGCCCTAGCTGTCCTGGAACTGGCTCTTATAGACCAGGCTGGCCTCAAACTCACAAAGATCCGCCTGCCTCTGCCTCCCAGGTGCTGGGATTAAAGGTGTGCGCCACCACAGCTCGGCTCCATTATTTTTATCTTTTGACGATGTGTAAGAATTTGGTCTCTTCTTTTGCTTTGGTTCATATATAAAAGACTATAGAATGACAATTGATAGTGGCTCTCCAAATCTTTCTCCTATGGTAGGAGGAAAAAGAAGGAGGGAAAAGGGGGGGGGGAAGGAGAGAAAGAAACAGGGGAGAGAGAATTAATTACTATCTTTTTATCTAGAAGTCTAGGGATTTAACCCAAGACCTCTTAAATGCTAGCCAGGTGCTTTTATCATCCTCAACTAGAGAATCCTTTTCTTAATCTGCCATCCAGACAGATTAAGCCTCCCTGTTTCTTCCACATCCTTTTCATCGAATTACAGCTGTATGCTCCACTGATGTCTCTTTGAGAGACAAATGAGGAAGACCCACCACTCTTTAGTGGGCAGGTGTTAAGAATTATTAAAGTGCTGTTAAAAACATCATTTATGTTAATGATAAAAAAATTAAGTTCTTGTAAAATAGCCTTCTGCTGTTCATTGTTCAGTAACGAGTAGAAACATAGGGGAATGGGAAGTTTCACTTCTTAGATGGCAGCTGTTAGTCTATCCCTTTCTGTTTTTGTGCTTTGAGCAAAAGGACGGCCAGTCAACAGCTAGTTGGACTATCCTTACACAACCACTGACTGCTTTGTACCCTCCATAAACACCTAGAGGAAACCACACAGGTGCTTGCATTGGTTTCATAAGGTGCAACCTTAACCAGGGTGGTTTTAAACACTTTGTCTAAGACTTTGTGCTATCGTAAGCTTTTGTGAACCCAAGGAGAGTCTGTAAGCATTTCTATTTAGGTCAGAAAGGGAACACTTCCCCTGGCGACCCAGCCAAAGGACTGCTATGCTTTGCATAAAAGGGAAGATAGATGCTGAGCAAACATACCTTCATTTATGTGTGAGATTTTGCTGGGATCAGTGCAAACACCAGTCCTTTGGATTTAGAAGCTGGCTGTTCAGTTGGTGAGCCGGGAGGGATCGATCCCCTTGCACTGCATTTCTTGCTGCTGCAACTTTAGACCCAATAAAAGGCTTTGCTCCGGAGGTGGTTTCTTGCCCACTTCTAGAAGCAGACACAGTAAAGCAGCGACAGTGGTAAAAGCAACAACTACAACAACTGAGCAGCCAGCACACCAAGCCACAGAGCTGACAGAGCAGTCTGATGCTTGACAGCGGAAGAGGGAGAGCTGAGAGGCGAGAATGGTAAAATGGCTGGTTTCTCAGCAACTGAAGAGGTATAGAAGAACCAAATAGAACGGCTGAGTGATATGTGTAGAAGGAATGGCAGAGGGATGACCCTCCTCCATCAGATATGGCTCAGTAGGTAAAAGGTGATTGCTGCAAAGCCTGAAGACCTGAATTCCATTCCTGTGACTCACAAGAAAAAAAGGCTGGCTCCTATATGTTTTTCTCCAACTTCTCAGAGCACACTGTGGCACATGTGTTCACATACATATAAACACATTCTCCCTCTCCCCTCACTCCTTTCTCTCTAGTATTCTTTTCTAATGTATTAAAAATTATTTTTAAAAAAGAACCAAAGAGTAGCTTCAGGTCTTGGTTGTCGGAAGAGTTCATGAGTCCTAGGAAGTCAGTCTGTGCTTTGCAATAGATAATATGAAAAATCCATAAACAGAACCCTAACTGCTCAGGAAGTAATTAAAAAAAAACACCCTAGTGCTGGATGGCATGTGTCAGCTGGTGCCTGTAATTCCTAGCACTTGCGAGGCTGAGGCAGGAAGATTGCCATGGATTTTAGATTGACTTGGACTACAAAATTAGTTCCAGGCCAGCCAGGACTACATATTACATCATGTCTCATAAAACCAGACTAAGCTCCAACAAAAAGGGCAATGGAATCGCAAAACATCAGAGCCCACGTGAGCAATAGTGTCCCACATGTTTTTCAAATCTTAGAATTTGATGTCACAACAGCACTGTCTTTTAATAGTTGAGAAGCTTGAAGAAGCTTCCTAGTATCTTCAATAATTCTACATGTATACTGGGGCATACTGTCCACACAGATACACGCCTCTTAAAACCACTACATGTTAATGTAATATCCTTGTGGTCTATTGTATACAAGCTTTACTTCAGTTTGAAAAAAAAATACTAGCAAGAGATGTTCCAGCAGAAGTTAAAATGATGTCTGAACCTAGGGGTTTTTAGTAATTCTCACAGGGACCTTGCTAAAAATATATATTTTATTTAAAAGTCATCTATTTCCTCATTTATATGACTTTTAAACTCCAGAACAATAAAACAAACCCAGAAAAGAGGTAAAAAAAATACAGTAAAGATTATAGCTCCATTCCTATATGCTCCTTAGTTTCCCAACTCCACAGGCATCTTCTGGTGTCAGTGTTTGTTTGTCTGTTTTCCTGTGAGTTCTTTCTGAGACTGGGCTGGGAGGGGGGGATCCTGAAAATTTAACATCAGAACAGTACTGTCCTTTAAAGTATTGTCCACTAAGGGGTTAAGGGCCATTTGGTCATCTGTATTCCTGATGGCTAACCTTGGGCATCCACTTGACTGTCCCGAGCTGACTGCGAGATAAGACTACAAGATAAGAGGTTGTGAGGAGTTATCTGGACAAAGGCTAGGCCCTGAGAATGTGGGTGAGAGGTTATCTGGATAGAGGTGAACCCCTGATGTGTATGAGGGGTTTTCTTGTTCCGGTTATTTGAAAGTGGGTAGATCCACATCACATGGCATCTTCTAATAACAGCTGTCTCAGTCACTGCTCTACGGCTGTGAAGAGACACATGACCAAGGTGACGACTCTTATGAAAGAAAACATTTAATTGGGGCTGGCTTACAGTTTCAGAGGTTTAGTCCATCATCGTCATGGTGGGGAGCATGGCAGCCTGCAGGCAGGTGCTGGAGTAGCAGCTGAGAGCTACATCCTGATCCACAGGCAGAGAGACTGGGCTTGGCATGGGCTTTTGAACCATCAAAACACATCTCCAGTGAAACACTTCCAAAAAACCCTAAGGATTCAAATATATGAGCCTGTAGAGGGAGGCATTCTTATTCAAAACACCACAACAGATGGATGGAGATAAAGACAGAGCCACACATTGGTGCATCCAACTGAGCGCCCAAGGTCCAAATGAGGAGCAGAAGGAAGGAAAACACTTGTAAGGAAGTCTGGACTGCGAGGAGTGCTCCCACCCACTGAGATGGTAATAAAATAATTAAAAAAAAAAAACCAAAACACCACAACAGTCACAAGTAAGGGGTTCCGAGGGAAAGCTTTGCTTCTTGCCTGCTTGTCCTTGTGCCTCAATTCCCCCTGTTGTTGTTGCTGCTGCCTTTCTTCCCTGATAGAGAAATCCATTTTCTTCTGGTTACTGATATGAAGACCAGGAATCCTTCACGCCTTGGCACCAGGTTGGAATGGTGGAACTGTCTGTCCCTCCTCCTGGATTGAGAAGGCACCAGTTTCATCAGTGTGAAGAGAGCTGCTGTTGGACCAGCCAAGCATCTTGTGAGCCAACCTCATAAACCCTTTAAATACATAGTCATTTTGTGGGTTCTGCTCCTCTAGAGAACTTTGAATAGTACAGTGTCTAAGAAAGCTTGCTGTTAAACGTTCAACATCTGGTTAAAGCCATGTAGCACTAGAAATGTAGTTAAATATGTTGACATTAGAATTGGAGATTCTATTTGACCATATCATGCTCCAAACCAGGGCTGATGTGGCTTTTCAAAGCAAAATTTCTGGAAGGTTGTCACACTTTGCTGGACCTCCTTGGACAGTCAGGTTAGAAATGCTCTTTTTGGCCAGGACTCTTGCTATTTCTAATTGCTGGAGCCATCGCTTCTCCTTAAAGGCGCTACAAGAAAAACAAAACAATCAAAAAATACAAAGACACAATTCACAAGGAGGCCCAACCTCTTCCCTGCCCATTGCTGAATACTGAGGATGATTTTATTTTATTTTATTTTTTAATTTTTCTAATTTTTTTTCAAGACAAGGTTTTTGCTGTACTTTTAGAGCCTGTCCTGGAACTAGCTCTTGTAGACCAGACTGGCCTCGAACTCACAGAGATCCACCTGCCTCTGCCTCCTGAGTGCTGGGATTAAAGGCATACACCACCACTCGGCTGAGGGTGATTTCATTGCTGTTTAGTTCGCTTGCCACATAGGCATGAGGGGAAATATAAACTATGGTCTTTCTAAAGCCAAGGTCTTACAATGAGTCAGGAAGGATATTCTCCCTAAAAAGTGCTAGAAGTTTACAAACTGCCACCAGAAACTGAAAACCACACAAGTTTGTGGGGAATTTTCTGGGTTGTAACAACATTTTTTTTGTTTTGTTTTGTGTTTACTTCTTGCTTTATCTCAGTGGTTATCTCTTTCTGAACCATCTAACTGGGTTAACCCATCTAAGCTGGTCATAGAATTAACTCTTAAACCTGGGAACAGTCATTCCGACTTGTTAGTTTTTCTAACAGGGAGCCGCGTGGTAGATGAGAGATCAAGATGGATAGGCAAGCCATGCAGAGTGAGGTTAGATATTTATTCAGTGGGTTATGGAAGGGAAGGGGAAATGGTAGAGGGAAGGAGAAGGAGGAAGAGAAGAGAGGCAGAGAGAGAGAGAGAGAGAGAGAGAGAGAGAGAGAGAGAGAGAGAGAGAGAGAGAGAGACAGAGAGGGGGAAAAAGGGGGAGTGGGGAGAAGGGAGAGAGTTGGAAAGGGAAGAGCTCAGATTGGAAGAGGAAGATCTGCTTGCCTCGGAGGTGGATGGAGGAGGGAGTGGGTGGGGCTTGTCTCTAAAAGGGACAGGACAGACCATTACAAATATGTTGATCAAAACAGCCAGGTGGAGGAAGTAAAGAACAGAATAACTCTTGAGTAAGAATAATGGTTGTCTCTGGAAGGACTTGCTGTCATTTTTTTCAAAACACTTTTACACAAGTGGAAACAGAATCTGCCTTGATGTCCACAAAATTGATCAACATAACGTCTTTCTGCTGAACTAGTTTCTCTACATTAGAGCAGATGCAAAGAAAACACAGAAAGTGAAGAGTCTTTTAACTGGACTCTGTCAGAAAGAGGCTAGGATCGTAGACATGCGTGACCACACTAAGATCTGCTGATTATTTTTTTTAATTCTTAAATTTTAAAAAATTGCCATAAAGTTGGATCCTAAATTTTGAATTTTACAGCCTAAATTACTCTTCCCCACTAGGTGGCAGCAAGTTAGGAGGAAACCAAACCAAACCAGTATGGAAAGGAAAGCAAACCGATGAAGTACTGTTTTAAATTGCCTTCTCATGATGCTGAGCAAGAAAAAAACAAAACAGACAAACAAACAAAAAACAAAACAAAACAAAAAACAGCCATACACCTACACTTCTCTAACCCAGGCAGCTGTGCCTCACCTCTAAAGCAGAACATAAATGATTTAATGGGAAGGCTTTATTTTCAGTTTTGGATGTGAATGTTCCTGAAAGCCCTATTGATACATTTCTGTGTCCTCCAACTGTGATAGTCTATCCTCTTAAACATCAATGCCAATGCTACCATTCTACTTAGGACAGATCTCTCTTCTGTGAATCTTGACCCATAAGCCTCCTTAGACCTTTATGGCTCAATTTGTTTTCAATTTATTCTTTTTTTTTTTTTGTCCCTTCAAATTTAATGGCTATTCAGTCTTTGGGGGAAGTTTTGATGACAGCCTCCCATATTTTTTCTCTCTTTTTTTTTTTTAAATATTTATTTATTTATTTATTTATTATGTATACTATGTTCTGTCTGTGTGTATGACTGCAGGCCAGAAGAGGGCACCAGACCTTATTATAGATGGCTGTGAGCCATCATGTGGTTGGTGGGAATTGAACTCAGGACCTTTGGAAGAGCAGGCAATGCTCTTAACCTCTGAGCCATCTCTCCAGCCCCAGCCTCCCATATTTTAAGTGTCTTTGTCCCTTCCTGGGAGCTCAAGGACTGGCTGATAGCACCAGTTGAGTTCTTCCTTAGATTTGAAGATGAGATGAGATCCTCTTAGTCCCTGTCTCTGACTCCCGAGTGCTGGTATTAGAGAGAGGCAAGTGTCACCAGACTCAGTGAGACAAAGTCCTTGATGCCAAGTAAATAAGTTAAATGTTAAAACAACTTATGTTACCCAGAATGCTGCAATAGGCTATCGCGAACATTTCCCTGTCCCAGACCTGCCTTAGCAAACATGCCCTTGCTTGTTTAAAGAGTAAATATTACCTTGCCACAGCTAAGCAGTAGATGGCGTTCTCTCTCGGAGTCCTCCCACGGTGCTCTGAGAAAGATGCGAAGAAGGATCTTAGCAAGTGGTTGGCACCAGGTGGAGCGTGGTGGAGCATTCGGTGGGGATAATCCACTCGGGAGACTGGAGGGAGCGGGACCTGGGGGAGATAGGCATTTCTTACGTACTTTTCTTTTCTCCCAGCTGGGGCAGTTTTATTTTGCTGGCTTTCTTGTTGAGGATGTTGTGGTTCTAAAGACGTATTTGTTTGTACTAAGGATGGGAGTGTGATTTGTTTTCTGGTGTCCCTTTGCGAAATTACTAAAGAATCGACGGGTTTCCTGCTTGATTGTTGCTTGCAAGGTGGTAGTTTGCTCCGAGTGCTTTGCCAGCTCTTGTCTCCAGCCTTGTGCCAACTCCTGGAAGTCATTTTTGGCTCGGTAAATCCATCCACCACCACGGTGTCTCCAACTTTTGCCCCAGAGATTCTTGCTCTGCCAAGCTGGCTTTTCTGGCCCCTATGACTCTGAGCTCTGAGAATCCACTGCTTTATTTTAATGTAAATCCTCATCGGAACTGAAAGTTTTAGAAAAGAAACTGTGGACCACGTTTTATTCAGTAAATATAACACACAGGCTTCATGCTGGCGTTTCGCTGCGATGGCCAGGGGCGTTTGCCCGGCTGCATTTTTACATTGCAGGCACAGGACGTCGCAGTTGACAAAGGCCTTCAGAATTAACAGTTGGCCGGCTTCTGCAGCTGCGTGAACAGGGCAGTCAGAGACATCGGCGTGAAGGGCTTCGTGGCACCAGGCTCGATAAGGGTGAACACCAACCGCCTCGTGGGGCTGCACGCCCTGCTTCAGAGCCCATTCAGAGAGTTCAGTGTGTCCGTGAAAGGCAGCGATGTACAGGGCTACCCTTTTCTGGTACCTGAATGAGTGCAACAAATTTGGCAGAAAGGGTTAGTAAGTCAGCAAACAGACAGCAATCAATATTCCTTACGATGCTCATTTATAATGGTATTTTATTTATGTTTACTCATTTAACTGTGAGCATAGTTTAGAGGGTTTGGGAGGTTGGTACCGTGGGTAAAACTTCCTGGTGAACCCGTGACTCGGCGCTGTGAGGACAGAGACACAATTGCTAGGACTTGCTGCCCGCTGGCCTGCACCGGAGAGAAACCTTGTCTCAAAAGAACACGGTAGAAAGTGATAGAGAGGGACACCTGACATCCGCCTCTGACTTTCATGCATGAGCTCACACATGTGCGCATGCATGCCCAGAATACATACAACACCTCTCCCTCCCTCCCTCTCTCCCTCCCTCTCTCTCTCTCTCTCTCTCTCTCTCTCTCGCACACACACACACACACACACACACAATCAGTTTAGGTTTTGTGAGACAGGGTCTCCCATAGACCACACTGGTCTTGGAGCCACTAGGTAGGCTGGCCTTGAACTCCTGATTCTCCCTATCTTCTTGACTGTTGGCGCTGTGGGCATGTGCTACCACACATGAGCTATAGGTCTTAAAATAGATCACGCCTTGTACCTTACCACCCCCGCCACTCCCAATATCTTGCCCAAATTTGGAAGATAAGTCAAACATACATCTTTGAAATCTCAGTTTCCTCACATGAAGCGTGCCTACCATGAAATTATTGCACATATGAAGGATAAAACATAAACACAATACCGTGCTTGGTCACAGGCAGTATGCTCACTAACACAGTATGAAAATGACACAGATATTTGTTTGCATTTAGAATATGAAACAGGATTGCAACTATCCCTAAAGAGAAGCTGATGGAAAGGTTAGACTATTTCACGGTTGGTTGCAAGAACTAACTCCTGGCTGTCATTTTATGGAGCCCTTGGAGCGCCTGGCGGTGTCTGCATTTGGTAAAACATGTTCAAATCACCCACAAGAGGGCACTGTTCTAAAACACCTGACCACTAACAGTTAATTCAACTTTGGGAAGCTGCTGGCTGTAGTAACGCAGTAAAATAGCCACTAGCTTCTCCAAATCAACCGTGGTCAACAGTCCCAGACACACATCACCCTTCACGGAAGGCAAAAGAGGGAACTATTGATCTAGTGACAGTAAACTCATTCATTCATTCTCAGTAAACACATTCATTCACGTCAGAGGCACAAGAGAGAGTGCAGCTTGGTACCCCGTGTGAGCTGTGCTGATGGTCACTGTATGTGAAGGGCTGACTAGAGATCGTGGCAGGTAACCAAATCAGTTCTTAATAAGGCTTCTAAAGGAGAAGCTCGACTCTGTCATTTCTAGACTCTAATACAACCAAACATTTGAAATTGAATAGTAGTTTATGGTTTGGGGACAATATCTATTGTTCATCCCTGGCATCCAATGAAGTAGCCAGTTCAGTCATATCTCAATGCCAGGTTCAAGGCTGAATGGAGGCTTAGAACAAAGGGACTTAAATCCATCTAACACCTGCTTTGGTTCTCGTACTTGAGTACTGGTCCTTCTTTTGATAAGTATCGCTGGACTTTAGGCTTTTGCCCGAGAAGACATCCCATGAGAAATTCCTTCCATCCATCCCAGACATCCAAACGAAGTGTTGTGCCTGTGGATCGAGAGAGTTAATTGATGGTCCAGTCTGTCACTGTGGCTCAGCAATGGATTAAGCTTTAATGATCGCTTTCTCCAAACATAGCGAGAGCTTAGTGAAACGAAGCCTCGAAGTCGGGAGGCAGGGATGGATGCCATTTTCCTTCAGGCCTCTACTGGCCAGGGAAAGCCCTTTAACACACTCGGATTGGGGTGAACAGGTTTATCAAATACATATACACATCAGACATTTACTTATAATCCATCATAAAGGATTTATTTTGGGAGCCAACGAGATGACTCAGTGAGTAAAGGTGCTGGATGCCAAGCCTGCCTCCCTGAGTCTGATCCTGGGACCCACATGGTGGAAGGAAAGAACTGACTCCCGCAAGTTAGTCTCTGACCTCCACGTGTATTTTGGCACAAAATAAATGAATAAATAATAAATAAATAAATATATAAATAAATAAATAAACAAATGTTTAAAAAATAACTGGGGTTGGGAAGTTGACTCAGTTGGTAGAGTGTGTATTGCTCTTGCAGGGGATCTGGGATACGAAATGGCTCACAACCACTGTAATTCCAGATCCAGGGGTTCTGACCCTTCCTTGTGCATCAGCACTCATGTGCACATAACCACCCCTCCAAACAAACACACGACACCAGACACGCACAGAGTTTAAAATAAATGTTTAAAATATTTTAATTGAAATATATATATATTCATTCATATATATATATATATATGATTTTATCATTTATAAAAAACTAAAGAAAAATTGCACACTGGTGAGATGGATATACCTGTTTACTTTGACAGAAGATATTAAATCTTGGGGCTAGAGAGATGGCTCAGTGGTTAAGAACACTTTTGACTCTTACGAAGGACCTGAATTTGGTTCCCAGCACCCATATGGTGGCTCGTAATTACCCGTAATTCCAGCTTCAAGGGATCTGATCAAGGACTGATAACCTCCTCTGAACTTGTGGACACACACACACACACACACACACACACACACACGTTATGTTTTGTTGTTGTTGTTTGTTTTTCAAGACAGGGTTTCTCTGTGTAGTCCTGGCTGTCTTGGAACTTGCTCTGTAGACCAGGCTGCCCTTGAACTCAGAGATCTGCCTCCCTTTGCCTCCCAAGTGCTGGGGTTAAAGGCGTGCTCCACCACCACCCGACTGATAAATATTTTTAAAAGGGATTAACTCTTGGTTGAGTTATAAAATATCTTCAATATTTTTCAGAGCTAACTGATATTTTAACTTTGTCACTACTGAGAGTGTGGCTTCACATAACTATATAGCACAGATGTTGAAGGATGTTTAGTGCCATTTCAGAAATGTTGGAAATTTCGTCCTTAATCTCAAGCCAAAATTCCTTAAACAGTGTGGATGTGCAGGTTCATATGTATAGAAGCTAGAAGTCATTGTTGAGGGTCCTTATTTATTATTTGTTATTTTTAGAAATTTTGGGTGCATTGGTGTTTTGCCTGCATGATGTGGAATATTCCTTTACACTGTGGGACGATATTTCACTGTCATTGATTTAATAAAAAACTAAATGGCCAGTAGCTAGGTAGGATTTTGGGGGGGACAGAGAGAAGGCTGGGAAGAAGAAGGATAGAATCGCGAGGAGTTGTCAGCCAGACACAGAGGAAGCAGGAAAGCAACATGGGCAGAGTAAAGGTAATAAGGCCACATGGCAGAAAGTAAACTAATAAAAACGGGTTACTTTAAGTTAGAAGAGCTAGTTAGAAACAAACCTAAGCTATCAGCCAATCTTTCATAATTAATAAGAAGTCTCCATGTGGTTATGTGGGAGCGGCAGTCAGTCCAGAAAAATTGACTACACCTGCATGTCTGTTTGAGGGTGTCGGATCTTGAAGCTAAAGACGGTTGTGAGCTGCCCCAGGGGTGCTGGGATTTGAACCTAGGCACTCTTACTCCCACAACCAGGGTCTTTGTTAATCTACTTTCAAACCTTTGTTTTGTTTTTGAGGCAGGGTTTATTTGTAGCTTTGAAGCCTGTCCTGGAACTAGCTCTTGTAGACCAGGCTGGCCTTGAACTCACAGAGATCCGCCTGCCTCTGCCTCCCTAGTGCTGGGATTAAAGGTGTGAGCCACCACCACCCGGAATCTACCTTATTTTTAGAGACAGGATCTCTTATTTCATCCAAACCTCATGAATTCAACCAGATGAACTGGCCATCCAGCTCCACACAGCTTCTGTCTGTGTCCACTAAAGCTGGGGCTATAGGCATGCACCATTGCACCTGGCTTCTCTGTGGGTAGTGGGGCTCAAACCTGGGTCCTCCAGGTTGCAAGGCAAGCGCTTTGTCAACTGAGCCATCTCCTCAACTCCCCATTTAATTTTTTTTTCACTTGGAGGTGGGGGCGGTCACTCTCTCTCTCTATGTAGCACTGGTCAGCTTGACACTTGCCACATAGACCAGCGTGACCTCGGATTTGTGGTGATTCTCCTGTCTTTGCTTCCTAAGTGCTAGAATTAATAAGCATGTACCACCATGGTTGGCTCATTTAGCTGAGCTTCCCCATGTTGTCAGGGAAATCCTCTCGGTTTATAGTCTCTTATTTTCATCCTCTCATTGGGATTAGCATGTTCACAAGCCTATAGCTTGATCTTTTCTCTTGGCCTGGAAGCCCAGAACACTTTCCATTCCTCCTCTCAGACTGTTTACAGTTCTGCATCTCGTATGCTCCAGGCCACATTCTCCTGAACAACACCTTGTGATCCCATCAGCCTGTGCCGCTCTGGTTTGTTGGATTATAACTGAGGATGCAGCCATGGCTCATTCTTTCTACTTTACTGTAAATGCCTAGTGGGAAGAGGTAGCTTTGTACATTTCTGTATGAGCAGGTATGTATGTTGACTCATTGAGAAACTTCAACCTTTGGTTTTTCAACCTGGACTTGATTGCATTTCCAAAATGTTATTGTCCACTCCTTTGGGAGAGTGATTCGTAGTTCACTTTCAGATAGCAGCAAGGGTGAGCATGTTGGTCAGGATTCCTCTAGGTACAGCCAGGAGTGTGGCTACTGGAATGCCGGTGACCCCTTAGGAACGGTGAGAAGCAGGTCAGAGTCACCCCACCCCCATACTTCCTTTTTGAGCCTTTCCTCCAATATGTTCTCCAGGTAGCCAGGAGATCTACCTAAATGGTTCCTGAGCTCTGGATTTTGTATCTGAAATCCTCTCTCTCACCCCCGCCCCAATCTTATCCTTTCGAATGTTTATTTTAAGGGGTTCTTTTCTTCAACCTACCATGAATGAACCATTCAGAAACTTTGCTTTTTTTTAAATCTGGGAAAGGTGGGTTTGGATGAAGTAATTTTAAAATTCTTCCCAGCTTTAAAATATCATAACCCAAGAAGTATGTGAGTGAATGAACATTCTCCAGAAATCATTCTAGTTTTGTTTTCTCTTTTGATCTTTAATCAAAGCATGAGATTATCAGTTGCTTGAGTACAAATGCCCGTGTGAGCCCTACATTCCAGGCCATGTGCGCCTCCAGCATGCACTCAGAACTAGACTAGCACTCTGGGGACAAGTCCAACGACTTCGCTTTCTCTGATCAAAAATGGAGACAATAACTGATATCAAAGTTTTTGATCCTCAGCTCCGAATGAAATGAAAACAGATTGCTAAGCAAAAGAAGAGCCTGGGGAAATATCAGTAAGTATAGATTTATACTTACTGATTATTAGCAGTGACAGAAAGCAAAACTATTTAGCTCAAGCATGCACACAGAGCCCTGTGTGTTTGTTAAGGGAACTCAAAATCCCTCGCAGCAAATATTTTAGCACATTCCCACTCTGGGGCGGATGGGTCTTCAGCAAGGACCTTTGTCACCTTTCGACAATAATCCAAGGTCTGAGTCACTTTTTAGTCTAGGTAAAACAAATCTAGTTCTTTTTCTCATTGATGTTTGGCCGAGAAGATGTGGCCTGACTCTGTCGTATTGAAGGAGAGGCTGTGATCTTTCTGTCGGCGGATTCCAGTCCGCTAGCGAAGCACTGCTGTTGAGAAGCTTGTTATTTTTTTTTTAACAAAACTGCCAACATTTAAAGATGAGATCATGCAAAGCGAGTTCTGCCACATGCACTAAGGGAAAAGGAAACCTGAGCTCATCTGTGCTTGAAATACACTTAGAAGATGAGAATGATATTATCTGAGTTTTGTCCTCCCACCCTGAGGATATTAGCAAAATGCTGCTTTAAGAATTAGCAGAACAGAGCTGGAGAGATGGCTCAGCAGCTAAGAGCACGAGGCTGCTCATGCAGAGGACCTGGGTTCGGTTCCCAGCACTTACAGTAAGCGGCTCATAACCACATGCAAGTCCAGCTCTGGGGGACCTGACTCCTTCTTCTGGCCTCCAAAGGTACCTGTACATATGTACACATACATGTGTTCGCTGTGGAATGATCCGTCTGTACACTGTGAAGATGTGTTGCTCCCTTACCGATGGCAAGACAGGACTTTCAGTGCAGAGAGAATGCTGACGAGAAGAGGGGCCGAGTGTCAGGGTCAGGAGGAGACACCATGAAAAGCCTTAAAAGACAGAGCAAGCAGGATGGGAAGGATGTAGATGGGGTAAAGAGTCTTGGGCAGCACATGGATTAATAAAAATGGGTTAGTGTAAGTTATAAGAGCTGGCTAAGAACAAGCCTAAGCTATCAGTCAAGCATTTATAGTTAACACCAAGTCTCTGTGTGGTCATTTGGGAGCAGCTGGTGGTCCTGATGGAAAACCCCATCTACATATATTCTCATACACACACACACATATTTTTAAATTAAATATAGGAATAAGCAGGGCTCTGAGATCTCTGTTTCTTACTCTACAGACCCAGATGAAAGAACAAAGTATTGATAATTTACACCCTCAGTGTGACTACTGAGGTTTCAATTTGCAACAGCTCCATCTGTTGTGATTTAATATGCGATCTTTTTTAGATTTATTTATTTTTTATTTATGTATACAGTGTTCTGCCTGCGTATATGCTTACAGGCCAGAAGAGGGCACCAGATCCCATTTTATATGGTTGTGAGCCACCTTGTGGTTGCTGGGAATTGAACTCAGGACCTTTGAAAGAGCAGACGGTGCTCTTAACCACTGAGCCATCTCTCCAGCCCCATTTTTAATATGTGATTTTAAATCTTGATAAGACGTATGAAAAGATGTCTAGGGATCACTCCCTGGCCTCCTGGCCCTAAAAGTACTCCCTGTATGTCTATATACACTTCTTATCGTTAAACCACATAAGGCATTAACTATTTTAGGGTAACTAAAATACAGTCTGCATATAAAAAGCTGCTTTGCATTTTCTCCTGAAAAACTATAAAACCTGGTATCAGAGAACTCTGGTGGCGGAGTGGCGGCTGACGTGAAATGTAGTGAGCAGTACCGATAGCAGTCCGGTAGTCCCTGAGGGTGTTGCAATCATACATCTCCAGTCCCTCTGGTGTCCGCAGACAGTAGACGCTCACGGGGAAGCCACACTTCAGAGTTACCAGCCTTCTCAGGTCGGACACCTTTTTATCCAGAATAGACATGCTCTCCATCATTGGCATCATCTCCTGGGTCACAGCGTTAAACACATACAGGGTAGGCTTGTCTTCTTTCTGCGGGGAGAGGAGAGGGGACACTCACTGTCTGAAGCTTGTGCTAGGGACACTGGAGTGTGAGCACCTCCACCTCTCACAACGTGTGCAAATGGGAGAGATAAAGTTAGTTTTCTTCAGGGACTTTGTTTCACTTGCTTTCCTGAGGACAAAGCATGTACCCAGTTTGAGTGAAGGGATGAAGTCTGCAGGATTCTAGCCCTTACAGATCCAGATACGGAAGCCGAGCGCCACCAGCGTGCGTGCCTGCTTGCGTGCGTCTCTGTGTGCGTGTCTCTGTGTGTGTGTGTGTGTGTGTGTGTGTGTGTGTGTGTGTGTACACGCGCGCGCGCACCCACACACGCTCATGGAGGAACCAGTGCAGAGAGCACTCCACACTACGCTGTGTTTAAGGTGGAGAGGCTGTGGACTCGGAATCTGTCCCTTTTCTGAGATCCACTCTGGAGGTTGGCTCCAAGCAAGAACATGAGGGACAATTTTCTTACTGTTGTGCTCTCTTCCTTGTCTGTGTGGTTTGCCTTTATATAAGACACACTTATATTTACTTTGCTGTAGAAACAGGGAAATAATAAATGTACGTAGGTTTGTTTGTGTGTTCTTTTAAGTTTCCTTTGTTCCTTTTATTTTAGAGACCAATAGGAAAGCAAGTAGAACTGAGACACCCAAAGTGAAAATGGAAAGTTTGGGGGAATGTTAGTCCTAAGCAAGCCGGGGAAGGGGGTGTGGAAGACGAATACCTTCCTCCAGTCTAGAGAAGTGAAACTGGTTTTACTTCCTCTTTAGTGGCCGCAGGACTGTGACATTTTTCTGCAGTGGCTGCTGTTGGCTGGGCACACGCAAGTGCATGACACTGCTCCAGAATGTCCCCATCGTGGATGCTTTCTTAGAAGCGAATACCTGGCTTCCAGGTCCTTCCTGCACCCTGCAGGAAATCCAGCCACTTACCACATCTTTCATGTAGTCATAGGACTTTGGGAGGTAGAGGCAGGAAGATCAGGAGTTCAAGACCAGCCTCATCCACATGGAAAGTTTTCTACATAACTGTCTCAGAGGACAGAAACCAAGTCAAAGCTAAATTCTTCTCTGGTTCCTCCTGGGCCTGTTCCTGCTACAAGCTTACAGGATGTTCACTCCACCCCTCTCTTCCCAGATAGCATTGCCATAATATAATCAATATAAACATTTCAAAAAAATTCTTGGAGGAATGATGTTACTCATGAAACACATGTTTCCAATGTTTTGATGGAGGGCTCGTTTCAGAGACTTAAATTAGTAGAGCCAATTCAGTCTCTCTTCTGTTACACACGAAGCCAGCCCAACAAGCTGAGATGCTGCCTGTGGCCAGTGTGCTAGGTGTTCTGAGTGTAGGTTGTAAAAATCTCACTCAAGGATGTTCCTGCCGCCCTTTGACTCCTTCAGGTGGGTGTCTGCCAAACCTATCTCTGAAATATTTATAGACAGGCAGAGATTACTGTAAAAATGTAATTGAAAGGTAGTGGAGAGGTACTAGAAAGATGGTTCAGTGGTTAAGAGCACTTGCTGCTTTTCGAGAGGACCCAAGTTCAAGTCCCAGCACCCACATCAGAACGTCAGGCAGGTCACAACTGCCTGTAAATCTAGTTCTGGGACTTTGATGCCCTCTTCTGGTCTCTGTGGGTGCCCACACACGTGTGTGTGTGTGTGTGTGTGTGTGTGTGTGTATGTATAGACACATACATACAATTTTGGAAGGTAGTAGAGAAAGGAAAATTATAATTTATACAACAGTGGTCTCTTATTTATTTAGCGTCCCCTCATTTCTCTTTAGCTCTCTAATTTATCTTTATTAATAAACACAAACAAACAACAAATGAAAAACAATAAACAGATAACAGACAAGCAGAACGTAGAGGCTTAAGTTGATCTTGACAATTAGCTAGGTTGAGTTCAACAGCAAACCACTATATATCATGTTAGATAAGCGTGATTAAAAGCGTGTCAGAATATGTATTATCCTGTGATTGTAAAGAAAAAGATCTCTAGTCTGTACATACAAATAGGTAGCTCTGGAGCAAGCCCTAATGAAGGTGAGTTAAAAAAAAATAGCTGGCAGCTTTAGATGGAAATCAGAAGTGACAGGGAAAAATGCTGTCTATGAAGCTGGGTTCTTAGGTCTCCAGAAACATCTTAAAGTCTGCTTGTTCGTTTTTAACTTCTTTATTGACTCTTTGGGAGTTTCACATCATTCACCTCCTGATCCCCCCATATCCTCCTCTCATCCCTACTACACACCCCTACATAAGGAAACAAAACAAAACCAGCAAACAATCGAACAAAACAAAAACAAAATCAAAACTAACAACAGCAACAACAACAAAAACACCCTATTTTCCACCCAAAAGGCTGTGATCAGATGAGCTTCATAGCCTGGAGACCTTTGTGCTATCTGTGTGGCTGAGACCACACTGAAACCTCCTCAGATTCTTACAAACTTGCCAATCTACAGAACCAATCTTTCTGGAAGGTGTCACATGGAGTCAATCTAGAGAACCCATCTTTATGGGAGAGATCATTATGAATTTTGCCAAGAGTTTTGATGTGGTATGCCTTCAGTTTTATTATGCACATGGGATTGAGTTATTTACTACCAGAAAAATTTCACTAAATTGTGCTGTGCTTAAATACGCCTAAAATAAACTACCTAGGAACAGACTCTCAAAGTCTGAGCCAACACCTGTTACTTAGCTGTGTTAAACGGAATTACCTACCCTCTTGCCTCCTGCGGTCAGAGTCCACAGGTGCCAATTAATGGCAACTCGCTAATGAAATGCTACACTAGAAAGCATCATAAAATAAGGCATCCCTTTGTAAGATAAGACAGCTATGGACCAACAGGATGGCCACATGGGTTAAGAACACTTACCACCAACTTTGATGACCTAGTTCGATACCAGGGACCCACATGACGGAAGGAGAACACAGCTCCCTCAAGCTGTCTTCTGACCTCCTCATGCACATTATAGCAGGTGCATATGCAAAAATACATAAATAAGCAACTTTTTAAAAAGAGATGGGGTGCCAGTGAAAGAAGGCATCTCTCTGCATCCGAACGTGATATTGCCTCCCAAGCATTCTGAATTAAGACAGGTTGTTCAGTTATGTCCAAGTAGGTCAGATGCAGCTAGAGAGACAGCACCCTAAATAACTCACGGTTGGGCACATATAAGATTAAAAATTTCCCTTTGGAAATAAAAACACAAACAAGCCAACATACCATGTTAGAGGATAAACTCAAAATAGTCCACTCTTCAGTACAAATAAATGTAGCCTATTTCAAGAGCATAATTCCTTTTTTGTTTCAAAAAGTAGATGCAAATCCACTAAAAATAATGAGAAGGAAAAGTTTTTATTAAAAAGGCCAGTGCAAATAAATTGAGGTTGATGTAAATCTGAATTCTGCTAAAATTCTGCCTCAAAAATTTGCAGATACCAAATTAACAGAAATCTACCCCTACCTGTTCCAGACTGAACAAAAGAGTAAGTAATATCTAGTTTTATTAAATGGGGTGAATCCCACTTGAGAAATCAAATGAACTTCCCCTTTTGTACAGCAGCTGTCCAGGAAAAGGTGTGCTTGGAAACGGAGTTAACTAAGTTATTTCTATAACTTTGTTATAGCCCCATGACACAGAAAGGTATTCTATGGCTACCAAAAGAGAAAAGTAAACAAAACCACAAAATGTTTGATCTACAAACTGCTCTGCCTGCAAAATATGCTAGGTCATGGTGGCACAAACCCACAAACCTTGTGGGAGTAGCCAAGCCGTGTCTGATTTGACTTAAGGTCCACTCTATGAGAAAGAACTTGACACTGCTTGGGTGGCCAAGAACCAGAGTCTAGATAGCTCAGAAATCTAGGGTAGCCGGGCGGTGGTGGCGCACGCCTTTAATCCCAGCACTCAGGAGGCAGAGGCAGGCGGATCTCTGTGAGTTCGAGACCAGCCTGGTCTACAAGAGCTAGTTCCAGAACAGGCTCTAAAACCGCAGAGAAACCCTGTCTCGAAAAACCAAAAAAAAAAAAAAAAAAAAAAAAACCAGAAATCTAGGGTAAAACCAAATACTGTTGTGCGATAATCTCTTTGTATACTGTGAAGATTTGTCACTCAGATTGGTTTAATAAAAAACTGAATGACCAATACCTAGGCAAAATTTTCAGGGCAGAGAGGATGCTGGGAAGAAGAAGGGAAGAGATGCTGAGAGTAGCCAGTCAGAGATGGGGGGGATGCAGAAAAGTAACATGGACAGTACAGAGTAAAGGTAATAAAGCCATGAGGCAAAAAGTGAATTAATAGAAATGGATTCATTTAAGTTGTAAGAGCTGGTTAGAAACAAGCCTAAGCTATTGGCCAGCTTTTATAATTAATAGTAAGTCTCTGTGTCATTATTGGAGAGCCAGCAGCATTAACTGATGAAAAGGTCTGACTACAATATACTTCTGTCCTAAAAAGAAAAAAGTAACAATAAGATGATTCCTAATGATATTCTGCAAATACTCATAGATCAGTGCCTTATCAACCATTGTCAGAGCTGCTTTCTCTTGCAGCAGATGGAAATAATTACAGAGATCTACAGGCAGATATTATGCAGGCTAGGGGAGGGGAGACCTTGGAACACACAGGTCTAAATGAGATGTCACCATCAAATCCCTCCCCTCAGAGCTCAGGGAGCCCTGCAGAAGGGGATACAGAGGAGTGGGAGAGACAGAGATGACAGGGAACACAAAAATAACAAGGCCCTCTAAAACTTCTGAGCAAAGCTCAAATGAACTCAGAGACTGACTCAGAATCACTGGGCCTACATGGGTCTTCACCAGGTCTTCTGACTATAGCTTTTAGTTTAGTACTTTTATGGGACTCCTGAGTGGGTAAATGGGGGAGGGGTGTCTCTGATTCTTGCACCCTTTCTTGAGGCTCTTTTAATTTACTGTGGGCTGGTTTTGTCCAAATTTGACAAGATGGATTTTGTTTTATCTTATTGTATTTTGTTAAAAAATAAAAAAAAGAATTAGAAACTAAAGGAAACAACAGACATTGGGATTGTCCTAGTGATAGCAATTCCAATGCATCCCTGTCCTGGTCACAAGGCTGCCAGCATACTTAGTGCCTGCCATAAGACCTAAGTGATGGCTGTACAGAAACACTCAGCTGTTGAGAGCCCTCGCAGAGAACCTGAGTTCGGTTCCCAACACCCACATGACAGCTCTCTACCACCTAGAACTGCAGCACCAGGGGTCTGATGTTTTCTTTTCTTCAGCCTCTCCCGTGTGTGTGTGTGTGTGTGTGTGTTGAAAATATTCAAAAATAAAAAATGTTTGAAGCTAGGGTTGGCATCTCAGAACTATCTCTGGTCCTGTTTAGATGCCATTTCTGGCTATGTGACTGCAGACCCTCACTTTCTATTCCTCCTCAAGAGATTGTCCACTACCTGATAGCACTAGGATATGTCTCTTTTCTGTTTAAGTTATCTGTGGTCTGTTTCTACTGTTCTATAAGTACGGTGTTGGAGAAAGAGAAAAATCCAAGGATATTGGGGAGCACGTGGCCTCAGGGTTAGAGAGGGACGGGAACGCTATACAGAGGGAGGGAATCCGGGTCCTGAGAGCATCACAGAGCCCTGCACTGAAGCGTGGACAGTGATCATATTATCTTTCCTACTTGGGCTTCAAGATTTTGTCTGCAGGAATAGTGGGAAATAGACTATTTTTAAATGTGTTTAACAGTAGATCAACTAAATATTTACCTATGATCTTATCACATAAGCAATTATTCATAAACTACACAAAATATAAGCACAATAAAAGCAACTACCTTTTGTTTTATGACCTATATCTATGGGTACATGTTTAAAAAGAAGAATTGATGACTTAATAAACTTTTTAAAAAATATTTATTTTATTATGTAAACAATATTCTGTCTGTGTGTATGCCTGCAGGCCAGAAGAGGGCAGCAGACCCCTTTACAGATGGTTGTGAGCCACCATGTGGTTGCTGGGAATTGAACTCAGGACTTTGGAAGAACAGGCAATGCTCTTAACCTCTGAGCCATCTCTCCAGCCCCCTTACTAAACTTTTGAACTCAGCTAGAGTTTCTGCTTTTATCACATTTCTAACTTATGCTAAAGTAAGTTAAAAGGCTTTAGCTCTCCTAGATTCTCAGAACTAACTTACACACAGCACTATAATTAAATGTTACAGAACAAGGACTTTACTTGAATTTGTATATATTTAGTTATGCAGTAAAGTAATAACGCAGCCTTTGGTTGCCTTAGATCAAATGGATGTTGGGATCTTTTTCAACAGATTTTTTTATTATTATTGTAAGTACATTTTTGGCAGCTGTTATATACATATAGTAAATGCTGTGAATTTCAGGAATAGCTTATTTAATCATCTAACCAAAATAGGAACTGACATTTAGGCAGTTCTTTCTTCTTTAGATTAAAGACACACTATATTTCTTCTTAAAGTTTTGATAACGAACTGCAGGTGTAACTCCAATGGATGGAATGAAGAATAAAATCAGTAAAAGGCCTACAAAATGTGAGAATTTCTAATGAAACCCTGTGTTGATCAGCACGCTGATCATAACCACATTCTGTCTCAACTCTCTCAAATAAACTATTTTGCCACTGTTAGTCCACACCTTGCATCGTAATTTTGAAACCCATAAAAATATTAGAGTTCAGTGCATTGGCAGTACTTGTGAAATTTTCTTGTCACCATAACTGACAATATAAACTGCTCTTAGGAATGGAAGCTAGAGCCAGAGCTGGGAGACTTTACTATATATTTCCTTTGGTATCTTTTGAATTGAGAACCATGGAAATATATTCACTAGTTGAAAATAGATAAAATTTAAGTTCTTAATAATAAAGACCAAGGCAGTCCTTAGTTAAATAAAAAATACTCTTAATACATTCTATATGTCCAGCTATTAAATCCCCCTTGCCAGCTCAAATGTTAAAATTGAACTGTCTCTAAGCAAGCAAACAGTTAAAAGAAAAGAAAAACAAAACAAAACAAAGCAAAGCAAAACCAAACAAAACAAAAAGCCCAAAACTTGGGGCTAGAGAGGGCTTGGTGGTTCGGAGCATTGACTGGTCTTCCAGGGGACCCATGTTTGAATTTTGAGTTCCAGTACCCAAATGGAAGTTCAAAACCATCTCTAAATCCAGTTCCTTGGGATCTGACAGCCTCTTCTGGCCTCCACAGGCACCTGGCACACATGTTATGCACAGAAATACGCTCGGGAAAAATGCCTACACACATAAAACAATAAATGAATAAAAATCTGGACCCTTATCGTCACTAGGCAGTGCATGGAGACTGTAGGGAGGTGACCTGTGTAGTTGTGCAGTGCCTGAACATGGTATAGGAACCCGCGTGAACTCATAGGAGAAGCGGGCTCTAGCGGCACACGCTTGTAACCCTAACATCTTGACTCAAAAGTCTGAGGCTAGCCTGGGATACATAGCAAGACCCTGTCAGAAAAAGAAAAGAAAAGAAAAGAAATATAATTTGGTTTGCTTTAAAAGTATTTTCTGGGTATTAGGGAGAGAAAATTGGAGACTTCAGGGTCGTTTTAATTTCACTTTAAAATATAAGGAATAAGTAAAT
This sequence comes from Arvicola amphibius, assembly GCF_903992535.2. NCBI lineage: Eukaryota > Metazoa > Chordata > Mammalia > Rodentia > Cricetidae > Arvicola > Arvicola amphibius. The sequence goes on along the minus strand of NC_052057.2, from coordinate 21,218,862 downwards.
AATAAATGCTCAGAAAACATCAAAATTATATAAATGGAGTAATGCAATCTTTAGCATTTTGTGACCTGTCTTTAGTACTTAATAAAGAAGAGTATCTTTTAAAACATCTTAGTTAATTGTGTAAGCATATTAAGAATTAATTTTGAGCCGGGCGGTGGTGGCGCACACCTTTAATCCCAGCACTCGGGAGGCAGAGACAGGCGGATCTCTGAGTTCAAGGCCAGCCTGGTCTACAAGAGCTAGCTCCAGGACAGGCTCCAAGCTACAGAGAAACCCTTGTCTTGAAAAAACAAAAAAAAAAGAATTAATTTGGAGCATCATAAAAATTTTTACTGCTGAGTATGAGAAGATAAGTGTCACATTTTAAGGGGACGAGAACTCATGCTTTCAGGGTTGGCAATAAGTGTAAGACACTATTTCTACCCCCGCATAAACAACAGCTTTTAATTGGGTCACTTGCCCCATTAAAAACTAATTTCAAATTAGAGATATTGAGCCCAGGAAATCCCAAAGTACATGGTTTTGTATATTTTAGGGTTAGGATTCTGTAAAGTTCTTAATGAAAGCTGAGCCCAGGAACCCTAGTTATGTGCCATTAATTAAGGGCACCCTAAAAGTGGGAAAGACATTTCTTCTGCACACACACCTAGTTCTGATGGCTACTTTGTCTGTACTTGGATGTAGACACTGTCTTAGGGTTTCTATTGTGATAAAGCACAGTGGCCAAGAGCAACTTGGGGTGGGAAGAGTTTGTTTCAGCTTATACTTCCACATCTCAGTCCATCATGGAAGGACGTCAGGGCAGGAGCTGAAGCAGGGCAGGAACCTGGAGGCAGGAGCTGATGCAGGGCTATGGAAGAACGCTGTTTACTGACTCGCTCCCCAGGGATTTCTCCAGCCCAAGTGTGGCACCACCCCCTGTGGGATGGATCCTCCCACATCAATCGTCAATCAAGAACGCATCCCACAGGCTTGCCCACAGGCTGGTCTCATAGGGATGTTTTCTCAATTGAGGCTTCCTCTTTCCAGATAATTCTAGCTAGTGTCAAGTTGACATAAAACTAGCCGGCACACTCTTCCTGTTACTGAGAAATTTCTCTTTGTCACGCCGCTGCCCCCAATTCTTATGACCAGGGAAGTGACCTCATCTGCCTCACTGTGCAGACATCAGAGCCATCCATTAGACTCTGATTTACGGTGACTCCTGTATGGTGTGATGGGACAAATGGCAAAGGGATGAGGTGAGAAAGAGAGATGGAAGAGACAGGGGACAGAGGGAATGCTGTGTCCATATCTTACTACCATTAGCAGGCATGAAGCATACATAAGACCATGAGTACCAATGGAAAAGAGGAGACTGTAAGACAAGAAGGGCTGGGGAGATGGGTCAGTGTTAAGAGTGTATAGCACTCCTGCAGAGGACTTAAGTTTGGTTCTCAGAACTCATGCCTGGAAGCTCACAACTGTCTGTAACTCTAGCTCCGGGGCAATCCAATGGCTCTGCCCCCCTGTGGCACCTGCACTCATGTGCACACATACACATACATAAAAGTAAATCTTTAGGGGGCTGAAAAGATGGCACGGGGTCAATAGAGGTACCGCTCTTAAAGATGTCCTGAGTTTGATTCCCAGAACCCATATCCAGTGGCTCACAATCATCTGTAACTCTAACACCAGGGTAGCCAACAGCCTTTTTGGGCCTCCTCAAGCACCAGCTGTGCACTCAAACACATAAAATAAAATAAATCTATCTAAATTCTAAAAAAATCTTTAAAAATGTAAAGAAAATAAAGCAATATTTATTTTAGTCTTTTAGGTAGGATCTTGTTATATAGCCCAAACTGCCCTCAGTGATGATCCTCCTGCCTCTGCCTCAGAAGCACTGGGATTATGGGTGTGCATCAGCTATACCAGCCTATGCAAAGCTTTTTCTACAGTGTGAAACTACTTAGTTGAACCATCCACAACTTACCTCAAAACGCGAGAGACATCTTGATCAAATGTTATTCTATCGTACCTTAACGAAGCATTTGAGAGTTGCGCAGAAAGATATCCCAACATCCGACAGCCTCCAGTTGTTCCTTAGGGCAGCTCCGGCGTACATCAGCTCTAAATACCACCTGCCTTGTTGGTCTTCAGAAAGAGGGATGTGGAAATAATCCTTAAAGGGCAACAACCGCTTATGAAACCAGCACGTCTCTTTATTAGCAGACCAAGAATACAGTGCTCCCCTCCCCCTTCCTTTCATCTTTCCCTCCCTTCCTCCTTCTCTCCCTTCTCCTTCCTCTCTCCTTCCCTCTCTTCCCAATGGCATTATGATTGTTTTAGAAGAAAAGGAAGGAAGATTGGATAGGGTTCTTGACTTGGACCCTATTGCTCCCCAAAAGCTTATAAATAAGATTTTAGTTGGGGAAAAAAAAAAAACCTGAACCTTTATTTTAAATTTTCTTTTACTTCTATTTTATGTGTGAGTGTTTTGCTCGCATGTATATCTGTACCACATGTGTGCCTGGAACCCAGAGATGCTAGAAGAGGGCACTCGAGCCCCTTGAACTGGAATTACAGATGATAGCGAGTTGCCATGTGAGTCCTGGGAATTGAACTGTGAAAGAATAGCCATTGCTCTTCACCACTGAACCATTTCCCCAGTTGCTACTGCTTTATTTTTGTTAACGCTAAGTGAAATTGAGATTTCCCCCCTTCTTTAATTGTACTCAGGTAAGTCATCATCTGTACCTGTGGCACTGTCACCATTTAAAAATTGCATTCACCTCCATGTCACGTTCCTGGTGCTACAGATACTCCAGAGTTTTATGCATACTTATCACTACTTTGAAAGTAGACTAGCTGCCAAGTGCACCACTAGGGTCTCTTAGCTAATGTTAATAAAACCCCACATCCCATGGCATTGTGTCATAAATATGGCTTTTATTATTTGAAGATTATATTTAAATTCAATTCACTTCTTTCTTACTTTCTTTGAGAGTCTCTTAGTCTAGCCTAGGCTATCCTCAATCTTTTATCCCTTCTGCCCTAGCATCCAGAGTGCTAGGATTATAAACACGCAGCACCACGCCTTCTGTGGTTATCTTTTTATCTTATTATTTTATGCATTTAACAACATTCTGAGAGGGAGTTAATCTGCTTTATCAAACTTCCAACAGATCCATGACGCATAGTGGCTACTATCTCCTGTACTAGATCCAGATTGCAATAATCTCCCCACTATTAGCAATCATACTCAATATGGCTAGCTGTGGTGGCATACACATCACACATCTTTATTCCCAGCACTCAGTAGGCAGAGGCAGGCACTCTGAGTTTGAGGTCAGCCTGGTCTACAGTCAGAGGTAAACAGTGAGGCCCCATTTTGTAGAACAAAGTAAAGCACAAAAGAAATACTCCTTAATGAATGAGAATGACCACCTCTAAGTTAAACGTTTCATGACTGTCTCTTACTCTGGCAGTGTGGCCGTAGGTAGGATGCCCTCTCTGCACCTCAGCTTCCTCTGAATATTAAAGCTAGCGTTGCACTTTCTCCTTTTATGAACAATTGTAATAAACTATCTGGTCCAGGCACGACCCATGAAGTCATTAAAGAAAAGTGAAACTTGACACCTCCTCCAATCCCAGAGTTTACTGACTCAGTCTGTTTTCTTATCTAAGATCTCCAAATGTACCAGATTCTTATCAATATAGTATGCAAACAAATAGGGATATTTTCCGAAACCTCCTTATTCCCTGTGTTAGAAATGGACCCGATAGGGTCTCTACCCTGCACATTTTAATGAAAACTCAAACCCATCTTAGTGACCCCTGACTAAATACATACCTTTACCATCTGCTTGATGGCTTCCACAGATTCGTGTGCTGAAACATCAAATGCCTCAAAAGATCCTTCAAAAGCCACAAAAATCCTCATCATGCATTTACCTTCTCAAAAGTGGGACAAATGAAACAAAACAAAAATCCTGTTTTCAGAGACAGCTGGAAAAATTTCCAGTTCCCAAAGACAAAAATTGATGGCCAGAGGCAGCTGTCACTGTCTGTTCTCCATGACGACGGAAAGAATGCAAAGAGACACGCGCGCCGTATCCCGGTACGGGACAACACAGGCTGTGGCTCTGTTGGAGGAAACGTTTCTCTCAGAAGACAATCACAACTGCCACCTCATTCTCAGATTACAGAAACCAGAACGCAGACAATGGCTGAGGCAAGTGTGAGCAAGCTTCTGACATGCAGTGCAAAGACCCTACACACAAGCGGCGCTTTGGTGATGGAGTTGCCCTCCCCTGAGTGTTGAATTTACCTTTACTTGAGGACAGCCGGTCAAAGAACCCATAAGAATACAGCCTGCATGAGGGTGCACTGGCGTACGGCTAAGCGGATGGAGTTGATCTTGCTGAATGAGATGGCCTTGAAAATCCTCTGCAAATGTGTGCTGCATGGAGGCGTCCTGGTTTCCATAACAACTTTGTGTACTTGTTCTCTGGCAGTAAGTCTAATCCTGCCCTGGGGTCCAGAACAATACCCACTCACACCAAGGAAACCAATGTGGCTTTCCCTTCCCACCCTTGCACAGTGAAATCTGCTGCATCGCAACACAATGTAATTGATATTTCTTCTGCTCTCTGTGCTACTCCGAACAATCTGCCATTGTGATCTCTTTCTACCTCACTTGACATCAGTGGAATTCTTTTTCTTTTCCTTATTGAAAAGAGATTCTTCTCTCATATCATACCTCCTGACCACAGTTTCCCCTCTCTCCACTCCTCCCAGCTTCCCCTGAATGAAAAAAAAGGAAAAGGAAAGGAAAAGAAAAAAAAAACATGACAGACCGCTTCTAGGTGTGCTGGTGGAGAAAGTTTATTGTGGCTGAAAGCGAGAGCATAGGCAGAGACAGGGACATCTGGAAGAGTTTACAGTGAACATGACCCTGACTGAGCTGGGCCACGTGGGAAGAGGAAGAGGAGAAGAGGCAGGGGAGAGAGGGAACCAAGTGCAGCAGCCAAGAGGGCAATGGTACAAAAGGGGCGGGCAACCAAAATGGCTGGACTGTACAGGGAAGAGCCAATGAGGAGAGGACAGCCCAGCTCCTGGTCTGGAGAGTTTGGGGTAGAGGCTGGGGTATGTCCACCATACCCTGTGACAAGTAGGGACTAAGGAATGCTAGGAGAACCTGACAACCAGGTCTGCTTTGATATGTTAAATAGGCACACCTCAGCCATGTGACCCAGTTTGAGACTTGATATCCTTCGTTCTCTCTCTCTCTCTCTCTCTCTCTCTCTCTCTCTCTCTCTCTCTCTCTCTCTCTCTCTCTCTCTCCCCAGATCCACTCCCCTATTGTTTCCTCTTCAGAAAAGAGCAGGCCTCCAAGAACTGACCCCCAAATAGGATAAAACAAGATATAGTAAGACAAGACAAAAGTACTCATATTGAGGCTGACAAGGCAACCCAGTAGGTGGAAAAGAGTCCCAAGAGTAGGCAATAGAGTCAGAGATACACCTGTTCCCACTATTAGGAATCTGTCTTTGTTAGGGTTTCTATTGCTGTGAAGAGATACCATGATCACAGCAACTCTTATAAAGGAAAACATTTAACTGTGGTGATTCGCTTTCAAATCAGAGGTTTAGTCCCTTATTGTCATGGTGGGGCATTGCAGCATCGATGGTGATGGTGCTGGAGAAGTTGAGAGTTCTACATCTTGACTCACAGGCAACAGGAAGTGGTCTGTCTCATTGGGCATGGCTTGAGCACATATGATACCTCAACGTCCTCCTTCACAGCAACACACTACTCCAACAAGGAGTACCTCCTAATAGAGTCACTCCCTTTGGGGACCATTTTCTTTCAAAGAACCCCAGAGTCCCACAAAAGCACCAAGCTCTCAGCTGTAACATAAGCAGAGGACCTGGTGTGGACCCATGTAGGCTCTACTTACCTCTTCAGTCTTCTCTGTGAGCCCATATGAGCCTTGCTTAATTGATACAGTGGGTTGTGTTCTCCTGGTGTCCTCCATCTCCTCTGATTCCTGCGATCGTTCCTCTCCCTCTTCTGTGTTGTTCCCTCATCTCCCAGGGGAAGGACCCAATGGAAGCCTCCATTTTAGATTATCTCCATGCATAATGTCTGCTGTGGGTCTCTGCACTCCCTCCCTCCCATCTGCTTCTGAGGAAACCTCTCCCATGACAACTGGACAAGGCATTTATGAGTATAGCAGAATATCATTAGGAATCGTTTCGTTGAGTCTCTGGCCATTCAGGCAGTGTAAGAATGGGCTCCCTCTCATGGTGTGGGCCTCAAGGTAAACCAAACATTGCGGAGGGCAACAATGACACATAGACCATTGGACGTAGAGAGGTTGAACTGGTGCCCGCACGGAGCCCTCACCACTTTGCTATAGTCCTGTGGTTCCCAGCCTCCCTAATTCTGCACCTTTAATAAAGTTCCTCATGTTGTGGTGACCTCCAACCATAAAATTATTTTTGTTGCTACGTACCTGTAATTTGATACTGTTATGAATCATAATGTACATATCAGATATGCAGGATATTTGATATGTGACCCCTATAAAAGGTAGTTCAACCCTCAAAGGGTCCACAGGTTGAGAACCACTGTTTCAGTCTCTTTGGTGTGAGAAGGTACTCTGCAGGCAATGGAAAGAGAAACCTGGACACCAACCCAGCCACTGGGCCATGGTGGCACAGAACTTGTGGGAGTGGCCAAGTTATTGTGTGAACACTGCTCGAGTTAGAATTTGAACATTTTCCTAGGACTGAAACTCTTCCCCCTGAAATCCCCTTATGACACACTTGACTCAATGTATGATCTTTCTTTTTCTTTTTTCAAATACCCACATCTGCCTTCTCCCTGAAGCACATCTGACTGAGGGTACAACCAGTATTTTAAATAATAAAGTTGATAATTAATAAATTTATTTTGTATAGATAACACATTTAATTAATAAAATTGTTCTTAACTTCACTTAGCACAGCCTGAGTTACACAACAGGTGTTCGGTAAATATTAATCTAGTTCAGTGTGGTGCTCCATGCTTGTAATGTCAGTGCTCAGAAGGCTGAGGGAGGAGACTTGCCACGACTTGGAGGTCAGCCAGAGCTATGGAGTGAGAGGCTGTATCAAATCAATCATTTTACCAACAGGCCCATCTCCCCATCCCCTAATCATGCTTATTTACAGACTTATTTATTATTTTATGTGTATGGGTGTTTTGCCTGCAGGTATGTTTGTGCAACACATGCCTGGTGCCCTCGGAGTCCAGAAGAGGGTATCAAATCCCCTGAGACTGGAATTACAGACAGTCATGAGCTGCCATGTGGATGCTGTGTCAGGGACCATTGTCCTAAAGGATAGCAGAGGTCATTGCCCTAAGGATGTTTGCGGAGAACCCGCCCCACATCCCAACTATCTTGAGAACTATTTGTTTACGGAACCCGCCCTTATTCCAACTATCTTGAAAAATTTTAATGGATCACATGTTTCAGCTTACACCATGTATTGACTGATGACCTTCCGCTACCCCGGCAAAGTTCCTGCCTACCCCTACCTCCACCCCATTCAAGGGCTATATAAGCTGTAACCTTCACCCTAATAAACGAGACCTTTACAAATAGAATCTTGCTTGGTCTCCTTCCTCTCTTCAGCCCATGTTCTTCCAGGTAGCACCCCTTCAGAGGACCCTGAATAGCTGGGAGCTGAACTCAGGTCCTCTGAAAGAGCAATCCGTGCTTTTAAGTGCTGAGTTATTTCTCCAGCACCCTTATCCTGTGCTTCAAGAATTAAAATTGAAAAGTACTATAAGTTCTTGACAGTATTCTTTGTGTCTTCATATTATTCCTGATTCTTTATAGTTTAGTTTTATTTATTTATTTTTTTAAAGAAACTTATTGGCTGGCAGACATAGGCAGATTTCTGTGAGTTTGAGGCCAGTCTGAGCTACTAAGTTTCAGAACAGCCAGAACTGTATAGAGAGAACCTGTCTCAAAAAAAAAAGAAAAAAAAAGAAAGAACGAAAGAAAGAAAAGAAAAAAAGGAAAAAAATAACTTATTAATCATTATTTTGAGTAAAAAAACAACCATGAGGATTTGGGCAATTAACGCCTAGATACATTGTTCTAAATACAGTAAGCCTTTGCAAAAGGTCATCAGAGAATAAGGGATTTTTTTCCCCCTCAAACAAAGAAGGAACTGAAAACCCAACCCTTAATTCCTTGTTTGCTACTGAGCAAAGAGAAAAGCAGGAGAAAGGCCAATCTATTTGTAAAGTTTTTTACAGCCTGATAAGCTCTTCCTGATGCAATAATCCAATTCAGACCAAATCAAGCCAAATTAGAAAAAGCCCAGGTTTAATGAATGCCAGTGCTCTCGGGTGGCCCTCCACCCCACTTCCCCCACTCCTCCACCTCCCTGCCCAAGAAAGACTGGGAGAACACAGAGAGGGGGAAAAGGAGAACCAGGAAGACCACACGTTTGTTCTCTGGGGTGGGGGCAGTTTAAATAGCCTGTGGGAGTAGTGGTCTTGACCCTCTCTAGGGAGGGGTCACCATTTGGCAGGCTTTTTTGGAGGTGGAGTCTAGACTGTGGCAACTCCCAGGGGAGGGGACTTGGGGTGGAAAGTTCCACCCAAACATTGGAGGTGGATGCTAGGGGCTGGGGTGATGCTTCCAACCAAACATCTCAGACTCCTTAGATATGGGGGTACCAGGGGGCTGGGGTGACACTTCCAACCAAATAATATTAACATTCCCAACTATAGCAGGAATGGTGATAAAACGTTTGGTTGGAGGAAGAAGAGTGGTAGCTCCATGGTTAAGAGCACTTACTGCTCTTGCAGAGGATGAGTTCAAGTTCCAACACCTATATGGTGGCTCACACTCATCCACAGCTCTGGATTCAGGGCTAATGCACATGGCACACTGACAGGAATACAGGCAAAACGTTCACGCACATAGAATAAAAATAAATAAATAAATAACAAAAGAAGTTGGCCAGCCACCGGAAACTAAATTTTCAGATCTACTGAGTCAAATACTTAGTGTACCGGTTTTCTCAGGTGCTGCCGCTTATGAAGTTTGCAAAAGGATCATATACCTAATGCTGCAGTTCAGCAGGACCGACAAGATCTGCATCCTCGACTGCAGAGCTTTTTCTCCTATTATTTCAGAATCTAGATTTTCATTTTCGCTGAGGTACTGTGCTTTCTGAAGCTAACTTTAACGAGGCAAATTCCCTTGTATTTAACTATTTAAAACTCTACTAAACGGAAGGAGAGCTGTGCTCACGTGAGACTGATAAATTTCACACATTGGAGTCAGAATGATGGGTTTGAATAATTTGTATAATTCGGGAGGGCAGTCATGCATAAATAAAACGTGATCAAATCAAAACTCAAGAAGTTGCATTATGTGCCCCAGATTACACAGTAAACAGTTATTTGGCTCAGATTCAAAGCCCACCTCATATCACAGTGGCTCTCATGAATCGTTCGGATTAAGTGCTGGAATTTAGAACCCAGTTCCAAGCCAAACATGGTGGCAATTGCCTTTAATACAGGCACTCAGGAGGCAGAGGCAGGCGTGGTCTACTGAGCAAGTTCCAGGACAACCAGGGCTGTTAGACAGAGAAACCCGTCTCAAAAAACAAACAAACAAACAAACAAACAAACAAAAAACCAACAGGCAGGAACCTGGAGGCCAGAACTGACGCCGAGGCGAGGAGTGCCGAGTACTGGACTGCTCTCATGGCAGCTTAGCCTGGTTTTTATACAATCCCAGGCCATCTGAGTAGGGGTCACTCTGACTTGTGTAAAGGTGACATGAAACCAGCCTGCACAGGATAAATCCCTGAAGCAAACTGCTCTATCAGAAAAAAAAGATGTTTTTAGTTTTTTGTTTTATGTAATGCAAAGTTGTTTCCCAAAATTTTCACTACTATGAATACATATTATATCGTACAAATTTTTGCTTATCTTATATTACATTTTGCAACCAAGACAGTGTTTTTGTTTGAGTGTCTTAAGTAAGTAATTATAAAGTTGAAATTGTGTGTCAGTCATCTTAACTATTATAATTGGGTCAAGGTCCAATATTCCATAAATCTTTCTCACCTTGTAAAACTTTTATGCAAATCATTTAATTTCCTCCATCAGGTAAAACTTTGGTTTACACAAAGACCGCACTGCACTCCCCGAATCTGATGGCCTGAAACGCCTAGCATCTTCCCCCATTTTCTTTGCTCAGGTTCTTTTAAGGCTGGCTGACCGAGAAAGTGTGCAAGGTGAGACCCCAGCGGATGGAGAAAAAATATTTCACCCACTTTGTGAACTTCCTGTCTCGGGGTGCTTCCTAGCCTGGTTTGAGTTCTAGAGAACCCTGTTTGCCAGAGGCATTGCCTTGGTCAGCTGCTGCTCTCACTCTGCTTCCCTGTCCCTTTGTGTGACACAGAGATGCGTTTTCTTCTTTTGAAATGTGAGGTAAGCAACTCTTTTCTCCTAGATCATATTTTTAGGCATTAGGCTTAAAAAGACTTACATTTGTGTGATCTTTCTCAACTCCTTGAAAAAAAAATCTTTGTTGAAAATCCCTTCTGATATGGTTCCTCCTGTTTTAAACTTTTTACTGTCCATCAAACAAAGTTATTAATTTGCATCTTGGGCTAACTCTCTAAAGCATTAAAAAAAATAACTTCTGGTGATACTTTTTCAAGTTCTACTCCAGACATATAAGGTTTCTTTATGGATTCTGTTCTTTTGTTTTCTCTGTAGCTTTGAAACCTGTCCTGGCACTAGCTCTTGTAGACCAGGCTGGCCTCGAGCTCACAGAGATCCTCTTGCCTCTGCCTCTGGGAGTGCTAGGATTAAAGGCGTGCGCCACCACCGTCTGGCATAGATTCTGTTTTCTTATGAGTGATCTGTTTCATCATGTTTCTGAATATCTCAGTGTGGAAAGAGACTGTTTGCATTCTTTTTAGCATTCAGCGAGGATTACTTCCATCCCATCCTACTGAAGTCATTTGGTATCTGAGCCTGCTGTGACTGCCTTTGGAAGTAGGGGAGTCTGCAAAGACTGTACTTTCACGTTGTCCCTGCTTTTTAGGATGGACAACTGACAGACACTAAGTTTGAAAATCTCACTTCCTCTTTTTTTCATTTTTTTGAGGTAGAATCTTACCACATAGGTCAGGCTATGCTCAAGTTGCTTAGCTGCTGCCCCTTGGTGGAATTACCAGCATGTGTCCCTTTTATGTGCTGTATTAGTCAGGTTTCTCTAGATAAACAGAACTTAGAGAATGACTCTCTCTCTCTCTCTCTATTAACACAGGGGATTTGTTAGAATGACTAAAAGGCTGTGGTCCAGCTAATCCAATAATGGCTGGCTAGGAACAGACAGTCCGAGAATCCAGTAGTCTCAGCTGGTCTTCAGAAGACAGTGGAATTTCTAAGTAGGCTCTAATGCCACTGAAGGCAAAGAGGAAACTCTTCTTTCTTCCACGTCCTTATATAGGCTTCCAGCAGAAGGTGTGGTCCAGATTAGAGGTGGGTTTTCCCAACTCAAGTGATCAGGATCGCTCAAAATTCCTGATTAGAAGTTGATCTTCCTACTTCAAATTAAGCAAAATCCCTCACAAGTGTACCTTCCATTTTGGGGTTTTAGTTTATTCCAGATGTAGCCAAGTTGACCACTGTTTTAGGGTTTCTATAGCTGCGACAAAACACCACAGCCAAAAGCAAGCTGGGGAGGAAAGGGTTTATTAGGTTTACACTTCAGCATGGCTGTTCACCACAGAAGGAAGTCAGGACAGGAACTAAAAGGGCAGGATCCCAGAGGGAGGAGCTGATGAAGAAGCCATGGAGGGAAGCTGCTTATTGGCTTGCTTCCCAAGGCTTGCTCAGTCCACCTTCTTATAGGCCCCAGGACCAGCAGCTCAGGGATGGCACCACCCACCATGGACTGGGCCCTCCCCATTGATTACCGAATGACAAAAATGCCTTATAGCTAGATTTCAAGGAGCCATTTCCTCAGCTGAGGCTCCTTCCTCTGATGACTCTAACTTAAGTCAAGCTGACACACAAAACCACCCAATACAACCACTAGAAATAGCCATCACGTAAAACTGCGGTGTTTTAAATAAACATGGCCCCCATTGGCCCAGAGGGAGTGGTACTATTAGGAGGTGTGGCCTTGTTGGAGGAAGTGTATCTGGCTTTGAGGTTTTAGAAGCTCAAGCCAGGCCTAGTGGCTCACACTGGTTCTTCCTGCAGTCTGCAGGTCTAGATGTAGAACTCTCAGTTACCACTCAAGCACCATGTCTGCCTGTGTTCCGCCATGCATCCTCCCATGCTTCCTGACTTGAAAATGGACTAAATCTCTGAACTGTACCAGGCCAAATCACATGCTTTCCTTTATAAGAGTTGTGGTGGTCTTGGTGTCTCCATACAACAACAGCGACCCTAAGAATAAGCCTTTTATTTTTATTGCACATTTATATCTCATTTTATTTTGGGACAGGTCTCTGTGGTGGTTTGAGTGAGAATGGCCCCTGTAGGCTCACATGTTTGACTGTTTGGGCCTCAGTTAGTGGAACTGTTTGGGAAGGATAAGGAGGCATGGCCTTATTGGAAGGTGTGTCATTGTGGGCTGGCTTTGAGGTTTCAAAAGACTTGACCCATCCCTAGTGTTTTCTCTGCCTCCTGCTTTCTGATCAAGATGTGAGCCTGCAGCTTTCATGGACTCTAACCCTCTGTAATCGCTATTCTTTTTTGATAATTTGGCTATATCTGAAATTAACTAAGATGCAAAAATTGAGCATACCTTTGTGGAATTTTTACTTAATTTGAAGTGAGAAGATCCACTTCCAACATGGATCTTTTAATGTGGAAAGATAACACCTTTAATCTAGATCACTTGAACTGGGAAAACCCACCTCTAATCTGGACCACATCTTCTGCTGGCTGCCTATGTGAAGGAAGTTTTTGCTCTTTGCCTGCTTACTCTCGCCTTGCTAACAAGTCCATTCCTCACTGGCATTAGGACCCATTTCTTCAGGATTCTGGTGTATACTAAAGACCAGCTGAGACTACTGGATTCTCGGACTTTCTGTTTCTGACCAGCCATTATTGGATTAGCTAGGCAACAGCCTGTTCAGTCATTCGAATAAACCACTACTCAATATGTACAGACATTCATTCGGTAAGTTCTGTTACTGCAGAGAACCCTGGTGAATGCGCCCTCTGAAACTGAAAGCTCAGTTTAACAGTCTCTTCTATAAATGTTACTTTGGTCATGGTGTTTTGGCACTGTAACGAAGACAGCCTTATGGTTCCTGAGCTGGCTCTGAATGTGCTGTAAAACTGAAGAGGTCTTTTACTTCTTGAGGTGCTTTGATTAGGAATGGCCCCTGTAGACTCCTGTGTTTGAAGGCTTGGCCTAGAGGGAGTGTCACTATTAGGAGGTGTGACTTTGCTGGAGGAAGTGTGCCACTGTGAAGGCTAGGCTTTGAGGTCTCATATGCTTAAGCTATGCCCAGTGTGGCACACAGTCTCCTTTGCTGCCTGCGGATCAAGATGCAGAACTCTCAGCTTCCTCTCCAGCACCAAGTCTGCCTACATGCCACTGTGCTTCCCACCACGAAGATAATGGACTAAACCTGTGAACTGTAAGCCAACCCCAGTACTTTCCTTTATAGAAGTTGCCATGCTCATGGTGCCTCTTGCAGCAATAGAAACCCAAAGATGTCATACACAGATGATGCTAGGTTTCCAAGACAGGCACACACCCCACCCCTGACCTCTCTTTTGATGCTCTGCTCAGTGTCTGCTTGTTGCACAGAGTCTCTGGACTACGGTGATAGCTAGTGAGTCACCCTTTGGGAACATGCATCTAGAAGCTCTGGGCTAGCTCAACGAGAGTGGGTCATAAGGGGATCTGTCTGAATTCAATGGTCAAATCCTCTTGTGGATCCATAGGCTGATATGGTTTTGGTTGGTGTAGCCCCAGAGTGGGCAGTCAGAGAGTGGTGGCACTCCTGGAGGGTCCTTGGAAGACTCCATGTGTCCTAAGGATAAGGGCTTGTGGGGTGATGGGAATGGCTTCCTCCACTTGGAAGACTTGCACCCACGGATGACCCTGGCGCCTGGAAGTGCCCGCTTTTCCTTCTGTCTGCTTCAGGGACTCTGTGTGATCCACAATCTGAACTTTTTGACACTCCACTGTTACACGTATCCTGTTTCACGTCCTTTGTAAACCTCTGTGTACGGCAGGGATGCTGACTGTCTGGCACTCAAGTGTGCGAGATGCTATGCCTTCACCACAGCTAGGAGTCACAACAGCAAAACTGCCCCCACCCCATGCGTGTGCTCCGCCAGCACAGCCCTGCCCCACTACTGGCTACTTGTCCCCTTGACTATCCAACTCACCCTTTGAGAACCAAAGCCAAGTTCTCCCAATCTTCCCACACCAAACCCAAAACCTATGACAGACCATCCCTCTCATCATCTGGCAAGAGCTTCCCCAATTACTCATGTTCCTCAAATATCTCAACTTCAAAACCTACCTAAACACCCCCGAAAAGACTATTCTGATGTAATGGAAGCCTCTCAATTTGTATTCTCTCCAACACAACCAGACCCTCCTTTCAGACAATAGTTGTTCCCCAGTTAGCCTTATATATCCAATCGAAATTTCCCTGGCTCCTCACAAAACTCCCAAACTCCTGACAAGCAACAGCCTAAGTCTTCCTGGCTACTACCTATTTCCAAAGGTGAGATCTCACCCCCTTTTCCTGGTCTTGGGACTCCTCTTTCCAACTACCAGGACCTAGAAATTTCAAATGTATATCTAAGATAAAAATTTTCCCTATATTCAACTTTACCCCTGTCTTTAGTTATCTCTTCGAACAGATTTCAAATCAACTACAGATTGCTCTAGCCACTGCGGCAACAGCTCCAGCTGTTTCCTTGGAATCTACATCCTAGACAGCGCCAAAGCGTCCAGCCCCAGATAGTGCAGCCTCACAGACTGTTCCAACTCAGCCTACACTTCCATATGGTACAAATG